>NC_135325.1:27962720-28268831 GCF_048772815.1 Callospermophilus lateralis | reverse complement strand
GCCTTGATGGCCATGCTAGATTTCAGGGTCATGCTTTCATGATTCAAGGTATAATAAACAGCTGAGTGTGGAGTGTCATTGGTTCAAGGCCTGTGAAATTCTCTATCTTCAAAAGGGCCCAGTATGTGACCAGTATTTTATATATTATGGGAGCAAGAAGGTCAATTTCTTGCACTGTCAGTTGACCACCATCATGGATGGTCCAGAGACTTCAGGAAGCATGAGAAGAAATTGCTAAATCCTCTATAGTGAGGGAGTATCTGGAGGCACTAATGGGGGTGCCTGTGTTCTTGCAATTTGGAAAGACTCTGGAGCCTTTTGTCATATGTAGGTGACCCCATTTAAGGTGGCCAATTTTTAAGTAACAACACAAGTGGCATTCAGTAACATTTATCAATGATGAATGCATTGCTTCCAAAACCCCAAAGGCTTAAAAGATTTTGGGTTTGTTTTAGCATTGTGGGTGCTGAAAGAATCAATGACTGTTTCTAGACAATGTCAGGAATTTCATTGAGGTGGCAGGTCCTATTACTATGTGTGAAGCAATGGCCCATCCGCTTTGGTGAACTCCTCTGTGTTTCCAAAATAAGTATGTTAAATGAATCCCCTCAGGGGAGAATGTCATCGTTTCATGTCATACCTGTGCTCCTGGAGAAAATTAGATATGATCAGGATGTTGCCTGTAAGGATGAGGATGACAGCAGGACTGTTGGGACACCCTATGGGTAGCCTGGTAATGATGAATTGTGTCCCTCCTGAGATGAAGGCAAACTGCAGCTAAGAGTGTCACATTCCCGGGGACAAAAACACTCAGGGTCACTCCAGGGGAACAGGGCTGTGCAAATAACCTCTCAAGAGACAGAGATACCTTTTTCTTTGGGGGTCCTGTGATGGCTTCTCTGACCTTAAGGGTCCACAGAAAGAGAGAGAGAGGGAGCACATGCTTACCCCTTTTATTGAGGAGAAGCCATTCAAATGAGGCAAGGGGTCAGGTTTAGGGGGGTTGAGTCTAGCTTCCTGATGTCTGCCATAAGAGGTTGACTGACATCTAGGAAGGCCACACCCAAGGGCAGAGTAGGAGAAGGGGATACACAAAGGGTGTTTCCATGGAACATTCTATCCCAACAGGGCAAAGGGGCAATATCATAAAGGAACAGCTGAGCGTAGCTGGACCCATGGAGCTGCAGGAAGGTATGCCTACGCATGAAAACACATTTGTTACATTTTTACTACTCTCAAGATCTGGGCTACCGTCTACAGCCACTTGAAAGTGGCCAGATCACTGGAAGTGACCAACAGTGCCTCAAACCAATCAGGAGAGGAAAATGCTGGTCACATGACATGGCGGCCTCCCACATAAGAGGTTACTTTTTTCAATCTATTAACTAAACCTATGACTGCAAAATATTTTTACTAGCTGCTGATTGTATGGAATAAGTCATTTCAATATTTGTGATGGGAGCCTCAAGTATGAAACCACAGCATTAAGGTTGCAGTGGTAATCCACTGCGAGGTGTCTTGTATTCTTTCCAGGTTTAAGAATAAGCCAAATTGGTCTATTGGATGGAGAACTAGTGGGGATAATCAACCCTTCTCTAAAGTATAATATGTGTCAATCCTTGAAGAGCTTGCTTTAATTAACATTATGGTCTCAGACCAAATTCACCTTTATTTAACATGTTTTTCCACAGCTGCAAAAAATGGAAACTATGAAAAGGCGTATTTAGTTTCCACAGCTGGTTGTTTGTATGATTAGCTCATCCTCCAAAGCTTTCGGAAATTCAGACTCTGAGAAAGGGTGGCCTCTGCACCAACTGACCAGCTGTGTGGTTGCTTGCTATTCTGTTTCATGGTGTCCTTATCTGTGATGTCATTTCCAATTCCATTGGGAACTCTCCATCCAAGACACTTGTTGCTTCCAACTGAGCTGTATTACAGTAGCTTTGGAAGCTCAAGATGAACAGGCTTGATGCAAAGGTGGAGAGAAAGAGGTGAAATTTGCCTTCTGTGTATGATTAGCACAGCTCTCCCAAGGAAGAGATGGAAAGCTGATGACTCACTTTCTGCATTTGTTTCCCATTATAGCATTTATTTATTGACATATGGCTGCAAGGTGTTGCCATTGATGAAGCCTCGGCCCACTGAATAATGCCAGCTTAAGTTTTTCAACAGAGTGAAGCTTCTAACTCTAGAGTCTGGGATCCAGACCAACAGTTTCCACGTGGAGAACCCACTAACCCAGAAAGGAAAGAAAAGCACTCTGCAAAAGAAAACCATGAAGACTCAAATTAAGTAAAAATATTGCTGACAAGAGTTTTCCACGTTTTCATTTCATGTTTTCCTGCCTGTTCTGCTGTTTGCATAATTCAGAGTATGGCAGTTAATTTCTAATTAGGCAGGCTGCTTATCGTTTTCTTTAAGAAATAAAATTAAATATTTTCCCCAGACTCATACAATTAGGATTCATCCTGGGTTCATCGACCATACTATTTAATGTCCCCAAAAGGCCTAACTAACCATTTGGCCCACATGGTTTCCAGGTTTGGATGATGCTTTGTCCTGTGACTGGCTTTGGTTTGCCAAGCCCCATTTCTCAGGAAAGTCATTTTCATGCTCCAGGTTTGCTGCTAACCCTAATCTAAAGTAGAGTCAATTCCTCCAAAGTTCATTATATCAGTTAGGAAACATCTCCCTTTTGATGATGCATGGAGGGGACTATAAGTATAGAAATCAACAAAACTGAGCTTCAATCCTGGTCCACCACCTCTCACTTACTAGCTATTTGACTGTGAACAACTTAATCCCCCTGAGTCTCAGTTCCTACTCTACAAAATGAGGATGATAACAGTATCTAAGAAGGACTGTTGTAAAGAGCATGGGAGACAATGATTGTGCCTTTTTTTCCAGGGATTGCCTTCCCCCTTTCCATCCAAGCCCAGAGTCAGCTTTAAGTCACCTGCCTGGAGCAGGGGTAGGAAGAGGGACTAATCTGAAAGTTGAAACAGTGTACTAGATTCTTGGATTCAGTTTTCAAGGGCCAGATCCTCCTGGAGAACAGAGATTCTCTGAAATGCAGAACAGCAGTTTGAGAGGGGAACAAAAGATTTTAAGACCTAGAAGACAGTAAGATTCTTTTGGGCAGAGGTAAGAAAAGAGAAGAAGAGCTGAAACCTCAGAGAGTCTAGGAATGTGGACCCCAATTCTGCTTTCTGGGAGAAAAAGACACTAGAGATGGACCAGAATCTCTTCAGGGACCTTAAAGGTTTGTCATTATAAACAATTGCACTTGCTTGTCCTAAACTATCCTATCTAAAGTGTGTTACATTCTTACCTCTCTTAAACAAGGAAGCTTTTCTTTGTTTTTTTCTTTATTTGTTCTTTTTAGTTATAAATGACAGTAGGGTGTATTTTGACATATTATACACACATGGAGTATAACTTCCCTTTCTTGTGGTTGTACATGACATGGAGTTTCATTGGTCATATATTCATATATATATATATGAATATATATATATATATGAATATATATATATATATATATATATATATATATATATATATATAAACATAGGAAAGTTCTGTTCAGTTCATTATACTGTCTTTCCTATTCCCACCCCCCCTTCCTTTCATTCCCCTTTGTCTATCTGACAAGGAAGCTTTTCTTATTGACTTGGTCATTATGCACAATCATTACTGGGCAGCTCTAGTGAATGATGCCTTCGGGTTTTTTCAAAATTAGTAAGGTCATTTACCTCTGCATTCCATGGCCCCAGACTGCTGTGCTAATTGATGTTTGAATTTTCTTTCCCTATTTTTTCTCTTGTCCCTTTATTACCAACCATCTCTTGTCCAGTGTCCCTTCCTGCCTGAAGTCAACAGAAGTTCTTCTGTGTGTGTGTGTTCTAAAGAAAGTTCTTTTCTTAATTTTTTTATTTGTTTTAATTAGTTATACATGACAGAACCCTGCACTTTGATACATCATATATAATGAAGTATAATTACTTTTGTGTGTGTGTATGTGGTACTGGGGATTGAACTCAGGGCCTTGTGCATGCTAGGCAAGCACTCTACCAACTGAGCTATATCCCCAACCCCACGAAGTATAATTTCTCATTCTTCTGGTTGTACATGATATAGAATCCCACAGTTAAATATAGTTATATATGCACATAGGGTAATAATGTCTGATTCATTCTACTATCTTTCTTACCTCCATTCCCCCTCCCCTCCCTTCACTTCCTTCTACCTAAAGTAGCTCTATTATTCCCTAGCCACCCCCCATTGTGAATTAGTATGCACATATCAGAGAAAACTTTCAGCCTTTGGTTTTTTGGAATTGGCTTATTTTGCTTAGCATAATATTCTCCAGCTCCATCCATTTACTAGCAAATGCCATAATTTCATTTTTCTTTAATGCTGAGTAATATCCATTGTGTATATATCACATATTCTTGATCCATTCATCCGTTGATGGGTACCAAGGTTGGTTCCATAGTTTAGCTATTGTGAGTTGAGCTGCTATAAACAATGATGTGGCTGTGTCACTGTAATATGCTGATTTTAAGTCCTTTGGGTATCAATGGAGGAGCGTTCTAACTTGCTACTACAAAATTTGCATGGGCTTAGAAATGAAATAAAAATTTCTTCAACTTGAAAGATAAACAGATTCTGAGTGACAGACCAGGTGCTATGGTTTAGATATGAAGTGCCCCCCACAAGCTCATGTGTGAGACAATGCGAGAATTTTCAGAGATGAAATGAGTAGATTATGAGAAGTGTGACCTATCAATGAATTAGTCCACTGATGGATTAACAGGGTAGTAAGTGTAGGCAGGTAGGGTGTGGCTGGAGGAAGTAAGTCACTGGAGGGTGTGCCTTTAGGGCTTGTATTTTGTCTTTGGTGAGCAGAGCTCTCTCTGCTTCCTGGCTTTCATGTCCTGAGCTGCTTCTGTCTTTTATGCCGTCTGGTCTGCCTCACCTTGGGCCCCAAGCTGTGAACGTGTCTGACCATGAACTGAACCCCTGAAACCATGAACCCCCAAATAAACTTTTCCTCCTCTACATTGTTTTTATTGGGTATTTTGGTCACAGCAAGTTGAAACTGACTAAGACACCAGGGAGAATTATAGTAGATTTTGTAACATCTGTTTTAAACAACGATTATGTTATGGACTGATTTGTGTCCCCCTCAACCCCAAATTTCCTATGTTGAAATCCTAACATCCAGTCTAACTATATTTGGAGACAGAGCTTATAAGAACATAAGGAAGGCTAAATGAGGTCATCATAAGGGTGAGACCCCTAAACTTATAGAACTGGTGTCCTTATAAGAGGAAGATTTACAAGAGAGCTCTTTTTACCTCTTTCTCCATATACACGTAGGATAGGCCATGTAAGAACACAGGGAGAAACAGTTATCTACAAGCCAGAAAAAGTGGCCTCCCCAGAAACCAACTGTGATAGCACCTTGATCTTGGACTTTCTGCCTCTTGAACTGTGAAAAAATAAAATTCAGTAGGTTAAGCCACCCTGTCTTTGGTATTCTATTCTATTGTGGTAGACTGAGCACACCGATACAGATTCGATAGAGATTCTTTTTTTGTTTTGATTTTGTTTTCAGGAGTGGGGTTGGTTGCTAATTTTCAGCATTCTGCCTATGTCATATCAGCATGGAGTTACCGGATAAGTAAAAAGTTCCTTTAGAAATCCAAATATGAGGCTGGGGATATAGCTCAGTTGGTAGAGTGCCTGCCTCACATGCACAAGGCCCTGGGTTCAATCCCCAGCACCACAAAAAAAGAAAAAGAAAGAAATTCAAATGCAGTATTATCAAATAAAATTGATGATGATGCTCCATTATCAATCTATTGAAAAATATTTTAAATCAAATTCCAGTGCTACAGTTGACTTTTATCTGCATACTTATGCAGTTAGTTTTAGTGGTTATTATTATTAGAGTACAACTTATCAACACACTGGTTACACAACTAAGCAGGAAAAAAAATATTTGAAGACCTTTAAGAGACAGTGTTTTAATTAAACTCTAAGTACATTTTTGCAATTGTCACTACAAGTTTTCCCAATGTACCCTCAAGAAATGTAATCATTTTGATTCTCATTACAATAATTTCTTGCAGAGGTACAGAAAATAAATACAACTATTGTCTGGCAGCTTTATTTTCCTTTTCTTTCTTTGTTTAAAAGAATACCACCAACTACTTAAAAATAGCTGTGTTGAGATAAATGAGATTAGCCATTCAGATGGAGCCCATTTTTACCTTCATAAATATGTTTTTTGTTATTGTTTTAAAAGGGGAAAAAAGCCCAGCTAGCTAATTAATCCTATTTATGCATTACTTAACTCACAAAGAAAAAATAAAATCTTAATTTGTTTCCTAGATTATTCTACATCAGGAATGAACAATTACAATTCATGTGCCAAATCCAAATTCAACCACAGGTTGTTTTTTAAGGCCTATACCTAAGGATGAAGATGAAGATGAAGAGGAGACAGAGACTTTATGTGGCCATCAGAGCTTAAAATTCACTGTCTGGCCTTTAACAGAAGGAGTTTCCCAAGTGGTGAAATTATGTATTAACCTTGGAGTAGACTCTAGGAATGGTGGAATAATAGTATTCATATGAAGTCACAAAATAGGGCCAAATGTTCAAAGTTCTTTCACATTTGTTCCTCTTATAGTGAAAATATCATATAACCAATCAGCATTAAATCATTGAGTCTATGGAAAAGTTAAAATATTTTGGAAAAGTGTGTGTGTGGTGAATCACTTTTATTCCTCTTCTGATGGTGAAAGTAGTTCCACAGTTCTTACATCAGAATAAAGGAAGAGGCACTGGGTAGAGAGATTCAAAAGGCAATGATCCACAGAAATCAATTGGTTGCATTTGGTGGCAAATCAAAGCAAATTTAAGAGGAACACTTCTACACAGGGCTAAATAGATCACAGATGTTAAATCTACCATTTAATTTCGCTGAAAAAAATCAAAAGCTAAAAACATTTGCATTATTCTTGGAAGGTTCCTTTGATAGCCAAACTCTGTCTTTTCATCAAGGATATGTTGCTGAAGAAACCTTATTTATACTGCAAATAAATAGGTAGAACTGTAACAAGAAGTCTTAAAAATAAAGACTGCTTTTGTTCTGAGCAGCCACCCCATGCAGAAGGTAAAGAACAAAAGAGCATTCCTTTTCATTAAGTGTTCAGTGGGATAGGTGGAAGGGTTCTCAATATTATTTTGGTTCAAAATCAAGTACATCAGATGAGCAAAGAACATTAGGAAATAAAGACGGGAGGAAAAATGCATATCTTCCAAAATAAAGAAATGCAATTTAAAGTAATCTTGAAGCATCTTTTTGTGCTGATGTCAAATTAGCAAGATTTTTTTTTCATGGCACGAACTTTGTGTGCTGACAAGTTTGGAGTAAAACTGTTACACATTTACTGCTATAGGGTGGGGTGGGAATGAGGGCAATATCGCCTGGAAATAAGAAAGAAATTAGGAAAGACAATAGAATGAATCGGAGGTAACTTTCCTAAGTTCATATATGAATACATGACCAGTGTAACTCCACATCATGTATGACCACAAGAATGGAATCCTAATTAGAATAAAGTTATACCCCATGTATGTAGAATATATTAAGATACACTCTACTATCATATATACTTAAAAATAAAAAATAAAAAAATATATAAAACAAAAGAAAGAAATTTGGACCCTATATTAAAACTCAGGAGAGGTCCCTTTCTTTTGGCATAGAATGCCCACTTTGGGGAAATTATTATCTTACGGAAATAATTCAAGAAACGAAAAACAGTCTTGAATCATAAAGATGTTCACTTGTATATAAAAAAACAGGTCATTGGAAATACCAAATATTAAAAATTAGGAGTTGTGAATAAATGATGTTATACTGACTTCAGAGACAATGTATAGGTATTAAATCCTAATAACAAAGACTGTGGAAAATATTTTAGGATATTATCAAGTCAGAAATACAAAATAGTATGCACAATATATTTAAAACTACGAAATATATATTCATTAGACAAAAGAAAAAGCAATATGCACAAATAAAAAGTTACATTGGGGGTAAGTTTGTATAGCTATGGATGCTTTATTGGCTCTAATATTTTGTAATGTTAATATGGTAAATTTTCTCCACTAAAGAAAAACTTTGCTGGGCGAAGTGGTGCTCACCTGTAATCCCAGCAGCTCGGGAGGCCAAAGAAGGAGGATTGTGAGTTCAAAGCCAATCTCAGCAACTAAGCAATGCCCTAAGCAACTTAGTGAGACCCTGTCTCTAAATAAAATATAAAAGGTCTTGGGATGTGGTTCAGTGGTTAAATGCCCCTAGGTTCAATCCTCAGTGCAAAAACAAAAAAAGAAAAAGCAAGAAAGGATGAAAAGAAAAAGCTTGCTGAGCTGCTTACATGTGCATATGAGTGAGCCCCTGAATGAAGCTAGACCAACTAGAATTTAACTCTGCCTTCCTGGGCTTGTTTGAAACTCGGCTTTCTGATGCTTAGTGATAAAACAGCTTAAATGTGACTAGTAGCATAGAAGAGTTTGCAATCTGCTTTATAAGCCAGCCAGAGACATGAATTCAGAATCTCAGTCATTTGTCAAACTTTCTCCTTTCTCATTCTGCCTCTAGACCTTTATTTTTGCCAAGAGAGTCCTGCTGAGATAGTGTGTGAGTATTACCAGTCAAGTAAATAAATGTGGCTTTGTTTCAAACTGCTATTTAGTAGTCTTCCTTTTTTTAATCCTTCCTATCCAATTACAATGGGATGTATTATCTATACCTCTCATTAATTTAAGGAAATTCTCTGCCATCGAAGCTTCCTCCTTCCCAATAACCCAAGGACAATTTGACTGCAAGAAAACATCTCATAAACCTCCACTCCTTCCAGAATACAGCCAGCCCTCATCACTAAGTAATCCTTTCTCTTATGGAATGCTGAAATGCTTCCAAATTATTCACTTGAACCTTTGCAACCAACCAGGAATTGCCAAACAAACCTAAAGACCATTAGAAAGTCTCCTTTCTCCCCCCCCACCCCCAAAAAAATCCCGCCTTAATAGAATGTTTGCCAATCAGATACTATCTTAGTATTTCTTCACTTTCCCTGTAAATCTGCCTATTCTAACACTTTTGAGCTCTTGCTGAAATGACAGTGACCTCCACAAGAGTTCTCTTGCTGCAAGTTGATGAATAAACAGCATGTGTTAATTTTGCCCCAAAATTAGTTTTATTTTTGACACTTTGTTTTGTCAGTTTTTCTAATCTTCAAATAATTAAAATGATACAGTTGAGGAGGATTTAAAACCTAGTGGTTCTTTAGAATCATAAGACAAATTCTTTTAAAGGAAACCAAAAGTTAAACTTTTAGTAGCTCAGTTATGAAACAATGAAAGATAAAGAAAAGATGAGACAAAATTTTAAAACTTAGAAATTTGAGATTTTAATCACATCTCAAAACCATTTAAATTAGAGAGAGGCATTTGACTGAAATCAGATCATTGTACCAAGATTTTTTCCCCTCTGGACTCATCAGGAATTTTACCAAAGTCACTTAATTTCTGTTTCTCTGTCCAGCTGCAGTTTCTCTATATTCTCAGCCTTCTTTTTCTCCTTCTTATGGACAAAGTGACAGAGAATCACAGGGCCACAGGAGATCCATCTTCAGCTTCAATTTGCAGTGAACAGCACACCACACTCTCTTTTCCTCTGCCCCAGTCCCCCACCATCATGTCCTGAGATTGTGAAACCTGCTTAGAATGCTTCCCTCATACCAATCCACAAGTAACTGACAATAATTTAGTGCTAACCCTTGTTGTGGATTCAATTACGTTGCCTGAAAGATATGTCCAAATTCTAACACCCAATATCTCTGAATGTGAACTTATTTGGAAATATGGTCTTTGAGGATATAACCAGGTTGAGATGAGGTTATGCAGAATTAGAGTGCACCCTCAATCCAGTGGCCGGTGTCCTTATAAGTAGAGAAAGATTTGAAGAGACAGACAGGCAGGGAAGAACCCAGAGGCAAAGATTAGAGTAAGGTACCTACAAATCACAGGGTACAAAGACTTTCAGGTATATTCCAGAGCAAGGAGGAAGACACAGAACTGACTCTCCTCAGAGCCTTCAGAGGGAGCATGATCCTGCAGACACCATGATTTTGGGCTTCTAGCCTCCAAAACTGTGAGACACTAAATTTTTGTTTTCTGAAACCATTGTGAAACCATTTAAACCATTTGTTATAGCATCCCTAGGAAGCTAATACAATCTTCTTGAAGCCAGATTTAAAGTTAGGTAGTCAGTGTATTTAGGTAAACCGGGTCTAATTTCAAGTAAGATCCAAAATGGAGGCCATGTTGAGAATGAATTCCGGAAAAGCTGAACAACTCTTGGAATGTTCTGGGAAAAGCCCAAGGCCCAGAGCCCATCCCAAAGAAGTGTTAATGAAACAGCTCCCAGCAAACTTGAAGATACTGACTCAAGTCCTTCCTGCCCAGATTCCTTCTTTGGCCCATCTGTGCCCCACCCTTCGGGCCTTCCCACCTATACTCCATCACTGAAGGAACTATAAAATGGGGGGACAACCACACTTCCACGGATTCCATCTATGTGACGCATAGAGTATCCCCAAAACCTTCTTCCTCTGGGAGAAGTCTTTTCTGCTGTCCTTTAATAAAGCCTCTACTTTCCACTCTGACCTTGCCTCGGCGTGCTTCTCTGGTATTATTCTTCAACAATGGGGAAGCAAGGACTCATCACCGGTCACCAGTGGTGACATTCTTAGGCTATCTGCACTTAAAAGATGCAAAACTCCACTGATGGAATACAAGAATCAGAGAGCTAGCCAGGTACGGTGGTGCCCCTCTAAAATCCCCAGTAGCTTGGGAGGCCGAGGCAGGAGGATCGCAAGTTCAAAGCCAGCCTCAACAACCTAGTGAGGCCCTACTTTCTAAAATCCCCAGTAGCTTGGGAGGCCGAGGCAGGAGGATCGCAAGTTCAAAGCCAGCCTCAACAACCTAGTGAGGCCCTACTTTCTAAAATCCCCAGTAGCTTGGGAGGCCGAGGCAGGAGGATCGCAAGTTCAAAGCCAGCCTCAACAACCTAGTGAGGCCCTACTTTCTAAATAAAATATAAAAAAGGGCTGGGGATATGGCTCAGTGATTGAGTGGATTCAATTCCCAGTACAAAGAAAGAAAAGCAGAAAGGAATATGGAAGGAAAGAAGGAAGAAGGGAAGGAAGGAAGGAAGGAAGGAAGGAAGGAAGGAAGGAAGGAGAAAGAAAGGAAAGAATGAACGAAGGAAGAAGGGAGTGAGCTGATGGGGAAGACATTTTAAGAGCCATAGGAACTATGGGTAATTACCCTTAATGTACACGATGTATTTTAAGGAAAAAACCAAACACTTGAAGAGAAGTGGAAGGTAGTGTGGTCCACAGTTGGGAAGAAAAGGAGAGAGAAAAAATCACCCTAAGTGTCACCAAATGTTATTCACACATGATACCTTGCTCTGAATTACTAAATTGGGAACCCATCATTTATAGCAGGTTAAATTAGCTTAGTCCCCTAATCATCTTCTTCACTTTTTTTCTCTCTTACTCTTTAACCATCTCAAAAAGAAACTCCACTAGAAAATAGGCAAGGAAATAAGAGAAAGCAGTCCATATAGGCTTTTACAAACCATGTGAAGATTATGGGAAGACTAATTAAATTTTGTTTTCACTGTATTTTCCCTTCTGCCAGAAAAAGGAGAAAAGCTTTCAAATTCCTTTATCTGAGGGATGGGAAGATTGTACAGCCAAGAAGGTGAGGTGCTGCTACACAGCAGAGTATGAAGCACATATACTTTTGGGATCTTGTTTTTGAGAAACTAATGTGACTCCATTTTAAAAAATAAACAAATAACAGCAGCTTCTACCTCAAGGCCTGTCCTAAGGAAGGGGGCGTGACCCTTGTCCTTGGAAAAACCCACAGAGCACTCCTAGGCACATACCCACCCTGCTGAGTTGTTTGTCTGTAAATAACAGGAGAGGTCTGTGATGCCAGGTGTCCCTGACTCAGTCAGGCTAAGTGAGGACCCATAGCAACCCCCTAGCAACCACCAATATGCATGAGACAGGGAAAATACCTGGGATGCCAGATGACCCCCCATTATTTATGGTGGTTGATAACATGTTGGGAAACCATGTAGTTTAGCACATACTCCCCTCGTGGCCTAAACCAATCAGTTCAAATGAACCCCCCTCTTGCACTAACCAATCACCCCTACCCAACTTGTTCCTGCCATTGAATGTGCTAATCAATGTTAAGAGTTGTTGTTTGATTTTCCCGCAGTATGGAATGATTTGCTGTGTGATTTTGTGACGCATAGAGTATTCCTCCAAAACCTATAAAATCTCACTGAATAAAGGACTGGGACTCACTCCCTGGGACCGCTGCATCGGGAGCTGGTTGTGAGACCAGGCTCGAGCTTGCAATAGACTCTTGTGTGATTGCATCGGATTCAGCTCCTGGAGGTCTATTGGGATCCCACAAATCTGGAATAACAGTTTTCAAATTTGTTGAGCTTATTAAGGTGACTAAATTAGGTCTTGGGGGAAGGAATAAGTCTTTTTATTGGAGTTAGAAATTCCAAGATGGAAGCAGCTAAATCAGAGAAGGAAACAGCACTCCTGTCTGAAAGAGAACACTGACCCCTGACATAGGGAGGAGCTCAGTAGGGAAAGTCACCAAAAGCCCCCAACAAGGATTCCCCAGAGGCTACTTATCCAGAAAGCAGCCTAGACATAAAAGATAAAAAGCACAGAAACCAAGTGATCTAAAATCCTAAACACGAGAGAAGGAGAGAGGAGGAACTTGTCTATACCCGAGATAGTATTTCTCACAGCCCAGGAAGGATAAACATTTGCATTGGCTTTGATTTTATTTTAGAAAAATAAGAAAGCAAAACAATGTTTCTTGCCCACTCAAGTTTGTGAACTCAAGAAAGAAGATTCAGAGGAGGGGATGGGCGATTAATAACCATGTAGTTTGAAGGTTTATATGAGAATTTCAGTTTTGCAATGTTTTACCGGGGCTCAATTAATAGAGTCAGGAACTGACATGAAAACAATTTTTCTTTATTTGTGAAGAGGTTTATTGCCACCAAATGACAGAGATTCTGCCTGTGTGTGGAACCCAGGTGTACCAGGACCTTGTTCTATATGACAAATAAAGTAGTTACCCACAAAACAGCTCTTTGGAAATTGAACTCTTGATGGCCATATTAGAAACTCTGAAGTGGAAGGGACTTAGTCTTTGGGCAGTAAAAGCAGCCTTCCTATTCACGTGTCACTCCATAATTGCCAAATGCCTGGAGCAAAATCCAACTTATTTTAGTTTGGTTCCCATAGGGTAATGTGTGATCAAAGGTTTCGTTGACCTTTGACTGAGACATCAAATTTGCAATTACATTTTTAAAAATTGTTCCCAGTTGTGAAATGTGCTTTTAAACAGTTTAATCCTTTTTAAAAAAAATTTTAAAACTCACAAATAATAGTAATCAATGCATAGAGGACTTTCATTTAGCATTTTTCCATGACGGATGATAAGAGGACAACATTAAAGTAGATGACTATGGAAACTAATAGTCAACTGCTTATAGAAAAAAAATAATAATTTATGTTTAGAAATAGAGTCAGGAACTGACATGAAAACGATTACTGGGGATTACTTGGGAGTTCAACTTCTGATATGACAACATATGGAGCTCCATGGACCTACTCCCAGCTAAGCTGATGAAAATTCCTTTTCTGTGAGTGTGTGTGCCCGTGTGTGTGCACTGCTACATTTCCAGCCTGTTTTTTACTTTGAGACAGGGTTTTGCTAAGTTATCCAGGCAGGCCTCAAACTTACAATCCTTCTGCCTCAATCACCTGAGTTGCTGAGATTATAGGGATGTGCCACCATACCCAGCCTGAAAATTACTTTAATGTCTCCAGAAATAGTCTTATGGGTATACATCAAATGAAACATTTATTCTAGAAATCTATCAAAACTCAAGAAAAACTATAAAAGCCTGTGGTATGTGAGCCCAAAACCCATGCCATCCCTCCCACCTTCCAAATATAAGAGATGAAAAATCCACTCCAGATTCATATAGCAAATATATATATACATATATATATATATATATATATATATACACACACACACACACACACACACACACACACACACACATACATACATAAACATATATATATATAGGATTCCCTTTCCCCATCCTCCCAGTTAGAAGGCTATCATGCCATGAGGGTCAGGACAACAGCATTTCACATCTTTTCCCTAGCTAGCTGTTGCTGAGGTTAAATTCTGGGTAAGTGAAGCAGAGGTATTTGCTCCCTTCTTCTACCCAGCCTCCAATCATGGAATAGAGGCTCAATGCTGCTATGAAAAGTCGAGTCCCATTTGTCTTTGCCCTAATTCCTGAGGCAGGGTTTTTATGACAATATAGAAGACTGGGCTAGCTGTCCTACTCTATCCACCAAGCATTCAGTTCCTAAATTGGGGTGTCACTCAGACAAGAAAGCCATTGACTTTAACCAAAGAACCAGAGTCTGACTAAGAATGTTTGCCTGGGGAGAGAAGTAGACCATAGAATAGAGAGTTCCAAATCCCAAATCAAAGGAACTGACTTTATTCAGAAAAGACAGTGGAAAAGTTGAAGCCAAAGGGAATTTTTGAAAACAGCAGAAGTTGTGCTAGAAAGAAATCATGAAGACATTGGTAGATTCATTGATGATATAGACTAATTATAAAGGCGAGTATGAATATAGATTTATACTCCTTTCTTTCCTTAACTACTTTAAAATCAATATTACAAAATAATATGTATATAATGCATCATTGGTCCTATAACATATAGAAATATGTTTGCCAATAACAGCTCAAAGGAAGTCAATGGAAACAAAGCTGAATTGGGCTAAGGATATCATTCCAAATGTTAACTAGAATCCACAGGAACAAATATAGAGAGCCAAAAAAGCTACCATTATATACTTATTCTCACTTTTTTATCTTAGTTGCTATAAAAGACATAAAATTATACAAAGTAATAGTTGCAACAGTGTATTGTTGGATTTGTAACACTTAGAGATAAAATACATAGAAGTAAAGCCACAAATAGAAGATTCAGAAGCAAAACATTTTAGATCTCTCTAGAATGAAGTTGGCATAAATCTGAAGCAATTTCTTATGAATAACTAAAAATATATAGTGAGAATAATCATTAAGGAAATGAAAATACTACATTATAAAGTATTTATTTAATTGCAAAGAAATTAGTAAAATATGATCAGAGGAACACTAAAAATATAAAGATATAAGAAAAAAATGACAACAACTAAAATGGCAAGCATAAACCCAACTATATAAATAATAATATAAATATAAATGAATTAAGTAATCTAATTAAAGCCACAGAGATTGTCAGATTAAATTAACAAGTTCTTACTTTATGCGCTGTACAGAAGATGAAAATTAGATACAAATATACAAATATATGAAAAGCAAAATGATGCAAAAATATCATGCAAAAAAAAAGCAGCCAATAAATTTGAGTGGCTCTGCTAATATAAGACAAAATAGATTTTAACACACACACACAATGTTACTAGAAATAAAGATGATCATTTTATATGATAAAAGGTCAATCCATAAGGAAGATATAACAAGAGAAACTAAATATATTAGTACCTAACTAATGGTGCGAAAATACATGAAGCAAAACTGACAGAAATGAAGACCAAAGTAGACAATTCAACAATAGAGACTGCAGTACCTCACTTTCAATAATGCACATAAAAACTAGTCAGAAGAAGGGCTGAGGTTGTGGTTCAGTGATAGAACATTTGCTTATCATGTGCAAGGCACTGGGTTTGATTCTCATCACTTTATATAAAATAAAATAAAGGTCCAAAAAAAAAAGATAATGATAAAAAAAAACCTAGTCAGAAAGGCAATGCAAATAGAAGACAACCAACACTATAAACCAACTAGGTCTAACAGACATCCATAGAATACTCTATCCAACAAGAAAAAAATTTATATTTTCCAACTGAACTTGGTATATCCTCAATGAAGAACCATAAAACGAGCCTCAATGAATTTACATGGATGGAAATAAAATATGTTCTCCAACCACAATAGAACTAAACTAGGAATAAGTGATACAAAGAAATTTTGAAAGCTCATGAATACATGGGAATTGAATAATACACTCCTAAATAATCAACAGATCAAAGAAAGAATCAAAAGAGAAATGTAAAGACATGTTGTGAGAAATGTAAATGAAGATGTAACATATCAAAATGTACAATATGCTGCTAAAGCAGCATTTCTAAGAAATTTTATAGATATTGAATGTTATATTTTAACAGAAATAGGAAAACTATTTCTAAAATTCATATGAAATCTCAAAGCACCCAAAATAGTTTAAATAATCTTTACAAAGAAGAACAAAGTTGGAGGACTTACTACAAAGCTGCTGTCATTGAAACATTGTATCTCGGCATGAAGATAGACATACACACTAACTGAATATAATCAAAAGCCCAGAGATAAATGTTCATGTTTATGATTAGTGAACAAGAGTGCTAAGACCATTCCATGGGAAAAGGACAGTGTTTCCAACAAATGTCAGGAAAACTAAATATCCTCATGCAAAAGAAAATTGGAACTCTACCTTGTACCATATACAAAAATTGACTCAATATGCATCAAGACCTAAATATAGGAGCTAAAATTATAAAATGACAAATAGTTCAGCGTGCCTAGAGCAAAGTGAATGTCTGGAGTAGGGGGATGGGGAGACATGAGGTAAAAGGGCAAAAGCAAGAATCAGATCATGAAGAAACTTGACCTTGAACTTAGGGGAAATCAATTTTTAAAAGTTTAACAGGAATTAAGAGGGTGAGCAATTAGTACAGAATTATTGGCTGCAATGAAGACAGTAGACTAGAGGGGACTGGAAAACCACTAGAAGGTTCATGCTATAGTGGAGGAAAGAAATGAAACAGGTCCAATCTAAGGCAGTGGCAAAGGAGAAAGGAAAAGATTAAAGATATAAAAAATAGGGATACTCCTGTAGTCCCAGGATCTTGGGAGGCTGAGGCAGAGGATTGCAAGTTTAAAGCCAGCCTCAGCAACTCAGGGAGGTCCTAAGCAAGTCAGTGAGACCCTGTCTCTAAATAAAATACAAAATAGGGCTGGGGATGGGGCTCAGTGGCCAAGTGCCCCTGAGTTCAATCCCCAATACCCCCCACTCCCAAAATAGGGATGCTAATTAAAAAGGCTTTATAAAGATTTTAAAATGTATATAAATCACCTAGTACAGTGTCTGGTTCATTAAAGTTTCTAAAAAGAATTCTTGTTAATTGTGAGCAATTTGGAGGAAATAGATGTATTCTCTATCCTCTTTCAAATAGTTACAGCAAAACAGCAAAAGTACAATGGAAAGATTCATCAGAATTAGAAAACCTGGGTTTGTGTTCAGCTCCAGTGCTTATCAGTATCCTTGAACATATAAATACCATTTTCCTCACTGAAGTGGATTTAAAATTTTTTTTAGTTGTAGATGGACACAATACTTTTATTTTATTTATTTTTATGTGCTGCTAAGAATAAAACCCAATGTCTCAGATGTGCTAGGCAAGTGCTCTACCACTGAGCTACAAGCCCAGCCCTTTGACGTGGATTTTTATTGATGATTTGGAGGCTTCCCAGAATTTGATCCCCTTTCCTATGGAAGTAGGGAATCTTATTTGTGAACCTTGGGGGAAGCAGCTACAAAAGCCACAAAGCCCAGACCAGGCAGCTAGGACAGAGGCAAAGAACTCAGGTTCAGCAGACTGGAGATTTTGGTACAATGGAACCTCCCATTTAGTGGGCACTTTGGTCTCAACATCCAGTGTCCCTGGCAGTAGAGCCAGCAGAGGTAGTTCAGGTTTTGCTATCTCAAAAATACCCAAGACACACTCTTCTGCAAATGGAAAGAATATCTATTTCAGAATATTTAGGGGTAAATTAAATATGAAAAATTGATTACATAGCCTGGAACATAATAGATGCTTAATAAATGTTTCTTGAGTTTATTTATTTAGGAAGTTTCCCAGAATTTCTCATAAAGAGTTAAGAGTTTCCAAGCTAGCTCCTACCTAAACACAGAACTTCCAAGGATTGTTTTTTCTAGTTCCCATCCCAGTTAAGTCTTTCTCCTTGCTCACCACTCCAAGTTCAAAGTACACTTAACTCTGATACGCAGAATTCAATTCCTTATGTTTCATATTTGTACATTGTATCTTGCCCTCTGGTTAAAAAGTAACTACTTTATCTGGTGCCTTCTGAAAGGCAAGATCAGAAGGTTTAAGAAATAGCTTCCTTTCCTCAAGTGTAAGAACTGGGTGAAGAACAGAAAACTCAGGACCGGAGAAATTTCAACGGCTACAATGAAACAAATAGCTAAGTACAAGATATGATCTTTGGCAGCAAATATTGCCACAGAAAAGGAGTTTCATGTGACACTGCTTTGAGCGCATGGGTATTCACTAGGGTCTATTTCCCAGTCTTCTTCCCCCACTCCACAAGGTGGGAAAATTTCTTCCATTCTTTTGGTTCCAACTGTCACCTCCAAGCTGGTGACTCTCCAAGGCTGCAATGCCATATTTCCAGTCACCTCTCAAGTCCCTCCTCCTGGTTCTACCTGTACCTCTAGATAAGTTTCTAAAACACTGAACTCATTATCAGCTATCTGCCCCTCCCCCTATGCTCAAACCACCCTTTTCTGAATTCCTTTTTTTGTTTGTTTTTCAGGATGACCTCATTCTCCCTGTCACCCAGGCTCCAGCCCTTGATGTTATTTCTGTTCCTTTGCCTTTACCCTGTAATCCGTTTTTTGCATAAACATTCATATCCATCTCCTTCCCCTTTTCCACTCAAACCTTAGTTGAAACACAAATGCTTATTTATCTCTCAGTTATAAAGATAGACTAATAGCTTCCCAGCTGGACTTTATCATCTCTCCTTTCTTCCCTGGCTCTGTGATCCCCTCCCTACAAACCTTTAATGACAGGACATTGCCCATTCAAACCAACCAACGTTTATTGACAGTCTAATTGTGCATAACACTATTCTAGGTGTTCTCTGAGCTTCAATAATTTAAAAAGGTAATCCTTAATTGAAGAAAGAGATGGATTATCCTTAAAGTTGTTGGAGTATTTAACAACTACCCTGAGAGAAGTATACAAACAAAAACATAACATAGAAAACACTATTAATGTTCACACAGAAGGGTAAATGGATTTGGTGCAAAGTTCAAAAACAAACTTTAAGATTCCATTGTTTGCACTGGACCGTTTAGGATCAGGATTTGGGCAGGTTGAGTTGAGTAAAAGGACATTAAGAGAAAGGGGACCACATTAGGGAAGATCTTGGGGTGGGAACCTGCAAGGCAGAAATTCAAGAATTGCAGGAAAAAACAGTTAAGATAATTAAAGAAAGAACTGTGAAGTGAGCTGGGGAAAGTTGGTAGGACCCATATAATATTGGACATTGAATGCCAAACTGAGAAGTTTGCACTTTGTTCCTTTTAGGTTGTCTAATAGATTTGGAACATTTTGCTTGTTTTTAAGAATATTGAAGGTTTTTGATCATGGAGGTAACACACACATCAATGCTTCAAACTAAAGGCAAAAACAGAATAGTTCAAAAACATCCAGGAGTTTGGAAAAGGAACACAGAGTAAATGCTCAGTGGGAAACTTCCTGTTTCTTTTATCCAAGGATCTTAGCAGAAACACCAAGCTAAAAAGAGAGTATTTTCGCAGTAAATAATAGATGGACAAATGGATGGAAGGGTGGGAGGTTGGAATAATTAATGGGGTAGGGACACTGCCAAGGCTTTTTTTTCCACTTGATAATTTAATTTAGATATCATTTGGGGTTCCTCATATCTCGAATTGTAAGCATATCACTTTTTATATTTTCAGTTTTAACATTCATTTCAACTCAAAAACTGAATATTAAACAAGGCTTTACAAAGCTTACTTCTTGTGAAAATGGGCAGGTCCTGTGAACCTGCCCAGTCAGAATAGATTCAGGATGCAGTAAAGCAATCCTGAAATGACAACTAACAGACAGGGCATCTACATCTTCAGGAGAGAAACTGAGATACTCAGAGGAGAGTCATTTCAATGGAAGGAAACGGTGACTGTAGCCAAGGTTGTCCTGGAGAGACTGATGAGTTTTGTTACATGCCTGAGGGCAGTACTGCAGAATATTTCCAACTGGGAATAAATCAAGAAAACCTGGTAAATTGGGTTTCTAGGCATAAAGGTAACCAAGCGTCAGGAGCCAAATTAGCTTTCTGGCATCAGAAATCTTAGAGTAATAAATGTAAAGAGATCTTTCTAGAAGTCTTCATATAATTTTCCATTTCTTTAATGCATTGCTCTCCTTATTGTCTTTTTTAATTCTGCATATGGTCTCTTGTTTCATGTTTGTTTGTTTGTTCTATTACTCTGATGAGTCTTTGCACAAATGCCCTAAATTTTGCTTTATAAACAAGTAAAATCCTGACTTCTAGCTGGTAGGCACTGTGCCCTCGGAAATGACTTCATGCCAACACTCTCAAGTAGTAGTTACAAACAGTGGAATGTGCGTAAGCTGCTGTCTCCATGGGTGCTAATTGTAACATGTCAATGGAAGAACCCTGTTCCTCAGCCTGGCGGGCCAAGCCTCCTGCTGCTGCCAAGTATTACAACGTTCAATGGGAACATCATTTTTGACACTGACAGTTTAGATTTCAGTGATTGCCCTCACTGGAGGACTCAGAAAGGCATAAAATAAGAAAAATATGCTGAATTTATTTAAAATGTATACTACTGATGAGAGGCAGGATACAGAGGTAGACAGAATACCAGATGGGAACATAGGATGAATCAAAGATCCAGTGTTTGAAGAACAGCATGTGGTCTATTTTGGCTGAAACGTTTGGAAAAGGTAGGGAAGTATTAATGGATGAGGCTAAGCATAAGGAGTTGATATTTAACTTGGTAAACTGTGGAAAGCCATAGATTTTTTAAGTAATTAGCTAATGTGACTAGGATTCTTAATTCATTGTAAAAGTATAAGCTAGGTTAAATTGAGGAGGCAGAGAAGACCAGAAAACAAGTTAGGAGAATGTAATAGAGACAGCTAGCTAACCAATAGAAATACGTCCTTCAATGGAGTAGAGTTGTACACGAGAGTGGCTCTCATGTACATTATATCAGACATTCTTGATATTTCTATGTTTCACCTCTCCCCTATCTTTCTTCCCATTTCCTGCCTTCACATCTTGTTCCAAGAAGAATCCAATGAGGTGGTATTCTGTCTTAGTGATTAAAACCCTTGTAGAATTTTTTACCCATTTATGGTGAAATAAGGAGTCAATTGGGTGATTCAATGGCTTAAGGGCAGGCCTCATTCCATATATCTTCTTTATATTACTTAAAATTCAAATACCTAGAGAATCACTCATTTAAAATACACATATGCTTTCATAGACTAAACTACAGTTTGTCTTTCAGTATGTCTTCCTTATGTTGAGAGACAACCACATGTCCTAAAGGTAACCAGGTGACCTTGGACTATACCGTTATTAGTAGAATGAGTTGGACAGAACCAGTTAGAAAGTCCTAGACTGGCAGGTACACTCAAGACACCCAGCCTTCAGCTGAGCATGCCTGTAATCCCAGCAGCTCTGGAGGCTGAGACAGGAGGATTGTGAGTTCAAAGCCAGCCTCAGCAAAAGCGAGACCCTAAGCAACTCAGCAAGACCCTGTCTCTAAATAAAATGCAAAATAGGGCTGGGGATGTGGCTCAGTGGTTGAGTGCCCCTGAGTTCAATCTCTGGTACCAAAAAAAAAGATACCCAGCTTTCAAACAAAACTTCCCCAAGAAAATCAGACTGCCTCACTCCAAAAGTGACTTGGGGAGACCTGAGTGCTTGGGAGGATGATAGGAACCAAAAGTCAAAAAGAAGGGCAAGATCAAATCCTGAGTCAAGTCAGGGCAGATCCTTGTGTGAAGCAGACGATACACAGAGATAAACAGATCCAAATGAGAAGACTTGTTATGAATAGCAAAAGATACTCCTATCCACATCGATTGCTAAAGTCTTTCTACCATTTATTTCTAGTACATGGACATTCAAACAATAAATTGTCTCTCCATCCCCAACCCTGAGGTAACTTGAGAAAGTAAGTAAGTTAAAAAAAGCAAACTGGCACAACATTTAAACAAACTTATAGAAAATGTTCTCATATCCCTAATCACCAATACCAATGCTACTCTAAATCATCTAATTTTATCAATAAAGAGAAATATATATTTATATGGTTGGCCAAGATATACTTCCTGTTTCTTGTCCTTTTTTCCTGTAGCACTATTTTTAAAATATATTTTTAGTTGTAGATGGACACAATATCTTCATTTTATTTATTTATTTTTATGTGGTGCTGAGGATCAAACCCAGGGCCTCACACATGTGAGGCAAGCGCCCTGCCACTGAACCACACCCCCAGCCTACTTATCACTATTTTCTATACATATTTCCAAGTAGCAGAATACTCAAAACATTGACTTCCATCTATGAACCACATTTATAAGTTTATATATCTAGTTTGAGATATTTGAGTAGTTTTGTATGATTTGCTGTTATAAATAAGCCACACTATAAACATCTTTGGACAAATTTCTTGAGTTTTGTTTGTTTATTTTTAGTTTCACTGGGATTTCTTCTCACAGGGAAATAACTAGATTAAAAAGATACAGGGTTTTCATTCTTTCTTTTTTAAAACCTAATGTCAAACTGTTACCCAGAAAGATGCACATATTGTTGAAAATGCAACTAACCCCAAAATATTAAATTTTTACATTTAAATGGAATGGGAGTATCTATAAATCTATCCTAAAGAAATAGCCAAAAATATACACAATTACTTATATAAAAGATGGTCAATATAATACCATTTATAACACTGAAAATACAAAAACTAAATATTTAGACCATTGGGGAATGTCTAAATAAATTATATACATATATACATGTGCATGTGTGTGTATTTTTTATTGCCATGAAAATGTTTTCAAAGACTATTGAATGACATAAAAAATGTCTACAATATAAAGGCAAGTGAAAAACACATTATCAAATACTAGTGCAATATAATTTCATTTATATAAGTAGAAAAAATTGTTCATGTGCAAATACATACATATAAAAAGACTGCATGTAAATACACTGTGATGTGGTTATGTCTTGGCATGTAATTATTAGCATGTATAATCAAAAGAGCAATAAATGTTATGCCAACAAGTACATTATCAGTGTGGTAGAATTCCAGACATGAAATGCCACAAACGGTGTTGAAGTTAAAATAGTTAAACAAGCTCCTAACCAGTCAAACATGAATGTGAACTTAACTTGAAAGCAAGTGCATGTTGGAGCTATAATAGGGGCAAGGAACTAAAAAAAAAAAATCCATTATGAAGCAGAAAACTTTAGAGCTTATGCGGGAAATGTCTCATAGACAAGCCCTAGACCAAAGACTCTTTGATCAATAATCTCAAACAACCTATTTTTTAAACTGAAAGGATTGACCTTTGTCATTTAACAGTGATACAATAAAGAATGTGTCTGGTCTTTGTCCTGGCACCAAGTTTCAAAACCCCTTGGAAATTTCTGATAGGAGTATTTTTTGCTATTCATAACAAGCTCTTTTCATTCATACCTGAGTTTATGCTAATAAGATGACTTATGGGGGGTCCCCTGGACAGCTTCAGAATAACAGTTGGTCACCAGAAAGACTAAGCACATGACTGAAGTTCAGAACTTTCTTCCCAATCTGGAGCAAGGGGAAGGAAGTTGGAGATTGAGTTTGATCATGTGGCAAATGATTTAAACAGCCATTCTATGTAATAAGACTTAAAATAAAAATCTTGACCCTGAAGCTCAGTCAAGTCTGTAGGTTGCTAAATACATTGATGTTCTTGGAAAATGGTGTACCCTGATTCCATGA
The DNA here is from genome assembly GCF_048772815.1 of Callospermophilus lateralis. NCBI lineage: Eukaryota > Metazoa > Chordata > Mammalia > Rodentia > Sciuridae > Callospermophilus > Callospermophilus lateralis. The sequence goes on along the minus strand of NC_135325.1, from coordinate 28,244,683 downwards.
AGAGAAAGTGCCTCTCCATGCTCTTTGCTCAGACCGTGCCCTAGTCATCTCTTTCTTTTGGCTTGTTTCTGAGTTGTATCCCTTATTATAAAACTTTAACCATTAAAACAGTGCTTTCAGTGAGTTCTGAATCATGCTAGTGAACTATTGAGTTTGAAAGAAGTGATCATGGAAACCCTCAAATTTTTAGTTGGCATGGGGATACTAGGACCTATGGCTAGCATCTGAGGGAAGACTTTTGAGACTGAGTATGTTAACATGCGATCTATGCTAACTCCGGGTAGTTAATGCTAGAATTGAATTGATTTGTAGGACTCCTACTTTGTGTTAGAGAATTGCTGTCAGAGAGAAATCATTACACAATATGTACAAAGGGCAAAACAATTCTCAATAGCGTTTAGGCAGAATTTTATTACTTATGATGCTTATGATGATACTACCTGCAAAAACAGATGAATGCCTCATCTTTAGTGACTGAATGCAATAGAATTTTATTTCTTGCTTATATATTAAGTCCAAAATGGCTGTTCCTGATTGGGAGGCCTTCCATCTTGGGTCTTCACGTTCTTCTGGGCCTCAGAGTCATCCACACTCATTCAACAAGTACGGAAAAAACATGGGAAGTTATATATGAAACTATTGTCTTTAATGTAGGCCATTTCCAGCTACAAAGGATCTTGGTAAATGCAGTCTAGCTGTGAATCCAAGAAGAGAACAATGGATTTGGTGAGCAAGCAGGCACAAAAATACAAATAGTTTCCTTATTCTTGAAAATACTAACTAGTTTATTTAGAATTTAAAAAAAAATTTTAGATGTTGATGGACCTTTGTTTTATTTATTTTGATGTGGTGCTGAGGATCGAACCCAGGGCCTAACACATACTAGGCAAGTGCTCTACCACTGAGCCACAGCCCCAGCCTGAGAATACTGAGACTTTTAACCTGATTAATCTCAGTAGTTAAGAAGTTATGATGACTTAATTTATAATGAGTTAAGTTCCTCATTGTTGAGTGCAATGTTAACACATTTCAAAATGGACTATAACTACGGTGTTTCAGTTCATTGCAAGAAAAAAACATTTCTTCAGCATCTACCATCTAGGTCCAATAATAAGCAAAGGGTGTACAAAGAGGAATAAAATTTAGTATTGCCCTACAGACCTTATTTATGGTAGAAAACCTTACAGACCAGTGGAACTTTCCATTTAACTTTCATACATCAAAACTATATACTAATCAATGCAGACAAAAAATTCTTAGCAAATAGGACAGTTTGAAAGTAGAGATGCTTTAAAAACACTGTATCAATAGCACATTAAAAAATAAGCATGTTATTCAAAGAAGCAGCTGGACATATTGATGGATGCATGGACAGATGTTCTGGTATAATTTCAGAGAAAACTATTTAAATTAGTGTACTAAAACACATGAAATAAGATTCAGAAAAATATGGCTGACCTAAGGAAATAAAGACACAAGCCACTTTTTAAAAACACTTTTTTAAAAACATGAAGCTTCCAGAACAGACAGTTTTCAATTCAGGCACTGGTTTTGTTTTAAAACTCATGTTGAAAGTCAATTATTTGGAATTCTGAGTGTGTTTTCCTTTAGAAGCAATGTCATGAAAGGTTGTTTAGATTCCCAAGCAAAACCAGAGCTCTCTGTCTATTTAACCCATCATGAGCCTGAGAGATTGCAGTGAGAATCCTATTTTTTATGAGAAAATGCATCTGGTTTCCAACTCAGAACTGCTACCACCATTCCAGCAAAGATAACAGCATGTGAGATGGTGAAGACATTGTAGTCCAACTATGGCTGAAGCAGCAAAATTCCTTACCATTCCAGAACACAGAGTGGAAAAATGTGTGTTTTCTGTCACTGTCACGAAATACCACAGAAAATCAACTTAAAGAAGGAAAAGTTTAGTTTGACTCACAATTTCAGAGGTTTCTGTCCATTTTTTGTTGGTCCCTTGCTTTGAGGCCTATGGCAAAGCAGAATATCAGGGTGGGCAGAATATGGTGGCTGGGAAGGAAAAAGAAAGAAGGAGACAGGGTTTTGATGTCCCCTTCAAGAGTGCACACCCTGGGGTTGTGTGTGGCTTAGTGGTAGAGCGCTTGCCTGGCATGCGTGAGGCACTGGGTTCAATCCTCAGCACCACATAAATATAAAATAAAGATATTGTGCCCACCTACAACTAAAAAATAAATATTAAAAAAGAGTGAACACCCAATGACCTGATTTCCTCCCACTAGTCCCCATCATTTAAAAGTCTAACCACCTCTCAACATAGCCACAGGCAGAGAACCAAGCCTTATAATACACTGGACTTTGGGGAATATTCCAGAACCAAACAATAGCAAAGAAAGAGATGAAGTTTCACAATGGATAAACATTTCTTGGCTTTAGTAGCTGGTTAACATCTGTGGCTCCAGTTTTTCTTGAAAACTCAGAAGACCTCAGTGTGTTCGCAAGCAGCCCAAATCAGCTTTTTGGTTCAGCCATTCCCACCCTTTCTATTGTCTTACCCTTGTTGGCTGCACTTTTAAAATTTACCTGTCCAGCATGATCATTAGCAATAAATGCTTCCAAGAGTTAAAGCAAAGTAAGAACTGAAAAGTCTTAACTTTACAGAGATGGAATATAAAACTGAGGGACTCCATGCCTAAAATGTATCTGTTTTCTATGTAAAATTGTAAGTTCATTTTATTTGTTAAAAACAAAGTAAATTTTATTTGTTAAAAGTAGATCAGCTGAAGTCAGTAGGTCATTATTTTCCGTGATCTTGTCTCAGGAAAGTAGACAACATGTATACATCCAAACAATTTTCATAACAGAAGATACTTCTTGAAAATCATCTTTTCTAATCCAGAATGTCTGGATTAGAAAAGGTTATCTGTGTTTGGAAGAAGAAGGATGAAAAAAGTATTTTTCTTAACAAACCATCACTTGGTCGGTATGGGTCATCCTTTCTTCTGTTCCCTTTGTCTGGTTTTTAATCTTCTGAGACCACTTTAACCAATACCTCACAGAACATGACAATCCTGTGGAAGTAAGTGAAGTCAGATTTTTAAAATGAACTATTATTAAATCAGGAATATTTCTCAAATAGTTTTCCCAAGTGCAAAATTTGTAATTTTTTGAGGAAAAACTGCTAAGCAAATATGATCAAAGGTTTTCTTTGGGACTTTTTCCAGAAAAAAAAAAAATGAATAGTGCCGCAGTCTGGCTGGGCACACAAAATCACGAGCCACTCACAGCTTTGTACATTCAAACAGCAATTCTTTATTCCCGAACTCACACCGGCACTCTACAAACACATTCTGGGCAAAATCCACACTCTCCACCGGGCTCTGAATCCCAAAATACTCTCTGAATCCCGGGAGAACAAAACGGGAACTCAAGGCGCCTGAGGCAGCAGGATACGCCCTATTCCCAGCAGGATCCACACCCTAAACCTGGAACCGCCCTAAACCCCGATTGTCCTAAACCCCCATCCGCCCTAAACCCTGATCCACCCTAAACCCGGATCTGCCCTGGTCCTTGAGCAAGGTCACCTTTCATGCAAAGTCACTGCAAATGAGCTGGGTCCACAATGGAGAGTCCTTCCTCTAAGCAACATGGGGTAGGCTGACAAAGAAATTGCCATGCGTCATTCCTACTTGGCAATGGCTCTCAGCAGAATAGGACACTGGAATAATAATTGAATATATTATTGAATAATAATGAATATATAGCTTGAGAAATTGATGGCTTCCTCAAGGAATTTAGATTAAAAATGTGATCAAATGGCTCATCTGAAAAACATTACATCCAACTTATAAATCATTATTTCAAATATTGTATATTTTATTTTATAATATTTTGTCCATGTGAAAGCATAAATAAAATACCCAGATAAGTTATAAAGCACAAGACTACAATAAAAATCAGTGACATCACTACATAAGCACTATAATAATGTAATCGACTTGCAGCTACTTATATATTCATCCTTATCTAGTCCTTCTACCTCTCCACTGAAGTATTTATATTTTCATTTTTTGTTAGTTATTCTATTACACTTCTATGGTTTAATCATATATCTACATCTGCCTGAACTCTATATTATTGAGTATCCATATGTTGAGTGCTAAAAAGATGTACTGTATGTACCTTCAGACAAGCTTTTGAAACTTTCTTTTCTCATTTAACATTATGTTTCCAAGACTAATTCATGTTGTCACATGGATATATAGTCCATTCATTTTCACTGGTATATAATATTCCAAGTTATATATACAATACACTCTAATCAATTCTTCTATGGATACATATTTGATGGTTTTGGTCTTTACTTTTTGATTTTTTGTTATGTGTCTATCTCACAGAAAATGCATAAAATGTTTTACTTTAAGTATTTTCATAAAAAGAATTGCCAGATCATAGAGAAAACAGATGTTTCACTTTACAATGTAATTGCCAAAAGTTTTTGAGAATGATTGCAATGATTTATAATCAACAATAATCCTATCTTCCCAGCACTTGGTATTGTCAGACTGCATCATTGTTATGAATATAGTGGATATAAAAGGTTATTTCATGTTAATACACAAAACAAGATGGGCAATCTCAGAAACATTAAGCTAAGTGAAAGAAGTCAAACACAAAAAGCAAATACTATTTGACTCCATTTATGTGAAATTCTAGAAAAGTCAAAACAAAGCCAGGTGTGGTAGCACATGCCTGTAATCCCAGTTGCTGGGGAGGCTGAGACATGAGGCTCATGAGTTCAAAGCCAGCCTCAGCAATGGCGAGGTGCTAAACAACTCAGTCAGACCTGTCTCTGAATAAAATACAAAACAGGTCTGGAGATGTAGCTCAGTGGTCTAGTACCCCTGAGTTCAATCCCCAGAACAACAACAACAACAAACAAACAAAAAAAACCAAAAAACAAAAAACCTCAAAACCACAGCAATAAGAAACAGATCAGTGGTTTCCTGGGACCAGGACCAAGAGACCAGATCAACTGAAAAAAACAAATCATGAAGAAACTATTTAGGTTGATGGAAAAGTTTTGCATCTTGATTGTGGTAGATGTTACATGAATGCATGCAATTACTAAAATTTATCGAGCTATGCACTGAAAATAAGTGAATTCTACTGTCTATAAATTAAACCTTAATAGCTTTGTAAAATAACTTTTAAAATCATATTTCATCTTAGTCACACTTTCTACTTCTCTGACTTCTAATGAGAATGACCGTGGTAGATGCTCTTAGTGCCCTGTGCAGCTCTCCTTTACTGGACCAGTGCATTTCCCCCCTAGATGCTGGTAGACCAGCCCATACCTTCGTTCTGCTCAGGAGAGATGCCTTTGGCCAATTAAAGTCACTCTGCTTGAAAAAGCCTGAAATAGATCATAGCCAATAACTGATACAGGAATGCAAAGGCCAAGTCCCTTCTCATCAAGTGGGACAAACGTGTGGTGCCATCCCACAGAACATCTCTGTTTAGCTTCTTCTACATCTGTTCTACCCTTCCCTCACTTCCTTTTAGGTCCTTCCTTAGAAGACTCCCCGCTTGCTCAAGAATCCCTGTCTCAGGCTTCTAGGGAACACAGCCTAAGGCAGTCACCATTTGTCTCTTTCATTTATATATAAGATACTAACTAAAATCTTTTGATCGTTTTCTTAATAGGCTGCTGTCCTTCTCCTGTGGATTTTAGTTCATATATTTTAAATACTAAATCTTAGGCAATTTTATGTGATGCAAACATCTTTTCCTAATCTTCATTTTTTTTGCTTGCTTTTAAGAAGCAAAAGTTCTTAATTTTAATGTAGTCAAATGTATCAATAATGGTTTTATAGTTGGAATTTTTATATTGTTTAAGAAATGCTCCTCTGTCTTTAGGTCTGAAATAAGTAAATATTTATTACACACACACACACACACACACACACACACACACACACACACATTTTGAGGGGTGGTACTGGAGATTGAACCCAGGGATGTTTTACCACTGGGCTACATCCCCAACCCTTTTTATTTTGATTTTGATTTAGGGTCTCATTAAGTTGCTGAGACTGGCCTCAAACTTGAGATCCTCCTGCCTCAGCTTCCCAAGTCACTGGGATTATAGTCATACATCACTATATCAGGCTTTTCAATTGTTTAAGAATATCTCATCCCTACTCATCTGGAAGGCCATTCACAGCATATGTCAGTTCCAAATAGGAATGAGTCTCTTTCTGAGATATCCATTGCATTCCTGAGACTAATCAAACTTTTACCTTTCATGATTGGATTAGGCTTACTAATATTAGATTTCCGCATATATCCAGTGATGAGATTGGCCTGTAACTTCTTGTTATCTAATTTTGGTATCAAGTTTACAGAATAACTTGGGGAATATACCAATAAGTTTTCTAGAAGATGTTGCTTAAAAACATATAAAATTAGAATGATCTTTTTGTTACAATTTTAATAAAACCCACCTATAAAATCTTGTAAAAAGTAACATTTGTAAGAAAATATTTAACTAATTCAATTTCTTGAGTAGTTATAGGAATGTTCAGATTTTCACTTTGAAATAGTTTGGTGAGTTATATTTTTCTAGGAAAATTTTCCATTTTGTCTCTATTTTTAAATTTATTAGGAATAGTTGTCTATAATATTCTCATATTTTTCTTACTTTTTAAAATCTTTGCTATTTCTAAAGTTACATCTCCTTCTCATTCTTGATCAATCTAGCAAAGTTTTATCTTTTTTATTATTATATTCTGAGAACCCGTTTGGCTTTGCATTCTGTGGTATCTTTATTCATTCTTCTACTTACTTTAATGTATTATATTGTTATTTTAATACTTTTTAGTTGGTAATTTTGCTTGTTAATTGAAAGCATTGTTTTCTTTTCTAATATAAACATTTTAAGATTACAAAGTTCTCTATAAATACTGATAATATTGACTTCTCTACATCCCCAAAATATGATATGTAGTATTGTCATTTTAAATTTTCATTGTGGTTTTTTCTTTAATTCATTTGGAAGAGTTTTTAGTTAATTATATATACATATGAGAATTTTAAAATACTTCTATTGATTTCTATATCAATTGCATTATGGTAACAGAAGGTGGTCTATGTAAGTTATTTGAAATTTATTAAAACTTGTTTTATGGATCAGTATATGATCAATTTTTCTAAATGTTTCACATGATATTGAAGAAAATGTGTATTCTTTAATGATTCCTCTGGAGTTCTATATATTACTATTAGATCAAGATTTTTAATTTTGTTTGTTCAAAACTCAAAAATTGATTCTTATACACTGGGAAAATTATATTGATATCTTCTATTAAGATAGTAGTTTTTTCCACTTCTTTTCTTATAGTTTTATTAATTTTCATTTATATATTTTCAGGCTATTTTACTATACTCTTACAAGCTTAGGATTTTTATATATCCTGGTGAATTGAGTGTTTTATTATTTAGTATTCTTGCATTTGTTTATTGCAATTATTAATATAAATGAATATATTTCTGTATCACACATTTTTATTTGTGACTTGCTTTTACTTTTCTGCTTTTTCTCCTATAATACTTTTTACAACTAATTGAAACTGTTCAATTGAGTTGAATTTTTCCCACTTTATATTTTCTACTGGTGTGAAATGTATACACTTTTTTTTTCAGTAGTCTCACTGAATTTTTAGCATTACTATTTAGCTTGCAAAGTCTAATTACACCCAATTAATAATTATTATTTTAGGATACAATATTAGTTTGAATATATATATATATATATAATATGTATATGTGTGTGTGTGTGTGTGTGTGTGTGTGTGTGTGTATCCATTATCCATACCTATGGATATATATACTCAATCTGATATTGTTTTAATATAAATTATTTATACACCTGGGCTGTGGTTGTGGCTCAGTGATAGAATGCTTGCCTCACATTTATGAGTCACTGGGTTCACGTCTCAGCACCGCATATAAATAAATGAATAAAATAAAGGTCCATCAACAGCTAAAAAAATTTTTTTTAAAGCATATGGTGGAAAACCACTAAAATTTTTGTAAAATTATATATACATCTATATATAATTTTATTTGTTCACCATTCCTTCTTGTATCTTATACTATCCCTATGGGATAATTTTTCTAAGGCATAAAGAATATTTAGAATTTATTTTAGTGCAGATATCTTGGAGGGGAATTTTGATTGACTTTGTCTACTACAAATATCAAATTTTACTCTGATTTTGAAAGTCAGTCTTCTGGTAACATGTTTCTTAGCTAACAGGTATTTTCTTTGAACCCTTTGAAGATATTATTCCACTGTTTTTTGGTTTCCATTGTTGCTGTTGTAAATGAGCTATTATTTTAATTGTATTTTACTTATCCTGTTTGGAGTATGTTGTGCTTCCTGGGTTTTTTAATTCATACTTTTTATCAGGTCTCAAAAATTCACATCCATTATCCTTTCTATATTGCCTTTCTAGTCTCTCTTCTAGACTTAGATTAGGCATGTGACTTTTAATTTTACTGTCTTTGTTTCTTTATTTTCCATTTCTGTTTCCTTGTATATTGCATTCACAAATTTCATTCTCATTCATTTGTGTTCTCTCTCTCTCTCTCTCTCTCTCTCTCTCTCTCTCTCTCAGAGTAGGATTTATTTGAGTGAGAAAATGAAAGAAGAGATAGAACTCCTGCCATGCAGAAGGGGAACTAATTCTCTCTTAAGCTTTGTCTAATATCTATTTAGTTTATGCATTAAGGTTTTTTTGACAATTATATTTTTCATTTCTAGTATTTTTTCAATTCTTCCTGGTCATTCCTCATAGGATCTTGTTGAATGCTTAGATGTGCTATTGTGCCCTTTATTTCTTTATGCATTTCATACCTATTGGTTTTATGTTTGATATCTGATCATTTTAATACCTGTATCCTTAGAGAGTCCAAATCTAGTATTTGTTGTTTCTGCTAATTTTTCTCTCATTGTGAATTTCCTTACTGTGGTTTCATAATCTTTTATTATGAACTCACTATTTCAACTTAATCAATTGGACTTTTGTGGGCAAACTTTGGGGAAGTTTTCCTCTAGAATATACTTGCTTCTTCTGCTGAGAAGCAAGAGATTATTTCAATTTGAGTGGACTGGTTCATCTCAGAAGTCCCTGGACCATCATTTCTACCTCCTCATTGTCCCAATCTTTCCCAGCATCAGTGACACTTTATCATATACTCCTCAAGCCAGATACTCCTCTTATAGCATTCCACTTGTCTGGTCTCAATTCTTTACCATAATAGCTCCAGTTTATGATGCATGTTTAATGTTCCCCAATGATATCCCCTTCTTTTTTATTTTAATGTTTTTATTTGGCCTAATTAGTTACACATGATGGTAGAATACATTTTTGAAACATCATACATAAATGGAGTATAACTTCTCATTCTTCTGGTTGTACATGATGTAGAGTTACACAGGTCATGTAATCATATATGCACTTAGGGTAATAATGTCTGATTCATTCTACTATCCTTCCTATCTCCAGATATCCCCTTCTTCTTGTAATACAAACAATGTCTTTAAAAGTGTATATTATGCATAATATGATTGTTTTTGAAGCAGTAGGTTTCTTCAAAGCTCTTATTCAGCCATAATGCCAGAAGTAGAAATCAAGGTGATTAATCATTTTTAAGTCGTCCTACTCCAGTCACATCAACAAATTTAGTTCATCTAACATTTATTGGATGCATACTATATGGCAAACAATCAACTAGATGCTAGAAATATTTAAAAAATTACTTATTTATAGGAAAATTACTCTATTAGTATTCCTCACTAAAAAGCTTCTTTTTATCTTCTATATTTTAAAAACTATTTGTTTTCACATATTTTGAAAACTAATATTAACTGTGAAAATCATGTCCAAAGTCAAACACTTTGTTTTTGCCAAACTGATTTCATCTCCATTTTCTATCATGGTATAGTTATTCTTTCCTTCACAAGGAATAAAACTTTCAAAGAGGGCTGGGGTTGTGGTTCAGTAATAGTGTGCTTACTTAGCATGTGTGAGGCACTGGGTTCAATCCTCAGGACCACATAAAAATAAATAAAATAAAATAAAGGTATTGTGTCCATAAATATATATATTAAATTTATATATATATACTCTCAAAGAGTATTAATCCTTTCTTCTTCTTCCCTCCTCCATAAAAGTAGTCCCAGAAGAGTGCTCATTAAATCTCCTCTACTCATGACTTTTCCATCTATCCCTTCCTTTCCATTCCCATAAATACTTACTGGCACACACCTAGATTCTCAAAATTGCATGCTCCCTCCTCTCCCTTTCTTTCTTCTTTAATAAGCATGTCATATTGTTGCCAAACCAGTTTTCTAAGGCACAGCTCCAACTATGTCACTCATATCCACAAAATTCTTCTGTAAGTTCTCATTGTCTATCTTAGTATTTCTCAAACTTTAGAGAAAAAATCTTAAATTATTTTAGCAATATTTTATTTAATTATAGACAAATATAAACGTAACACAAACTTTTTATGATTAAACATCTTATGCAACTATAAACTAAAATAACTTTACAAATTAAATAAAAACAAAACTACCAACAAATAAAAGTCAAATAAACAACAGTAATTTAACGTGACAGATAACTGGCTTAAATTTTTATCTTAAACTTAAGTACAGCATTGAATGCTGTGGCACAGGTTTTGTGATGGTGGTTGTTGGTTTTGGCACACCTATATTGCAATGCACCTGTGATGACTAAATCCTCCCACTTCTTTATTCAAAGCCCTGGAACATCTTCATTGTACATGGATGATGTCATTTGGTTTCAACTAGGGCAAAGACATCAGTACCATTTTTTTTTTTTTTGTAACTGGCTCCAATTGCTTGGAGAGTGCTAATAAAACACCTGGGGTTAAGATTTGGGGCCATCTAATCACAGAAGCCAATGCAAGCTCTGAAGCCTTATGGTTGTTTTCAGTTTATAGATAATGCTCAGGCCATTCATAATATATCAAAAATCAACTAGGTACTAGAAATATTTTAAAAATTACTTACTTATAGGAAAATTACTCTATTAGTATTCCTCACTAAAAAGGCTCTTTCTTTTTATCTTCTATATTTTGAAAACTATTTATTTTTCTAAGATTATGAAACCCACATTATTATCCTGTGTGCATATATGATTACATGGCCAATGTTAACTCTACATAATGTACAACCAGAAGAATTAGAAGTTATACTCCATTTATGTATGATGTTTCAAAAATGTATTCTACTGTCATGTGTAACTAATTAGACCAAATAAAAATATTAACATAAAAAAGAAGGGGATATCTTTGGGGGAACATTACACGTATACTATAAACTGGAGCTATTGTGGTAAAGAATCAAATTAAATTAGGTTTTTTAGATTGTCCTTTAGATAAAAACATAAATCATTTCAATCATCATAAACCTTATTTGGGGGCTGGGGATGTGGCTCAAGCGGTAGCGCGCTCGCCTGGCACCACACACAAACAAAGATGTTGTGTCCGCCAAAAACTAAAAAAAATATATATATTGAAAATTCTCTCTCTCTGTCTCTCCCTCTCTTACTCTCTCTTTAAAAAAATAAAAAATTAAAAAAATAAACCTTATTTGGCCAATGAAATGAATCACTTTTGAACAAAAATTTAAAGGACATTGCATGGCTTTCCAATGGTCTCTTCTGTCCTGCCATCCAGCAATGTTCCATACACATGTTCTGGTAAAAGTTTGGATCCTAGAGAAGACCCACAACTGACACAAACTGTAGACATGGTAGGGACTAGAAACAATACTTCATGGTAATAAGAAAATCTTAAGACAAAGATCTTGTAGGCTAGGTCTTTGGTCCTAGTTTAAGAAATATTAGCAAAAAACAAAAAGCACCTCACACTGGCATGTTTTAAAAGCTTTAAATAATCTTTTCTAATCAACCTTTTCCAAATATTCCCTCATCACTACTCTGAACAAGCTTTATATTTTATTTTATTTTTTTATCATTGGGGTTTTTCTTGCAGAATTACCTCTCCCTGCACACTCCATTCTTTCCTCCTCATCTTTGCTCCCTACATATACACAAAGATTCAATTCTCTAATCACTCCGGTGGAATAGCTACTGAACTTTATACCTCTTCAGAGACAAATAGTATACATTCTTCTACTTTTATTTTTTCTCTGTGTATCTTTTATTCCCTACCAGATTCTCTTTCTGAAAGTTGGATTAGGTCTTCTACATCCTTATATTCCTGCCAGTGCCTAAGACAATGTGTTGTTTATACTAAATGCTCAATAAAGAGCTTTTGAATAAATGAGTTTATTTAATCTTTATTAATATGAGTTTAATAACAACAATATTAAGATTGGTGAATATGACAAATTCAGACCATGCAACTTTCTTTGTAGTGCAGCTGCAAAAACTGCTGTCCTACAATGACTGATTATGTTTTTGAACAGTTGTAAAACATTAGCTATGGAAAACGCCACAGAGGCAGAACTAATTTATCTGGTACTTAGTTAAAATTCCTCACGGCATAGGCAAGAGAGAAATTATTCTAAAAGCTCATTCTTATGAATGATTTAATTAGTCTTTTCTACCTATAGAACAAAATTAATTTAGAGATGAATATTGCTAGGAAAGTTTTTCAAATGTAAACTTTTTCAAAACCTAGAAGTACTTGTTATTAAATTTCATAAAGTGATTCAAAAATAATGCAAAACAGTCCCCCTAAGCATTAAGATAATTTTCCATCAGCCACCTTTGGGAGGAGTGGGAAGTACAGACAAGCTTGGAAAGACAAAACTAGGAGACAGAAGAAATATTAAACCCCAGAGCCTTCAATTCTTTGCATACCATTCTTGCATCAATGCCCTGGACTACTCTATAGTCTATGTCCCTCTAGACTCTAAGTTCTAGCTGTCTTGACCTTACTTAATGGTCAGCCTGTTATTTGCCCTGCCCTCAGTCACTGTTAGCTTCACAAGAGCTGGAGCAAGATCTGGAATAGAGAGTTCAGCCTTCTACCACACTTTACTCAAGCCATCTGAGCTTGCTGTCCAGTGTTCAGCATCATGTCCACAGCAAGAGACAAATTTACCAAATTCTTGGGAATGTGTTTGGGTTGAGAACTGGGAGAGGGGAAAGAAATCCAAAATATGCATAATCTGGGATAAGGACTGGAGCATAATCTGGGGACAGTGGAAAGAGGACACAGCAAAGAACCACCATGTGTAGAGGTCGAAAGTATCATTATAGTTAGGGAGCCATTGCCATTCAAATGGCCAGGACAAAGACAGAAGTTGAGGAGTAATGAAGGACAAGGCCTGGGAATCTTGTCATGAGATTTTTGTCTTGAAAAGGTCATTATGGAATAGAAAGCATTCAGATGGGAGCCAATTAAGAGGGGATTGCTGTCATATGGATGAAAAGTAATGAGGGGAAAACTGGGACAACAGCAGTGGGGACAGAGGGAAGTGATCAGATCTGGGATAATTATAAAGATACAATTGTATAATGAATCATTGTGTTGGGGTGGGGGTTGTTTGAAGATGATCAGTTAAAACCAGGTTGAATGGTCTGGTGAACCAGCACCAGTGTGTAAAAATAGCAGTGGGTTCTGGACATTTCATGAGAATATAGTAATTTCCCTGTTAGTTAAATCTGACACTGCTCCAAATTGAATAAACTTCCCTGACCTAAATAATAGATTCTGGACATTTGCTATTCAACCCAAGTTCCTAACACTCTTAACAGTTCCAGTGAACATTCGCTTCAACCTCTGATTCTCCATCCTCCCACAATTCAGGTCTCCAATGCTAAGAATTCACCCATATTTCTGACCCAATGATTACCCTGGTACTTCTATCTCAGCCTAGGGAATGGACGATATTGATCTGATGAAGTCAACCAAGGACACCCCTAGAGCTTTGAATGGGGTCAGGACTCCCCAAGTACAGTTAGGAAGGGGAAATGGACAATGAATCTCTTGTGATTGTTCTACTTGCTTATTAAAATTTTACCTATCCTTCAGTATTAGATGTAAATACTCTCTCTCTCTCTCTCTCTCTCTCTCTCTCTCTCTCTCTCTCTCTCTCTCCCCTTCTCTCCTTGTCTCTCTCTGTGGGGGTGCTGGGGGACCTTGTACATGCTAGGATGCCAGGCAAGGATTCAACCACTGAGCCCAGCCCCCGACACATACCCTTAAACTAGAAGTGATTCTCCTTCTTTAACATTTTATAACCTGTCTTTTGAGTACTTACATAGTCTATAATTCATAATAGTCATTTGACTACATATGTTCTGTCTCTTACTAGATTATAAATTCCTCAAATTTGAGAGCTGTGCCTTCTTAATCTTTCATGTATCCATTCCACAAATATTTGAGTGATTGAATAAACAAAAGAATGAATATCTCCCTACATCCCACTGTCTTACATATAACATCATTCTTTCTCAGCAAATCTTCCCAGAGCTATTAAAAAGAGTTCACTCTATCAGTCTTAAGAAAAATAAGGAAATCCTGTCATTTGTGTAACATGGATGAAGCTGCAGGACATTATGCTAAGTGAAATAAGGCAGGCACAGAAGGACAAATACTGCAGGACCTCTCATATGTAATTTTAAAAGCTGAACTCATGGGCTGGGGATGTGGCTCAAGCGGTAGCGCGCTCACCTGGCATGCGTGTGGCCCAGGTTGATCCTCAGCACCACATACAAAGGTGTTGTGTCCGCTGAAAACTAAAAAATAAATATTAAAAATTCTCTCTCTCTCTCAAAAAAAAAAAAAAAAAAAGCTGAACTCGTAGAAACAGAGAGTAAAATGGTGTTTACCAGGGATCAGGGGGTAGGAGAAATGGGAAGATGTTGGTCAAAGAATATAAACTTTCATTTATAAGATGAATAAGTTCTGGAGATCTAATATGCAACATGGTGAATATAGCTAATAATATTATATTGCATACTTGAAATTTGCTAAGAATAATTCTAAATCTTAAGTATTCAACACACACACACACAGAATTTTTAAAAGGTAACTGTGTAAAAAAAAGGTAACTATGTGAGGTGATGAATATGTTAATCAGCTTGATTGTGAAAATCATTTCCCAATATATAAGTATATCAAAACACCATGTTGTACACCTTGAATTTATCCAATTTGTATTGTCAATTATACCACAATAAAGCTGGGGAAAAATTAAGAAGCTACTTTTGATAGTCACAAATGCCACCTCCTTTCTCTAGGCTAGTAGTAAAAACACAAACAGCCAAAAGTAAAGAATGGAGAGAGTAAAAAGATGGGTATAAGAGGAAAAGTTTAGATTCAGTTAATCTTCCTTTCTTTTACACTATTTTTCCATTTTTAAAAAGTAATTGCATTGAACTGCTGCTAAAATCCCAAAGCTTCAAGATTTTTATAGCCCAATTTGAGATAAACAGTTGTTCTTTACCCTGTCAAATCTCTTCTCTATAAATATATTCAATATATTCACCTTATTTTCCTTTCCATCAATATAAGTGTAAGTAAAATGATTTACAAAATGATGGTCTGCAATAGTTTGCCAATATGTGGCACATATTTGAAGCACTGTCATAATGGAATTTTTAAGTAATTAAAATTATTTCACGACTAATTAACAACAGTTTAAAACCCCATAAAGCATTCCAACTTAAGCATTTCTATTCATACTCCATCTGCCAAATATTAAGTAGAACAGTACAAAAATAGGAAAGGGAAAACCATTTCCAATTATGCTCCCATTTTTTACTTATTTAGGGCAATAGCTTAACTCAAATTACTTCTCTTGATTAATAGCATTTAATATATAAAAATGACTATAAACATTCATTATGAATGCAGAAAAATACAGTTTACCCTATTTTTTTCAAAAGTAAAATGGAACTAACCTAACTTTTATATTTGTCTAAACAAAGGTCCTTCCTAGTTAGAGAAAACATCATCTGAATAAAGTCAGAAAATTCCCAAGGACATACTTAACTACTAAGCATGACTTCAGAACAGCCCCACCCATACATGTGTCTTCCAGTCCAGATGGAATGATGAAATTTCCCAGTCCCTCCTGGAATTTATTTAAATATGTTGCTGTCCAGATACAAACTTCATCCAACAAATACAAATGACTATTCCAAAAATAAGTGGTTCAAGCCATTCTCTTACTTTTAGAACTAACAATTGGATTCTTTTGGCTTTAATTCATACTTCACTAATACTGTTTCTGTCTAGAATTTGAAGACTTTTGGTCATTCAGCAAACATTGATTTGGCTCCTGCTGTATACAAACCACTGTGCTAAATGTTGCAAGCGTATAAAACTGAAAAAAAAAAGTCTACCTTTCAAGGCAAAGTTTCTTGGTAAGAGAGGTTGAATTTACTTATGAATAACTGTAATGCAATAGTAGGAAGTTGTACAATAGAAGAGCAAAATTATCCAAGGGAGGGTTTTAAATAAATGTCATGATGGCAAAGAGAATGAGTAATATCATTTATACCTGGGGAGATAAAGGAAGAAATTCTGGGGGAAGTAGTATTTGATATAGAATTTGAAGTTGGTTAGAATTTCAAGAAGCAGTGGTATGAAAAATGAGAGAAAAGGGCAGAAAAACCACAGTGTAAATGTGATATGCATGATCTTTGGTAACTTTATAATTTGTTGCAGACACTGTTGACATGCCACCCATATGCACTTGGGTGTATGTTCCTGTTGACATGCACCCATATGCAATGTTCTCTACATGCCACCTTCAGACTCAGAAGCACTAGAGTTGGAAATGTTAATAAATTCCTCAGCCCCTTCAATTCTCAAGTGGAATATTCCATACCAGAGGTCCTGGGCAGGGCTGATCCTAATTACCCACATCAAGAGAACCAGTATTGGATATTGTCCCTTCTCTGTCTCACATTCTTATGTCCCTAGTAGTGTTTTCTGATACTACATCCCAAACAAAATTATTCACTCAGATCTACTCATATGATCTGCTTTTGAGGCAATCCAGACTAAAGCACTGATCCAGTTGTTGATGACTAACAGAATAATCTATCATTTTGCAGATCACTGGACTAGAACATTTTTCCTAAACAGCAGTCATTTGGATATCTGTGATCACTGATTTTCCCTTCTTGGAAATTTTCAATACACATAAAGGTAAGCATGGTGTTGAAAAGTGAATCAATTTTATGGTTTGGATATGAGGTGGCCCCCAAAACTCCTGTGTTAATAGAGGAGTGTTTGGAGATGAAATGATTGGATCATAAGAGCTATGATCTAATCAGTCCATCCTAGTTTGAGTGGACTGACTGGGTGGTACTTGTAGGAAGGTGGGATATGGATGGAGCAGGTGGAGAAGGTAGGGGTTTGCCTTGAAAGGGGTCATTTTCCCTGCAGCCCCTTCCCTTGCTCTCCCTCCCTTTTTCTGCTTCCTGATTGCCACGTCCTGAGCAGCTTTCTTCTGCCACATCCTTCTGCCATGATGTTCTGCCTTGCCTTGGGCTCAGAGCAATGGATTCAGCCGACCATGGACTAAATCTCTGGAACCATGAGCCAAAGTAAAATTTTCCTCTATGTTTTTCTTATTGGGCATTTTGGTCACAGCAATGAAAGTCTGACCAACATAATCAGCAATACTGAAACCTATTTTACATTGTGTTAAGACTTACATGAACTTATTTGCCCCCGCCCCCCTTATTAGCCTCCTTGTTAAAGCCAAGTTGAAAAGTGCTAGAGTTGGAACTGACACATTTCTAACTTTAATGAAATTTTATTTACTCTTCTTTCATGGAGATCCAGAGCCAAATTAAAGCATGTTTTCCAGTGTCAGAATATTCAATATTTTAAGCCAAATTTTCATTTCATCCAAGTATATTTTAGCTTGTTTGCTAATGATGACAGATTGATTCTTGAATACGTTAACCTAAGCAATGTTCAACACTGCGCAGATTCTCAGCTCACTTGCTTTTCCATGCACCAATAGCCTTGACCTAGTTTTTTTTGGTAGGTACCACCTAAATTCAGAGGTGGAAAAAAAGGTTAAAAAGGATTCTGGGAAGATGTCAGCAGAAATATGCACCCCTGCTGCCTAATGCCTCACAATGCCAATCCAAATACCTCTTACCTCCCCTTCACAGGAAAAGCCACAGGGCCAGTGAGCAGGGGGAGGCTAAAGACTATTATGAAGGCTTAGTAAAGACACCATGGCGTCCTGAAGAAGGAGCTTCCATAGAACTTTGTTTCTCTCCAGACCAAAGTAGAGTCTGGAAAATTCCCATAGTGAAAAATTCTGGGAGTGAGAACTAGAGCTTTTCAGTTCTTGGAGATATTTTTTTCCTTCAAAATCTCACAAGGTACCCCACCCCAGAGTAGTATAGTGAAAGCCATAGAAAATAGTCCAGGAAGGACTTGTAAGAAACTGCATCTGAAAATGAGTCCCCTCCTACCAGAAAGGTTACAGGAATTTTGTCTTTCAATCTGAAAAGACAATGACCAGTGTGGCTCCATCCTGGTATCTCTAGAGAGGGCAAACAGTTTTCCAGAGAGGAAGTGCAACACTGAAAAAGAATTACTAAAGGACACCAATAACAACATGGAGAAAAAGAAGGAGCACCTAATGATGGTCCAACAGTTTTCTGAAACCAAAAGATGTGATTTTTTTCACTTTAAAAAAAATCAGTGCATGAAATGAAAGAGAAAACGGCCACTTCTGAGACCCAAATTGATAGTATGAAAGATTAAGAGAGAAACCTATTGCAAAACACAATGAAAGGGACTTCAGCTTCCAGCTGCAAACAAGCAACTTGTCTCAGAATAATCTCCCTGCCAAGAACCATTATAAAAGCTGGGGAATGTGTAAAGTATGAAATCATTGGAGCACAACAAGGCAGGCAAGATTCCAAGAGTGAACATTTCAGAGCTGGGAAATACATTGAGGCCTGCTTCACATTTGCCTCTGACTTTTCCTTTAGGACATTTGCTAGTTCACTGCACTGAGAAAAGAGGACCACAAGAAAGCAATGGTCAAAGGCTTATAGAAATCTTTTGGGATTTCAGGGGAAAAAATTAAAATTTGATGTTGTCAAGTAGACCAGAACTCAGACAGAAGCAAGGAAGTAACCAAAAAATTCTAAAATCAATCTCACCTTAAGATAGTTACTGATTCCTACACTGTGTGCCTACTCAAGGTGAGAGTCCCAGAAATCAGTAAGAAAGCAGTATCTGGGAAACCAAAGAGTTAATAAAGGACTTCAGAGTGCTAGGAAATCAGACAATGAAGTTCAGTGTCAACAAAGCAGGGTTGCCCTTGTAAGTACACAGGGCTTTAAACTGAGACACCAGAAGGAAAATCCCTAAGAGTAAGGGTGATACTACTAATAAGAACAAACTGAAAATAGACCAGCCATGACAAAAGCTGACACCTGGCATCAATTGGATCAAGGTGATCCTCCAATGCTGTTGTTTGCCTGCCAGGAGAAAATTAATGTCAATTGAAGTGTCTATAATTTTTCATACAAAATGTCCTTTATCCAATGAAAATGAATTTCTTGGCATGTCAAAAAACATGAATGAATGACTTGAAAGTCAAGAGAAGGGTGCTGGGGTTGTGGCTCAGTGGAAAAGTGCTTGCCTAGCACACATGAGGCCCTGGGTTCAATCCTCAGCACCACATAAAAATAAATAAATAAAATAAAGGTATTGTGTCTATCTACAACTAAAAAAAAAGAAATGAAATTTTTTTAAATCAAGAGAAGGGCCAGAGAATAAAATTAAATAAATTTGTGATTCAAATACTGGCATTTCCAAACAAGGGATTTAAAATAACTATGAAGAATACATTTTTTCATTTTTGTTGGTGCATTATAATTATATATAATGATGGGATTCATTGTTACATATTCACACATGCACATGATATATCAATATAATTTGGCCAATATTGTCAAATATTATTCCCCAGTATGTACTTCCCTCCTCTACATTTCCCTTAAAGTTTCATGAAATCTCACCTTACACCTTTGTTTTCCTTTTTCCTGTGTAGCTTACTCATGAGAGAAAACATATAAAGCAAATTAAGATTTTCACTAGAAGACTGAAATCTTATGTGTATGTATATATAGATATATGCACACATATATACATAACTATCTAAACGGAATTCTGTAACTGAAAAGCACTTTTACTGAAATTAAAAATACAATAGATATATTCACTAGCAGAAGAGAGAATTCATAGACTGGAATAGATGTCAAGCAAAGATATCCATAATTGAGAAGAAATACAAAGATGGAAAATGCAATATGGGACAGAGTTGAAGGATCTAAGATATGTAATTAATTGACTGCCCAGAAAATGGAGAAAACAAAAACAATGATTAAAAAAATATTTTCTAAATATATATAAATTCAAGAATCTCTATGGAGTCATAGCAGGATGAATACAAAGCAACCTCATAATAAAGCTGCTAAAACCCCAGTGCAAAGAAAAGACATTAAAAGCTACGACCAAAATAATAATACTATTACTACCAAACAGCAATACCAATAACAAGAACTATTTTTTCAAAAGAAACCATAGATGCCAGCAGACCAGGGAAATTACTTCTTTTTTGTTGTTTTTGTTTTTGTTTTGGTGCTGGGGATTGGATCCGGGGCACTTAACCACTGAGCTATATCCCCAGTCCTTTTTTATATTTTATTTTGAGACAAAGGTCTAGCTAAGTTGCTTAGGGCCTCACTAAATTGCTGAGGTTAGTCTCAAACTTTTGATCCTCCTGTCTCAGCCTCCCAAGTCACTGGTATTACAGGCATGCACTGGCACGCCTGGCTGGAAATGACAACTTTAAAATGCTTGAAAAGTACCAACACAGAATTATACACTCAGTGAAACTATTTCAAAATAAAAGTAAAGTTAATGTTCTAATGAATAAAAGATAGTAAACAACCACCAAAAGAAATATTAAAGGCAGTTCTTCAGGTAAAAGGAGAATGACCCTAGATGGAAGGAAAATAATGTGAGAAAGAACAGAAGCAATGGGCAGGATAAATATATGACTAAATCTAAATGAATATACTTTCTTTAGGGTTTTAAATGATATTTAAATATATTTTTATAATATTTAAAATACACAAAGAATTAAATAGTAACACCAGTAACAAAAAGGTGAAGGAAAACAAAATACATGGAATTAAAAAGAGTTATAAAGTTTTTACATTGCTCAGGAAATAACAAAAGCATTCATTTAAGGTAAACAGTAATATGTCAATTATGCATGTTATACTCTATAAGATGGACATTAAAATACAATTTTATACCAGCTTCATTGATATATGGTTCACATACTACAATCTATGTATTTAAAATATGTTCAGTTTATTATTAGTGTATAAAAATGTTACTGATTTTTGTATACTACTACTTTACTAAATTCATATAAGTAGTTATAATAGTTTTTTGGTGGAGTCATGTTACTTGCAAAAAAAGACAATTTAACTTCTTCCTTTATGATTTGGATGACCTTATTTGCTTTTCTTGCCTAATTGCTTTAGCTAGGATTTCTAGTTCTATGTTGAAGAAAAGTGGTAAGACTAAGCTTCCCTATCTTGTTCTTGTTTCTTATTCAGAGAAGACAAACTCTTAACTTTTCACCATTGAGTGTTAGGTTAGCTGTGAGCCTGTGATATAAGCCTTTATTATGTTGAAGTATATTCCATTTGTGTTAAACAGTTCTTTTTTAAAAGAGAGAGAGAGAGAGAGAGAGAGAGAGAGAGAGAGAGAGAATTTTATTATTTATTTATTTTATTTTTTTTAGTTTTCAGCGGACACAACATCTTTGTATGTGGTGCTGAGGATCGAACCCGGGCCACACACATGCCAGGCGAGCGCGCTACCGCTTGAGCCACATCCCCAGCCCAAACAGTTCTTAACAATAACATGTGTGTATGTGTGTATTGTGGGGGAAAGTCTGTAAAATTAAACAATAGCTTATTTGCATTGGTTACTGGGAGTGTCAATGGGAGGTGAAAATGTCAATAAAAAATTTAAAATACACTTTTTAAAAAGTTGTTTATCCTTTTTAAAAATTAGTTTGTATAATAATTTCTCACTTAAATAAAAATGTACATGTGAATATGCATGCATCAATATGAAAAGATGGTCTTCTAAAACATTTAGTGGTGAGGATCCTGGGATGGGAAGATTTTGGAACATTTTTACTTTCTTCCACACATTTCTCTAAATTGCTTGAATTTTCAAAAACAAAAATCAAAGCAATAAAGCTATTTTTGTTATTAAGGTAAATAGATACAAATGAAGGTAGAAAACTAAATTGATGAAGAAGCCAAAGTAGAATTAAAAATCAGACAATGAATCATCCCAGAAACACAGTGGGAAGATATTTCAATCTTCTTTGATTGGAATTTGTCATCATGACACCAGTGTCACAGGCTCCCAAACAATCTCTTTTTTATAGTTTCTTAAATGACCATAACCTATATCTGAAATAGAGATAACCAACAATTCATCCTGGGTCCCTCTAAGACACCACATGGAGAACCCAAGTCAAAGTGTTTCTGGTAAGTTCCTTTGCTTTGTAAGGAAGAACAGTAAGTTCCTTTCCTGTGATTCTGCATAGTGTGGACCTGTGTAACCATTTCCTTAGATGTGCTTATTCAAGATGACATCATGGTCCACTATTCCCAGGTACCAGATTCCATTATTCCATCCATCAACTTTTCTCTACAGTGTCAGTGAAAACAACTCTGCCTCAGCCACCACCCACCCAGGCTATAAAACAGGTTTCAGTCTTCCACAGTGAATCACATCCCTGAGATGTTAACAGGAGCCTGCTTTTCCCAGACTGACATGTATTTCCTCAAGGGTGACACCTTTCATTTTCCACCCACATACCAACCATAAAAGTTCTTTAATCATCTTCAGTTCTATTTGCTCTGAATAAATGTCATCCTCAGCTCCTGATGGGCATATGGGATAGGAGTGTACGATCACTTTTCCTTTGCCCAATAACAACACCCATTTTCTCTTTCCTAGTAACTATTTCTGAGCTTTTCCTGAGTCTCTGAAATCTTGTCAGATTATCTCTGTTTCTGAATCCACTTCTTTTATTGTTATTTTATTTCAACCAAAGACCTTGAAATCATCCTTAACTCTTCATTATCCTTCAAATCCTACCTCATTTGCATCAATAAATCTGGTTCTACTTTGCTCAATAGCATTAGTTGATAGGAAAATAAAAATTGAAACCACAATAAGATATTACTCCATATCCACTACAATGGCTAAAATAAAATTTAAAAAGAACATTGACAACAGCAAATACTAATGAGGTTGCAGAGCAACTAGAACTCTCTTCTATTGCTGGCAAGAATGCAAAATGGTAGAACTATTAGGAAAAACAGCTTGGCAGTTTCTTAGAAAATCTAAATATGCCATATATTTTTTCAAGCCCCAGATATTTATACTCAAGAAATAAAAACTTATGTTCATACAAAACCTTCACACAAGTGTTTATCTATAATCATCCAAAACTGGAAAAAGCCCAAATATCCTTCAGTTGGCAAATGTAAAAAACAAACTATGGCATATCCATACAATGGAATTTAACTCAAAAATATAAAGAAATGAACTATTGATTCACACAACATCATGGATGAATATCAAAAGCATTTTGCTTTAGTGAAGGAAGCCAGACACAAAAGGTTACAAATTATATGATTCCATTTATGTGAAATTTTGCAAACTACAAAGCTATAGGTATTAAAACCAGGCCTATGGTTGGAGCTGAAGGGATGGGAAGATGGAGGAATGGTGTGACTACAATTTTTGGAATTAAGGAACTGTTTTATGCTGTGACCATATTGGTAGATACATGATTATGAATTTGTCAATAACTCCCTACCCCAACCCATCATCAATTCTGCCCTTGACTCCTACAAAAGTCTTCTGTTTTCTCGTTTCCACTCTTGCACTCATATAGTGCACACAGTAGCCAGTGATATTTTCAGCCCTAACTCATATCATGTCATACTCATTCTGGATTAACTTAAAATCCAGTGTTCATATCATGGTCCCCAAGACTCTATGGGATCTGGTCCCTGCCAAGTCTCTAAACTCATCACCTAATACTATCCCCCTCATTCTGTATTTCAACTATACTTACCTTCTTGCTTGTCCATATACAGGTCAAGGACATTCCAACTTCAAGGACTTTACTCTTGTTTTTTCCTCACTGGAATGTTCTTCACCAAACATCTGTATGGTTTATTCCCTTGCTTAAAATTTTCTATGGCTCTCTGTTGCTTATAGAATAAAATTTGAAATCTTCAATGTGGCTATTATGATTTAAATATTAGGGGTCCCCAAAAAACTCATGTGTGAGACAATGCAAGAAAGTTTAGAAGTGAAATTATTAGATCGGTAGATCCTTCAGCTTAATCTGTGCATTAATCCCCTAATAGAGAATAATGGGGTGGGGTAACTATAGACAGGAAGAGTGTGACTGGAGGAGGTGGATTTCTGGGAGTGTGCCTTTGAGGTACATATTTTGTCCTTGTTGAGTGGATCTCTCTTTCTCTGCTTCCTAATGTGATATCCTGAGTTGCTTTCCTCTGCCACACCCTTCTGCCATCCCCAGGAAAGGAGCTGGCTCTCTATGGACTGAGATTTCTAAAGCCATGAGCCCCCAAAATAAAGTTTTCCTCCTCTAAAATTGTTCTTGTCAGGTCTTTTGGTCCCAGCAGGAAAAAAAAAAAAAAAAAGCTGACTAAAACTTCTGCCTTTCAGTGGCACCACCACTGTTCCTTTCCTGATAGGGTTGATAAATTGCTGAACAAGGTCCTTGGCAATCGGGGTGGGGCACATAATATTTGTTCCTAGTAATACCATCCCTAGAAATCTCTCAAGACGTTATTTTTTATTACCATCTAACAACTTATCTCTACTGTTTCAACCACCAAGTTCAAGGGAGAAAGCGAAAGGGGTAAGAGGAAGGGGTTTTCTGGCTGTTGTAAGGAAGATGGAGAATCAGGGACTGCTCAGATGTTTTCCTTGGAGTAATGTGCTTATGCCTACATCAGCCTGAATATTAGGTAGGTGCCCCAAACAGAAGAAAAGATTTTTAACTGATCATGACTCATTGCTCCATACTGTACACTAATTAAGCTTCAAAGCTTACACCCACTTACTTTTCCAGGAAAAAAAATGATTTACAGCAAGATAGCCTGGGTCACTTGCACTGTGATTCAGCATTTCTGTCTGTGAAACCCAAATTTTTAAAGGAATTAGAATCAAACATCTCTAAAATTGGGATATTATATATTAATGAATCTTCTATTCCCAAGTGTGTTTAATCTACTTTCTTCCAAACAGATTTCTCTAGTGGACATCAGGAGTATACACAATCCCTATAGGTAGGAAACATAACAAGTTTAAAGCCCTCTGATACTTTTCATCTTGCACTCCCCTTATATGAGCAGTTGTTGAATCCAGAAAGCTTGGCATCATCTGTGACTCTTCTCTATCCCTCACTCTAACCAGAGACAAGGTCCGAAAATGTCTACCATGTTTAGATCTCCTTTTTTCTATTTCCACTGTCAACTACCCAGAAGTTCTAGACAAAAATTGACAACAGGGACAGGAAAAGATGGACAGCTTGGTGAGGTACACTCCCAAATTGATTATTGCAACAGTCTATAAATTCTAGTTTTGCCCTCTCCAAACTATTTTCCATATTGAGATCACAGTAATTTTCCCAAAATGAAAAGCTGATTCTAAGCCTCCCCTACTTAAAACCTTGTAATGGATCCCAATTTGTCTTTGTACTTAAGATAAATTTCATATTCCCTGGGCTTAAAAGGTACTGTATGATCGGGCCCCTGCTAACGGTTTCCCAATTCATTTCTCACCAGTCAGTCCTTCAAACCCTGTACTCTTGGAATAGCGAGATTTTTTTTTTTTTTCATTCTCAAAAATGACTTGTTCATGCCAGGCATGGTGACACATGCTTGTAATCCCAGCAGCTCGGGAGGCTGAGGAGGGAGGATCCCAGGTTCAAAGCCAGCCTCAGCAATGGCGAGGCGCTAAGCAACTCAGTGAGACCTTGTCTCTAAATAAAATATAAAACAGGGCTGGGGATGTGACTCAGTGGTTGAGTGCCCCTGAGTTCAATCTCCAGGACCCCTCCTCAAAAAAAATGACTTGTTTGCAACATTGGATCTATCATAGTATATTGTAGGATAATTGAAAACATTGACTGTTTACTTCTCTGTGTTATTTCATAAGAGTAAAATCTCCATGAGGACAGGAACTATGTCTATCTTGTTTACCACTTTGTCCCTAGCTCATAACATAGTGCCTGGTAAATAGTAGGTATTCTACAAATGTTTTTAAAGGGAACAAGTTGTGTTTTTTCAAGAGATTTGACAATTTCACTATTTGTTCTGCCAAAGAAACTGATTCAGGATTTCCAAAACTACTGTTTCTCTTCCCCTTCCAGATTTAAACCAATGAATAAATAAGGCATGGAAATAGGTAGAAATGAATATGCTATTTTTATTGCTAATAAACCTGAGTTAAGAAACTCTTTTCAAAACTGCATCCAAGTGGACTGAATGAGACAGATTTAGGCCCTAACTGGACAGCAACAAGTTTACACCATAGTAGCAACAACTTTCAGAAATTATGTGCATCTTATGGACAGGGAGCCTCCAAAAGAGAGCACCCATGAAGGACTAGATAAGTATGCTCAATTTCTTCTGCCAAATCACTACTCAAGTAAGTTACCTTCTCCTCTAAGAAGGAATGAATGAAACATGAGTAGAAGAGATATATTCTAGTGGAGACTCCTAAATTCATCAATTCATTGTTCATTTACTTTCATTTATCGTATTAATATTAAAAACAAAGTTATTAATTGCACTCTGAGTATAGCTGTAGCTATGTTCTCTAGGGTAGATTGTTCTCAATCCATAAATTATAGCTTTATTTATTCTATGAAGTAAGAGTGATGTAACAGAACAACATTAAACTCTAAATGTTTGGGGGTTAATTCAATTATAATTATTTTATGGTTTTCTTGGATTATACTCAAATGCATAACATGCATGATTTCTACTTTTTGAAATATATCGAAGTTTTCTTTGAGGTCTAGTAAAATCATTTTTGTAATTGTGGTATGACTAATTGGAAAGAAAATAATTCTCTGTAAGAGAGAAAGTTTAACATTTTTATTAGAATAATTTTATTGTTTATACTATTCAAATTCTACATATCGTGTTGTTTTTATGTTTTATCTGATAGAGTTGCATCAAAAGTCCTCACAGGTATTAGATTTGTATAAATTTATCAATGAGTTCATGACAGCTTTTGCTTTGTAATATTGAAACTAAGTAATTCAATCTATAAAGTTTATAATTGTTATATATTTGCTCTGCATAATGCTTTTTGCCTTGAATTTTGAAATCTGCCTTGTTTGAAACATTACCACTTCTTCTTTCCTTTTTTAATGCACTGTTCCTGGAGGTACTGCAATGCCAGGTCAATGTGTGGAGTGGATGAAGCAAGCTCCTATTCCATCTCCCTGCTCCAAAAATCCACTTAATATATTATCCTTGGATAGATATTAAACTGATAAGAACAGATACTACACTTGATCTTAGCCAAAAGGCCAGTAAGCAATCTGCTTTCCTTTTGTTTACATTACAAACAAAGAAAAAAAATTTTTTTATCTTTTTTTGTGTGTGGTACTGGGGATTAAGCCTAGAGGCACTCTACTGCTGATATTTTCACTGAGTTTTGCTAAATTGCTGAGGCTGACCTCAAACTTCTATCTCAGCCTCCTGGGTTGCTGGAATTACAGGTATGTGCCATGAGATTTTTTCCAAAGGATTTTTTTTTTTTTTTTTTTTTTACTTTTTAAGATTCAGTGTCTTTTGCTCTTATATGTAATAACACATATTTTATAATATAATTTAACCAGAGATTAGTTTTGTTTTAATAAGTAGTTTAACAACTTACATTTATTGTTATAAATGATGTTTCCTTGTGTTATGGTTTGGATGAGAGGTGTGCCCTAAAAGCTCACATGTGAGACAATGCAAGAAGGTTCAGTGAAGAAATGATTGGGTTATAGCCTTAACCTAATCCGTGAATTAATCCCTAATTAATCCCTGAATGATAACTGGAGACAGGCTAGAGGAAGTGGTTCATTAAGGGCATGACTATGGGATATATATTTTGTATCTGGAGAGTGGATTCCTTCCACTTCCCCGTCCCCTGCTTTCTGATCAACGTGTGAGCTGCTTCCCTCTGCCACACTTTGTGCCATGAGCCCCAAGGAATTGAGTCTACTGCCTATGGATTGAGACCTATAAAATCATGAGCTCACAAAATAAACTTTTACTCCTCTACAGTTGTTCAGGTTGGGTTTTTTTAGTCACAGCAGTGAAGAAAGCTGACTAAAACACCTTGTTTTACACCATTTTTCACATTTTTGTTATTCCTTTAATGTCACATATATTCTACAGATTTTTTTACATGTTGTTTCATTGGTCAATTAGAAAAATAAACATTATTTTTGTTTATATCAAGGAGAATATTTAATTTCTAAAAGCTAGTCTTTAACCCAGTAGTCTGGTTTTCTAGATTAAAATGATGTTATGAACCAGGCATAGTGGTACACTCCTGTAATCCCAGCAGCTTGGAAGGCTGAGGCAGGAGGATCACAAGTTCAAATCCAGTCTCAGAAACTTAATGAGGCACTGGGGCTGGGGATGTGGCTCAAGTGGTAGCGCGCTCGCCTGGCATGCTTGCGGCCTGGGTTCGATCCTCAGCACCACATACAAACAAAGATGTTGTATCCACCGATAACTAAAAAATAAATATTAAAATTCTCTCTCTCTCTCTCTCTCTCTCTCTCTCCTCTCTCACTCTCTCTTTGGAAAAAAAAAGAAACTTAATGAGGCACTAAAGCAACTCAGTGAGACCCTGTATCTAAATAAAACATAAAAAAGGGCTGGGGATGTGCTCAGTGTTAAGCACCCCTGGGTTCAATCCTCAGTACCAAAATAAAAACAATTATATTATGATGTCTTTTGTATTTTCCACTTAATTTACTCTCACTTGCTATTCTATATTCTAAGTTTAAATATATATTGGCAGTTATATAACTTTAATAATAATTAATGTACATTTAATGAATATAAATATATAAACTTTTGTAATCTACATTGTAAATATTAACACAGAATACATCTTTAAGTTGTTCAAGAAGTGACATGAGTCTTTATGCTGCCTTCATTCATAAATGAAAATTAACTACTTGAATCAAATCTTTTTCTCTTCAAAAATTGTGGTCATTGCTCTTTAGTCTTTAAGCATTTACTCTAGTGGAAAACACTAGGTTTGACCTGATTTCTACTTCCTTATAAGTAAGCTGGTTAATTGTCTTGTTACCTATAGAATATATTTAAATTCTTGTGATTCAAAATATGACTACATGGGAACTTATTTAATTTTATGGACTCTTTCAATCTGCACAATTGGATATTTATTTTCTACTCATGGTCACTTTTTAAAATATGTCTGGTTATTGCTTGTGTTAGGGTCATATGGATATCTTTCTTTGTTATGTCTATAATTTTTAGGTTTGATAATTGTTCTCCTTACTCAAGCCTTTTTACCTTTTTAAATTTGTTCCCCACATTCTGGGGAAGTGTTTATTTTCTGCATTGCCAATTCAATTTTTTTAGTGTAAATTCTGTATGTTTCTGTCCTAGGAAGGATTTTTGATTTTGCTATTGCATTTTTAATTCTCCCTGGTTTTGTTTTGTGTTTTTTTTTTTTTTTTTTACTGTTTTCTTTAGTTCGACTATTTCCCTGTTATTCTCCTTCAGCTGTTTCCATTTCTGCTACTAGTTTCCCTAAGGCTTCAGCTCCTCTTTCATAAAAGTCACACCTTCTTGTAGCCTTAAAGGTATAATTCTCTATTGGTTTTAATAGTATATCATTTTCACAGTTGCATTATTCTCCTGAGTCTTCAGGGTTATTTTTCTCCTGTTCTATAGTATTTTAAAGTCTCCCTGTGTAACTTTTTCTATTTGCTCATCCCCAAAATGAAAAGAGATCTAGTCTGGCTAGTTCTTCCCAACAGACAGACTTTGGATGGTCTTGTTTTCCCCTAGGTATTCCTCAGTTCACCTTCTGAGAGTTCAATTGTGTTGATGTGCATTGCCCTTCTTCCAATTTTCAGTACCAAGAAGATAATCATTTTGGCACATTTGATGTGCTAAGTCAGGAAATTCTCCCATCCTAGAGCTTGGTTTTATGTTTTAAGTAAGTCAATAAAGAACATGGAAATCTATAACCAACAGCACAAAGGTTTTTCTGGTCTCTTCAACTACAAAGAGATATTGTCAATCCTCACTCTACTTTCTTCCCAATAGTTTTCTGAAAGATTTCTTATCTCTACTAAATATAAGAGATTATTTCTAACAGAAAAGGAGATAAACAAGGAAGGATGCTGTGGATGTCTCATAAAAAGTTCCCCATTAGTAGACATATGACTGCCATGTTTTCTGATAGGCCCAGACTTGATTATTCTGAACCACAGAATAGAGAGTGAAGGAAGCATGAAATAACCTCCTTTATTACATTGGCAGATTTTTTTGTAATTAACAAAAAACACCAGTAGATAAAAATTGTATTTTTTAAACAAGTACATCACCTTATGATTAAGTGAAATTCTATGAAGTTGGCAAGTAACAAAATGATAGCCTTGATTTTTTTTTGTTGTTGCAAACCTTCATCTTTTTCCCATGTTCATGATAATTTTATTGACAAGTTGAGAATTATGGCATCAGAGACCACCAGCCATATACCATCTTTAGATAAATTATGCCTTGCTTTTCACACATTGCCCCTAAAACCATCAGTCCTCACCAAAAGTAAAATCAAACCAAATATATAATTTTATTTACCATGTTTAGCCTGGGATGACAAGTTGTTTGCAAAAGATTAATTCACCCTCAAAAGACAAATAAATAATAACATGGATTGAATCAAAACTGCAAGCCATAGACTTAAAAAGGAGTTTCAGCCACTGTTTGAGACATGGCCAGATTGAAGAATGATCTGAAAAAAAAAACTCAATGAAACTACTTTGAAAAGAACTGTCCTCATTTGTATGCTGAAGTTCTAACATGTTGTTAAAAATTCAATCACATTATTTTATTGCCACACCTCTACATAGGGTGTTTCTTTCTTAATCAGATACTGCCTCATGAACTGCTATTAATTAAGCACCCATGCTGATGTTCTTAGGTCTAATGTTTACTTTTATTGGGATAATTTAAAAAATTTTTGCCATTGGTTCTTTTTAGTTATACATAACAGTAGAATCCATTTTGACATGATTATATAAGCATGGGATATCTTATTCTAATTCAGACCATAATACCTCTGAGATCTTGCTTTTCTAAGTTTCCTGAATGCCTAATGTTGGTGTGCCAATAATTAAGGTATTCTCTCTCAGCACCAAACCCAGACTCAATACTTTGTTTTTTAATGCTAGGAGGAGGATTCTCCCAAGCCACATTTCTGCTTTTTAGCTGATCCCTAGTAGATTGCAAAGCCTGGGGAGGATGAACATGAACATGCTTCTTCCTGTTTACTCCCTCTTTGTTTCTTAGGATTTCCCATCTGCTTCTTGATCCTGTGAGAGTCACCCCCACCTCACTTCCTCATCTCTTCAGTGGCAGTCCTTTCCTATAGCAGTAGCTGCATTCAGTTTACAGTTTTTTCAACACTTGCAGAAATAATGTTATCATGCCCTAACCCTAGGACACCGGCACCACCCCTTCCTCTGAAGTCCAGATTCAGACCATGGTGAGGCCTCCTCTCAGCATCAAGATACCAGCACCAGCAAACTGGTGTTCCTTCATCAAGTATCTGCATTTCAGCCTCATGAGTCCCTCTTCCAGGCCTCTAAATTTAAATAATTTCAATCTCTTCCTTTTTTCTCTTGGCTCTAAGGGTGGTAGCTCTATCTCAAAGTTATTATCTGCATGATACATTAGTTTCATTTTTTTTACATTTTCAAGTATTATTATGGGTTGAATTGGGTTCACTTCCCCCCCAAATGTTGAAGTCCTGGTCCTCAGGACCTGTGAATGTAACCTTAATTTGGAAGTAGGATCTTTGCAGATTGAGTCATTAGGATAGTCCCTAGTTCAATTTGACTGGTGTCCTTTAAAAAGGGGAAATTGGGACACCATAACGGATATATACAGAAGGAAGACAATGTGAAGACACAAAGAGAATACCATCTACAAGCCAAGGAAACTCTGCAGCTACCAGAAGTTAGGAGAAGGGCCTGGAACAGGTTCTCCCTTATAGTTTTCAGAAGGAACAAATTCTGCTGACACTTTGATTTCAGACTTCTGGCCCCCAGAACTGTGAGACAATACATTTCTGTGTATAATCCTATTGCACTATATTACAGTAGCCCCAGGAAAATAATATAGATACCAAGTTAACAACTTGATATGTAGTTAAGAATTTTTGTATTAAATTCTCTCTGTTAAAATAACTTGTGGGATTTCTGTCTCCTGATTGGACCCTGAATGATACACTTGGGTTCCCACCTCCCATCAGAAGCAGATCCTGAGAAAAGGACATGAATGCAAGCAGTTTAATTGGGAGTAGTTTATTTTGGAGATGATACTAAGAAGAATCATAGAAGAAACAGGGAATGGAAAGTAGACAATACAGGGAGGGTTAATAAAGTTATTTTAATGAGTAATTAGCATTTACCCATATTAGGGATCTCTGAGTGACTCCATAGAACATGCCTCAGAATTGTTCTACTCAAGTGTTGATGAAGCTAGTATATTTTTCCACCAACTCCTATCCTTCATTACTTGAGTGCTAATTGTGGTGGTACTAACTTCACAGAACTTCCCAGTCTTCCATGTACAGAGATAAAATGTGCTTTTGTGCCAGGGGAAGCTCTCAGGCAGAGAGTTGCAAGTGCTTATGACAAGAAGCTGTGGGCACAGTAAAGGCAAGAATACATGTGGACATCAACAGCATCTGCTGCACCAATTGTTAAGCCTTCAAGGTCTAGTTATTCAAAACTCAAAAAAGCCTTTAGAGGAGATTATGATGTGTGGGAACCTTTTATTTTGCTAAAGAATTTTAGTGAAGCAAAAGCACTATTGCCCTTGTAAATCAGGAGCATCTGCAGAGCCACATAATACCATATAATAAAGCTTTCTTTGCACTTTCTTTCTGAACTTATCTAATGCATGAAGGCATATTATAAGATATATTTAAACTGCTTTTTTATAGTTCTCATCCTATAGCCTCTTTTCAATGCTTTGACAGAAACAGAATATAAGAACTAGAAGAGGTCTTAGAGATCAGCTAGTTTTCAAAAAATATTTAGACTCTGAAATCTTTGTACAAACAAATTCTTAGACTATAAAAAAGAGCTGAGAGTGAAGTTGTTCTGGTTGACATTCATGAGTGGCAACAGGCAAGGTAGCTTTCTTTGTTGGATGCTCCCTCTGTTTTATCCCACTGGCACCCGCAAGGGAGGTCACAGAAGTCCAAGCATTCATATAGTCCAATTTAACCAACAATAATCTACTCCGAACTTCTTGTCCTAATGGGGAGAGAATTTCAATTTTTGTCTTCCAGAGTCTACAACACAATGTCCATTTTATGTAACATTTATGTCCATTTACTTTCAAAAATCCTCATAATTTGGATCAGAGTAATTCAAAGTGGGTGACTCGGATTTTACTTGGATGCTATTTCTGAAAACAGAATTTACAAAGCAAATTAATTAGAATAAAATTAAAAGGTATGATGACCATTCCCATTTAAAACTCTTTCCATTCACTTCAAATAATGAGTTCTTATGCAAAAAAAAAGAAAGAAAAAGAAAAACAGCTAAGTGGAAGGGTGGAATTAAACAGTGATTTAGGAAAAAGAACTGGCAAATGCAGATGTAAGAGTCAGTAAGTAGTTATTACAGAAGGAGCATGTACATTGTATGTGTGGATGAGCTCCCTAAAAGTAAAAAGCCCAGAATGAAAAGCTAACTGCAGTTAACAATGATGAAATATTTAAAAAGACACAGAAAAGTCCAACAGGTGTATATATATATATATATATATATATATATATATATATATATATATATATATATATATATATATATATATATAAACAATGTAGAGAACTAGCATGGAAGGGAGGAGACAGATTTAAAGAGACCAAATTATTTAAGGTATCACAGCTGAATCACTAAGGATTTAAATTGATTTTTATCACTGACTTTGGCCAAATATTCTTGATGTGCTCTTAAATGATGCAGTTCAAATGAACAGTGATGCAGATTCCATAGGTTCTAAAGAACATAGGTGTGGCCACCTGTTGGAATCTTTACTAAGTTAAAAAAGAAGAAATATTGCTTTCCATGAAGTTCCTTTTGAGGAGTCTTTTCTTAAACCTGATACTTTTTCCTGATTTTTCCAGTAGCCAAGGTTTTAGGTACCAATTATGATGAATCTCTAGCCATTTGACTAATGGCTTTCCTATTTTAATCTGTATCACAGCTTGTTTTCTTAGTCCAGTTCTGTTTGTGGAATGCTAAGGCTGCTTTCTATGAGAGCATTTTTGTTGGATCCTCTGAGAATGGTTTGATTCTGAACATAATTCTTTAATCTCATAATTTTTTTAGTTTTGTATTTATGGAACAGTCATAATTTAGGTTGTTTGAAAAGGCCTGCAGCAAGCATCAGTAGTGGTTTTCATTATTTAACAGTTTTTCATAAGAATTCAATATGTTGGAACACATTCTTCATTGGCACTTCAATATGCAGGTCTGTACTCTTCTTTAGCTGACAGTAATTCTTGTGGGCTGGTAACCCTTTCTCAGGGTCATCCTTGCTGCAATAAATTGGAACTTTACTACTTTTGAGAATTACAGTGGTGTTCTTCATAGTGCTGAGAGTAACCATAGGGAGTCCAATTCTAAGTCTTTCATCAAAACAGAAGGGATCCCTCATTTTGATGCTACTCCATGGTGGGATGATCATGTTTCTCTTCTTCCCCAATTCTTCTCCATCCATGGTAATCCACATACCATGAGTAATAAGGACCACCATTACCCTAGCCCTGAAGCATGATAATTTGGAATGAATGGACTTTGCCTCTTTACTCCCTTGCCTCCGTTGGGTGTTGTTAAATTCTTTTTATTCTTCTTTCATACTTATTCTGGTTATCTATTGTTGCTGCAGTCTGGCTGGGCACAATTCAGGAGCCACTTGTCAAAAGAAACGAACTTTATTTTTAGAACCACACACGCCAAACAAAACAGCTCCTCAGGAAAAACTCTCAGAGCCCAACTGCCACCACCGGCTTCCCACAAGCCACTCCCTGAACCCCCAGCCTCTCCACCTCCCACAATCCTCCTGCTCTTGAGGCCGATTGGCTGGGTCGTGTGGGCAGAGCCAAAAAAGTCCCTCAATGAGCAGCTCCATGGCCTGAAAGGGCAGGGAAATAGCCCAATGAGCATCACCGCAGAGGAGCCAATCAGCTAGATGTTGCTGGGGCCGCTGTGAGCCAATCATCAGCTGGCAGTCTGAAAGTTTGCTGGGGCCCCTTCAGCTGTGGCTCTCAACATATTGTTATGTAACAAAATATCCTGTAATTGTTAATTTTAGGTGTCAACTTGATTGGGCCATGGAATGCCCAGATAGCTGGTACAACATTATTCCTGGGTATGTCTATGAGGATGTTTCTGTGAGGGGAAAATATCAGCATCTTAACTGATGAACTGAATAAAGAAGACGGCCCTCCCCAGTGTAAGTGGGCATCATCCAATCCACTGGGGTCCTGAAAAAAACATAAACAGCAGAGGGAGATTGGACTTGGGCTCCCTCTGCCTGACTGTTGGGATAGGACATTGATCTTCTCCTGCCCTCTGTGCATTTAGTCCTCAAGTCTTCATATTCACACTGAAGATATATTATTATCTCTACCTCTTGAGACCTTCAAAGTACACCACTGATTTTCTTGGGCCTTCCATTTTCAGATGGCAGATTGCAGAAATTCTCAGCCTTCATAATTTTGTGAGCCATAATCTTATAACAAATCTCTGTCGATATATATACATGTCCTATTGATTCTATTTCTCTGGATAATGCTGACTAACATTTTTGTTCATCTAATGCCCAAATTTAATTGCATTAAAATTTGGAGGCACACAGACTCAGATTTTCTGGAGGTGACTCAAATGACTGGGAGCTGTGATTATTTGGAGACATCTTCATTCATCTGTCTGGAACCTAAGCTGGGCTGACTACAAGGTTAGACTCTGTTGGAACTATCAGCCAGAGCATCCACACATACCTTCTCTGTGTTGAGCTTCCTCAAATATGGAGACATGGTTCCTAAGAGGCACCATCCTGAGAAGTAGCATGTAAAGAAAAAAATATTTCAAGGGAACCAGAGAAATGCTGTATGTTCTTTTCAGATATCATGTAATATCACTTTATTCTACTCCACTGGTTATAAGCAAGTCACTAAGGCCAGACCATATTCAAGGGGATGGGCCTCCTGAAGGAAATGTGAAAAGTTCCCGTTGTAGAAGAGCATGTGGAATCAGATGCTGTTGTGGCCATCTTGGGAAAATAAAATCTACTTAAACACTGTTGGTGATAATTTTACTCTTTATTTTCCACCAATTCAGCAAAACTCCTCATCTTTGCCCTGGCTTTAGTTCAATCACATAATAATAACCTACTGTATAATATCATCTCTAATTTTAACACAAATTTATTATTTTACAGTTCTGTAAATCCAACACAGGTCTAACCAGACTAAATTCAGGGTGTCTTCCTGGCTCATTCCTTTCTTCAGGCTCTAAAAAAGAAAGACTCAGTTTCTTTGCAGTTTTTTGTTTGTTTGTTCATTTAAGTTGTTGACAGAATTCAGTTCCTTGAGGTTATAGGACTGAGGGGCCAGCATTTCCTTGCTGGCTGTCAATTCAAGACTGTTTTTAGCTTCTAGAGGTCTCCTGAATTCCTTGGCTAATGGCCCCACTCTGCTATCTTCAAAGCCAGAAATGGTGTATCCTCATACTTCCAGGCTCTCCTTTTTCTTCCATGGCATCTTTCTGATCTACTCTTTTGCCTGCCTCTTTCACCTTAAAGGCCCTTTGTGATTACTTGGGGACCACCCATATAATCAATAATCTCCTTATTTTAAGATCTGTAATCTTAACTCCATCTGCAAAGTCCCTTTTGCCAGATAAGGTAACATATACAAATATAATACTAGAAATTAAGATTGTAGACCCCAGGTGAGGGCATTGTTTCTGTTGCTTTTTACAAAAATTGTTTTAGTAAAATATCCATAATGTAAAATTTACCTTTGGGGGGGTTATCAGGGATTGAACCCAGGGACACTCAACTACTGAGCCACATTCCCAGCCCTTTTTATTTTTATTTTTTATTTTGAGACAGGGTCTCAACTGAGTTGCTTAAGCTCTCCTTAAGTTGCTGCGGCTGACTTTGAACTTCTGATTTTCCTGCCTCAGCCTCCCACGCCACTGGGATTATAGGCATGCACCACTCTGCCTGGCACCATATTTAAGTGTACAATTAAGTAGTGATAAATTAAATACATTCACAGTGTGGTGAAACCGTTACTTCTATCCATGTCCAAAACCTTTTCATCACTCCAAATGGAAACTCCGTAATCAGAAATTCCTAACTTCTCTTCCCCCTCCTTCCTTATAACTGCTAACCTCTTTTTTGTCTCCATGAATTTGCCCATTATAGATATTTTATGTAAGTGGAATCACATGATATTTGTCCTTTTGTGTCTAGCTTATTTCACTTTTCAAAATGTCATCAAGTTTCATCTATATCATAGCATGTCTCATTCCTTTCTATGGCTGAATAATGTTCTAACATATGTATATACCACATTTTACTTATTCATTCATAGACACTTGGGAAATTTCCACCTTTTGACTATTGTGAGTAATGCTGCTTTGGACATTTGCAAGGTCATGTGGTAATTTTATGTTTAGCTTTTTGAGGGAAAAAAAGCCACTCTTTTCCACAGCAGCTGCACTATTTTACATTCATATCAGCAAATGTACAAGGATTTCAGTTTCTCCATATCCTCACCAATACTCATTATTTTCCATTTTTAAAAATTATAATCATCCAAGTGGGTAAGAAGTAATATCTCATTGTGGTTTTAATTTGCATTTCCTTAATGACTAATGATTTTGAGCATCTTTTCAAGTCCCTCTTGGCCATTTTATATCTCCTTAGAAAAAATGTCGATTTGAATACTTTGCTCACTTTAAAATTTGAGTTATCTTTCTGTTCTATATTCTGGATATTAAATGCCTATCAGATATAGGATATCTTTGTATTCTCAAACTGCCATAAAAATACCTTAGACTGAATGGCTTAAACAATGGAAATTTATTTTCTAATAGTTCTAGAGGGTGAGATGTTCATGATCAAGGCACCAACAAAGCAAGTTTCACAAGAAAAGTGATGAAGGAAACCTCACAATACCTAATCTCAAATTATTCTACAGAATTATAGTAGCAATAAAAGCATTATGTTAGCAGGAAAATAGACATGAAGACCAATGGAACAAAACAGAATACACATAGACAAATCCATATACTTACAAATCCATATACAAATCCAAAACCACCATATGACCCAGATATCCCACTCCTTGGTGTCTAACCAAAAGATCAAATCATCTGACAACTGACAATGTGCCAAAAATATATGTTGGAGAAAAGACATCCTTTTTAAGAAGTGGTGCTGGGGAAACTGGATATCCACAGGTTAAAGAATGAATTTAGATCCCTATCTTTCACCCTGCACCAAAGTCAAATCAAAATGAATCAAAGGCTTAGAAATCAGATCAGAAACCTTGTAACTTCTAGAAGAAAACATAGAGTCAAGACTCCATTATATAGGTGCAGGCACTGACTTCCTCAACAAGGCCACTAAAGCTCAAGATTTAAAAAAAAGGATCAATAAGTTGGATGCCATTAAATTTAAAAAGCTTCTAGATAGCAAAGGAAACCATTAAGAGAGTGAAGAGAGAGCCTATGGAATTAGAGAAAATCTTTACAAGCTACTCCTCTGACAGGGGATTAATATTCAGAATATATGAAGAACTCAAAAAAATCAATGTCAAAAGAACAAATTGCTCCATCAATAAATGGGCAAAATAATTAAATAGAAACTTCTCCAAAGAAGAAACACAAATGGTCCAGAAATATATGAAAAACTGATCGGCATCTCTAGCAATCAGGGATACGAAAATCAAAACTATACTAAGATTTCATCTCACAATAGTCAGAATGGCAATTATCAGGAACACAAATAATAATAAATTCTGGCAAAGATGTGGGAGAAAAGGTATACTCATACATTGTTGGTGGGACTGCAAATTAGTACAGCCACTTTGTAAAGCAGTGTGAAAATTCCTTAAAAAACTAGGAATGGGGGCTGGATTTGTAGCTCAGTGGCAGAGTGCTTGCCTAGCATGTGTCAGGCAATGGGTTCAATCCTCAGCATCACATAAAAATAAATAAATAAAATTAAGGTATTGTGTCCACCTACAATTTAAAAATAAATTAAAAACTAGGAATGGAACCACCATATGACCCAGCTATCCCACTCCTGGGTGTCTAACCAAAAGATCAAAAATCGGCATACTACAGTAATACATCCATGTCAATGTTTATAGCAGCACAATTCACAATAGTCAAGCTATAGAATCAACCCAGATACCCATCAATAGATGAATAAATCAAGAAACTGTGGCATTCATACACAATAGAATTTTACTTGGTCATAAAGAAGAATGAAATAATGGCATTTGCTGGTAAAGGGAAAATCATGCTAACTGAAATAAGCCAGACTCAGAAAAATCAAGGGTTGAATATTTTCTCTAAAATGTGGCAGCTAGTGCAAAGTAAGGGAAAGAAAGTGCCAGCAGAGGGAATCAGCAAAGAACAGTGGAGTAGAAGGAGAATAAGAGTGAAGGAGGACGGGAAGGGGGGAGAAATGTGGAATGAATTTAACAAAACCATGTTATATTCATATATAAATATAATTAATGGAATTTCACCTTTATGTAAATATAAAAGAAAGAAAGTTTAGTTGAGTACAAGAGAATAAGAAGATGAGGAGAGGAGGAAAGGGGGGGAAATGGGGATTGAAATCAAATTCTTTGCATGCATGATTTTGTCAAAATGAACCTAAATCCTATGTACAATTATAATGCTCTAATATAAAAGCAGATTTTATTCTGAGGACTCATCTCTTAGTTTATGGGCAGCTACCATCTTGCATGTATTCACATAACCTCTTTGTGCACCACAGAGAATGAGTAAGCTCTGGTCTCTCTTCCTTTTCTTACAAGGACACTAATCCCAGCTCTAGTCTCTCTTCCTCTTCTTATAAGGATATTAATGCCATCAGGGACTCCAACTTCATAACCTTATCTAACCCTATTTATTTCCCAAAAACCCCACCTCCAAATACTGTCATACTGGTGGTCAGGGCTTCAACATGTGAATTTTGGGGACACATGGACATTTAGTCCATAACATATGATTTGCAAAGATTTTTTTGCATTCTGTGGATTTCCTTTTCATTCTATTGATAATGTCCTTTGATGCACAAAACTTTTTAATTTATATGAAGGCCATGTGTCTATTTTTCTTTTGATGTGTTTCTGTTGTAATATTTAAGAAACCATTGCCAATCCAAGATTATTCAGAACTTCTCCAAGCTTTCTTCTAAAAGTTTTATAGTTTTGCTCTCTTATATTTAGGTCTATAGTGCATTTTGAGTTAATTTTTGTGTATTGTATAAGATATGGGTCTAAATTCATTCTTATGCATGTAGACATCCAGTTGTTCCGGTGACCTTTGTTAAAGAGACCATTCTTTTCCCCATTGAATGGCATGGGCACCCTTGTTGAAAATGAATTAAATACTGCTCTATTTCTTGAACAATGTTCATAGGATAATCACTACCTGATTTTCTCCTCTATTCTCATTTGCTATAGTAAGTCTATCCTTAGAACTTCACAGTGGTTCCTCTGAACTAAGGTCAAGGCTATTTCTCTCAGTGACCAGTGCTCAGTCCATCTGGTCTCTTTCCAAATCCTTTCATAGCATCATGTATTTCTTCCTGGAAGAGAATGTCCTATTGACACACCCTTTATAAATTGCCCTCTTACTCCTCTTATAGTAGTCTTTTAGAAGCTCCTCAGCACTTAATCCTTTGTTATAGATTATCAAAACTAGCTCAAAAACCCTTTCTAGGCCCTACCTCATATTCTTCTCCCCAAATCATGGTTTTCATCTTGTGACCTCAAGTTAAAGACTCATTGCTTCATTCATTCGTTCATTTATTCATTCAAGAAATACAGTCATCCCTCAGTATCCAGGGGAGATTGATTCCAGGATGACCCCTCCCATGGATACCAAAATGTGCCTTATATAATTGGGCATGGTGTTTGCATATACTTTAAATCTTCTCTACAGTATTTATAATACTTCATACAATGTAAATACTGTATAAATTGTTACACTGTATTTTTAGGGAATAATTATGAGTAGAGAAGTCTGTAGATATTCAATAAGATGCAACTTTAAAAAATATTTTCCATTCATGGGTGGGTAGATCTGTGCATACAGAACCCACAGGGCCAACTGTACTTGTCAAGTCCTTCTGTATGTTAGGCACTTAATTTCATCCTAGAATTTTACATTCCCTGCCCAATTTCTCTGGAGTGGTATTTCACCAGGTCTAGCTCTGGTTGCCTACTTCAGCTCTGCACCTGGTTATAGTGTTCTGAATGCCTTGGCTCAAAGCCTATCTTCCTTCAAGTTCCTGAAATCCTACCCTGGGTTTGAGCCCTATGTCCAGTTAGAAATAGAGATCATATAATTTTCCTTAAAAGAACAGGACTTTTCTCAGGATAGTAA
The DNA here is from genome assembly GCF_048772815.1 of Callospermophilus lateralis. Lineage (NCBI taxonomy): Eukaryota > Metazoa > Chordata > Mammalia > Rodentia > Sciuridae > Callospermophilus > Callospermophilus lateralis. Next base: position 28,202,562 of record NC_135325.1, on the reverse strand, counting down.
AAGTGGCAAGCTTATATTAACACATACTATGTACTGTATGTTGTACTCAGAACACAGCAAATTATCTCTAATGCTTATTCTGCCAAACATTGTTCCAGGCACTAGGGATACAGCAGCCAACTAAACAAAGTTCCTGTCTGAAAGGAGCTTCTGTTCTCTCACAGTCCTTGACATGATTCGGCAAGGTACAGAGAAGGAAAGAAGCCCAGAAAACTAAAGTAACCTGCCCAAAACTACACAGATATTAAGTGTCAAAGCTGGAACTTGAATCTAATTCTCTGACCCCAAAACTTACAAACTGTACTTAATCAAGGTGCCTCTTTTACTAACTCTTTCAATAACTCACATTTTCTAACAAGAATTCTCAACACTGAAATTTTCACATTCTATTAAAACCCTAATGAATAATAACAACTGCATGTACTAAGGCACTTACAATTTGAAGGTTAACTAAAAATTTTTGTTTCATCTTTAATTCTTAACATCCTTTAAAATTATATTAGTTTTCTGATTTTATAATAATAATAGTGCTCTTTTACACAATTCAGTGTTTTCCTTTGTCTTCAAGTAATTATTCTAAGTAGTGCTATCAATTCTCAGCAGTATAGAGAAAAATAGAATAAAGTGAGTTAAAAACTCATTGACCCAAGCTAGGCATGGTGGAGCACACCTGTAATCCCAGTGTCTCAGGAGGCTGAGGCAGAAGGATTTTGAGTTTGAGCCCAGCCTCAGCAACTTAGCGAGGCCCTAAGTAACATAGTGAGACCATGTCACAAAATAAAAAATAAAACAGTTTTGGGATGTGGCTCAGTGGTTAAGTGCCCCTGGGATCAATCCCTGGTACCAGGAAAAAAAAAAATCACTGACCCTAGGATATATACTAGAGGGTAATATTTAAAATGTTTTACTTATTTGGAATATACCTATTTTGTCTTTTTTTCTTTTTCCCAAAGTGAGCAATGCTAAAAGAAACCTGTCAAGTGTAAGAGTAACAGCTTGAGTGAATAGACACTATTCTAGTCTTGATGCCTGGCTCAAGTCTATTCTGCAATGAGTTAGATGATCTTATACAATTGAATCTTTTCTTGAGCCTTAATTCTGTTTTTCAAAGAGATTGGGTTAACAGCAATATTGTTTGTATTGTACTTTATTTTTTCAAAGCAGTATTTGCATGTTACCTAATTGATCATAATCATGACCTTATTATCCCAATTTCATAGGTATTTCAAATTAGGTTCAGGGACATACTCAAATAATGGAGACTTCACCCTTACCTTTGTCTTTAACCCCAATCCCATGATCTTTCAGAGAAGAGAGACATTTCCAATGTCCCCTAATAGTCAAAAGTTCTTAGAGCCAGGCTAATTGAGTTCTGATTAATCAAGGTTTGCTGGAACCAAGCCCATCCAATCCCAGATGAACCCAACAGAACCACAGTCAGCCTAATGAATTGCAGGTGGAAAAAATAAGGGAGATTTGTTATTATGACTAATACACAAGCCTAGACAAAGCACAACCAGAATTCAAACTCCATGGCCCACATTTGTTTGAACTACTTCATATCAATTTGAGCCACTGCTCTAAAAGTATTAAGTTTACAACTATTTGTCCTGTAATACAGACAACCTGTGCTCAAAGTATTGTACCTTGAAAGTATGTTTAGTATATAAAGGGAATGATACTGCTATACATAAAGAGCAAACCAAGGCAGACAGTCTCATACTTATTTAGACTTGCTCTAACTCCACCAAAAAAATAACTCATGAATTTTGCTCTTGAGGACCACATAGCCCGATTCAATATGTTCTGTAAACTGACTGGGACAAAGGAATGTGTAGTCAATATCTTTCCTTAGATTTACTGATGGATTTATTTTTCTTTTGAGATGGGATCACAAATTTGGGTGAGATATCCTGTTTTTAGTGTTGCACAGAGGGTGTCTCGTAATGGTTTTTTTCAAGATTTTTTCCTTCACTAGCACCTGAAACAATATTATTAATTGTTTTTCACTTCATGGAGCAACCATATCATTCAGTACTTTTGCCTCTGCCTACTAGTCTCTCACTTGGTTTGTCTTTCTGGGGCCAAGTACAATGTTGCTTTCCTTCCTAAAGGGCATCCCCACCATGCCTAGATGCCTGGCTCAAGATTCCCTAAGTCTTAGGTAATCAGAAACATAAATCTATTCATTCAGTTGTGAATATTTATTGAACATTTGTGAGATGAGACATTGTGCTAGATAGGCACTGAAATGTCATTTGTTATTTCTTCTAAGCAGGTGACAAAGGAGGATCCAAAATTGATACGTGGGCAGAGTATGCCCATGAAGCTTTCTTGCATCTTCCCTTCACTTCTCTTCTGGTGAGTCTTGGTTTTATCTTCCCTTCAGGCATCTTTCCAATCTTTCTCAGCCTTATCAGGCCTCTGACTACCACCTTTCCTTTCTACTCTCCATACTTAAGCCCTTCCACAGACAGGCCTTTTCCATACCCTGTAAGTAATATCATTTGCCCCTCTACATGTCCATCAAATCCTCCTTGATTCCAGTTCAGGAAATGGACACTATGGGAAAGCTGATATTTCTGATAGATAAGGGATCCCCATTGATGGGAATGAAGTTGCTGTTGCTGGGGCACAGAGCATGGTGCTATTTTGGTATGTTCAGGCTTCCTTAGCCCCTTTGAGCCTCAGTTCCCTCACTTGTAAAATGAATATGGTCATACACACACACACACACACACACACACACACACATATAAATAACCTGAATGCCTCCCAACAAGGGATTGGTTAAAGAAAATGGGGAATATACATACTTTGGATTGTATGTATCCATTTTTAAAGCTAGATAGATTTAGATGAACTCCCATGGAGAGATAATTGTAAGTTATTATTGAGAGTAAAAAGCAAGTCAGTATATGTATGATCCCATTTATAACACAAAACATATATTGTTAGGACTTAGTTAGGACCTGTACTAAACACTCTTCATGTGTGGCCATATTTAATCTTCATAATAACTCCCCAAGTTAGGCATTATTATTTCTTCTCACATTTCATGCAAGGAAATAAGAGATGATAAATCACTTCCAAGGCTAGTAACTATTATTGGGGAAAGGATTTGAATTCCAGACCACCCCCCATGAGCTTTCCTTAAGCTATAATTCTCCTGTAGAGAAAATGGATTTTTTAAAAAAAGAATAAAACACCATTCCTATTCTTCACCCTGCTTATGGGCTGCTAGTACCTTTAGAACAGTGGCTTCCCATTGTGTGGAACTTGTATTACTGGTGGAAGGAGAGATAATTTTAGGGATGGCTTTTGGCAGTCCTCAAACCTACCATTAAATAACATTAAGTCACATAGTGAGCATTATGCCCTGTTCAATTCTTTTTAATCCTCTGATTACATCACTACCAAAGTTCTAACTCAGTGTGTTAGTCTCTAATACTTTCTAACATTTGTTGATCATTCCTTTTTAGATAAAAGACAGATACATAGATAGAAAGATGGATAGATACAGGCAGATAGAAAGCAAGCAAGCCAACCACAGAGTCTTAGCTGTCGAGTCTATATAGTTAGTATTAAGTAACATTGTGCTGTTTTTATTGCATTCATATCTATGGTAATCTATTTAAAGAAAGTGATACAGCATATTCATCTATTGTAATGATAAAGTATTTCTTCTTTTAAAGAAATGTAGTTAAGATTTTTCTTCCTTTAAACATGTTAATTTAAAGAAAAAATGTGATTAAGCAGTAGTATAAGTGGTATATAGATATAACAAGTCAGGACTTATATGAATAAAGTATGAAATATTGTGCTATGCTAAATTATAAAGCCAATACCCCAAATAGCCATAAAACTGAACTGAACTTCTCTACACACAAAAGCCATTTGTCGACCAGTTTATATCAATAAAATAACATGAATAATATTTTGTTTTTATATAAATAGAATTTGAATAGCAAAATGCAAATAAAATTTCTCCTGCCACTCAGTAAGGATCCTTAAGAAATATATAGTTAAGATCATAACAATTGATGCTTATTTATCACTTAATATGAGGCAAAGGAACTAGTCTACATTTTTCACCATAGGCCTTTGGTGACACCAAAGTCACCCAATAAAATTTTTATTGAGTGACACCCAGTCACCCAATGAAAATCTGTCTCTGACTCTAAATAAATAACATATTTGTTTTACACATATTAACAAATGACAACAACACTATAAGATAGATACCATTATCTCCATTTTGTATAGGAAGAAACTTAAGCTACAGAGAAGTAACATGTCCAAGGTCACGTAGATTACAAGTCTGACTCCAGAGTCTATGCTCTTAATCACTATGCTTTACTACCTCTTGATAATAAAAATTTTCCAAAAATTTATGAAAATTCTTATTCTTCTCAAAATTAGTTTCTAGGACTTAAGAAAACTGAATCCCATCTTTCAGGTGACATGCCAATCATTACCATGCCATCCATATTTTTTCTCTTAGAAAACCTGCTTCATCTTCCACCTTAGAAGTGGCAAGCTTACTAAGTCCCATATTATATTATACACATCCCCATTCACAGTTAAGTAGATCTGAGCCAATCAGGCATTTTCTTCTGGGAATTTGGAAAATGAATTCCAAAACCGGGACCCTGAGAGACTGAGTGAAGTCAAAACAGGGCAGGAGCTGGTGCCTCAGCATGCCAAAGATGCACATGAATTCAAGTTTAGATTTAGAGGTGTGAAAAAGTCATAAGCGTTAGGAACAAGCAACCTTGCCAAGATAAGAAATTGTTCTGTGATTCCACAAGAGCTGTAATGACCCTCTCCAATGCCTGCTATCCCACTTCCCAATCCTGTGTGATATGAACACAATCAAGTTTTTATCCTTGGCTGTCCATGAGATTGTAAACTGTAGCCTCTAATGTGACAATAAATTCTGCTTTGCTTCGAAATAGCTTAAATGTATTTCTATGTCTTGCTATCAAACATGACTAAATAGGGGTGAAGTGGTATACAATAGATCTTAAGAGGGAATCCAAAACTATTCATGGAGTGATGGTAGCATCAATGGCAATAAGGTGTCCTCAGTCTAAGGCTGGGAAAATGATAGCCCATGTATTGGTGACAAAGTGACTGCTTAAGTTATAGAGCTATGGCTGTAACTCAAGGACCTCTAAATGGATGCTCATTGTGAAGGAAGATTTGGGGGACATGGAACCAAATAGAAGGTATCTGAGTTAGTTACATCTGGTGACTTAATTAAAGAATATGAAGAAAGAGACAAATTCCTTCCAGAGTACCCAGTTAGAGGACGATAAAGCAAGGCAAGACATTTAGGTAATTTTCATGGGTTGCTCTTTTGTCTATAGTAGTTTGTTCCAGGGTAATACTGAAAATCCTTTAAGGTCTAAAATGTTTTCAACAGGAAACTTAATAATATTTTACTGAGTGATACTTTGGAAAGTTGTTAGTAGGCCTGACAGTCATAAATAAATTATCTTGCAGAGATTATTTAAATTATACATCATTGGTAATGATTATTCAGGTGTAATGAGTTTAATTGATTATAAGAGAGTGGATTTTTTAAGATGATGTAATAACTGCCAGCCTAGTTTGTTGTTTGAAATACACACTGGTGGGATTGATTTAAAATTTTAAAGCATTTGATTTAGTTGTGAGAGATATTTTAAAATATATAAACAGAATTGGTGCTCTCCCATAGCTCTGGATTGTCCTATCTGGAACTAAAAGATAAGGTTTTGTTTGGTTAATGCTCCAAAGCTCCTATTTTGAGGCAGTTGTTATCTCAAGTAAATTCATAAAATTCAGGTAGTTATTGATTGGTACCCTCAAAAGAGAAATAAGGAAGAAAGAAAAAAAGAGGAAATCTTACCACCAATCACACCTCAACCAATTTAGATCAGGCCTACATGCTCCAAATGCAGTCAACTACTATGTAAGCCTGCCTGCCATGTTCCTCCTTCCCCAACCCAGTATGGACCAATTTGAAGATCCAGGAATAGTCAAAATAATATTTAAGAGAGTGTATATGGTGGACATATAGGTACACTGCTCAGATCATCCTTCAAGAAAGAACTTGCAATTAGGCTTGCAAGGAGCTTAGTCAGCTAACAGCTCCCAGCTCTAATGTCTTCAGGATCCACAACAGATTGAAGTTCTTCTTAGGCAGACCCATCCAATGATTCAGCATGACAGACAGACCAGAGACTGGCTATTTTGCCAAATGCTGGACCTTTCTAATGGCAGTCTTTGCTCCAGAGTTTATGGTTGGTGTCCTGCAGAAGATCAGATTTGGAATCTGTGAAACAGATTTTGGATCCCAGCAGGAAAAGAAGATCTGAGGCACAGTTAGGATAGTAAACATGCTTTATTCAGAGGCAGCAGCAACCCCCAGTTCCCAGAGTCTTTCCACTGGCCTTTTTTATATGCAGGGCAAACAAGGCACATTGCCACAGGTTACAAAGTGCATGCTCGTGAGCAGATGTTTATGATTCTGAGTATATATGCTGGATCAGGGTGTTTTTGACCTTAACTACTATACTAAAACACAGCTGGCCAGAAGTCTTGGCAAGGGAGCCTAACTATAGCCATCCTGGGCCTGCCCTGCAGTTGGGTTGGTTCTTACCTAACCTATAGTTGGGTTGGTTCTTTGCTAGAGCTGCACTTCAATCTATAGTTTTCCTCTGCTTCATCCTGTTTTAGCCTTTTATCTTTCAAAAGCATTACCCTCAACAAACCTATTGCACTCCCAACTCCATCTCCATGTTGACTTTGCCAAAGACCCAAGGGACATGATAAAATTTCACTTTTGGATATTGCCATCCCTGAACCAAGACCACCAATATTTTTATGAGAACTTCTTAGATGGGAAAACACCTTAGATAAGAAGATTCAGAAAATATTCCACTACTGATTTTCAGCCCTAACTGATCCAATATGTTGGAAGTCTGAGTCTATTGGAACTCGAGGGAGGAGATAATTGTGAGCCTAGCTAGATGCAGGCATGAATCTGACTTCTATGTTATGCTCTGTTCTCTGAGTTAAAACTAATGCCCTAATCTTAGGCATTGGAATAGCAATGTGGATTGGGTCTGTAGCTCAGTGGTAGATTGCTTGCCTAGCATTCATGGAGTTCTGGGTTTGAGCTTCAGAACTACAAAAACAAACAAAAACCTGGAATGGGAATGTCTCAGAGAAGCCAAGGGAATTGGGAATCTCTAAACTCTGAATCTCCTCACAATCATAAAGGTGATAATTTCTTCAAGTATAAGGCCAAACCTGAGATGTTGCTGAGCTGGTTACAAGCAAGAGCTACTGAAGCTCCTCCTATATGTCAAGCACCAAGCAAGGCACCAAAGACATAGCAAGGAAGGAAAAGAAAAACCTTGCCTTCATAAAGTGTGTATTCTAGTGGGATGTGACAGGAGAGAGCCAAATAATTGAAGGGTCAAGTATGCTATACTTTCAATGGTTATAAATGCTGTGGGGGAGATGAAGCAAATAGAGAAGACTGTGGAAATAGGCTACAATTTAAATAGGGGTCAAGGAAGGCCTTACTTATAAGGTGTCATTTGAGTAGGAAGTAAGCCTTGCATACCATATGTAGAGATGAAAAGCATTCCAGGTAGAAAGAATAGAATTTGCAAAGCCCCTGAGATGGGAACATGCATAACATGTTGGAGAAAAATTGTAAGGCTAGTGTGGCTAGAGAGAAGCAAGGGGGAAAGAGTGGTAGGACGTATCAGAGAGGTTGTAGGGCCCTGTAGGCCACTATAAGGACATTGAATTTCATAGGAGTGAAAAGTCTTAGAAGGTTTTGATCAGAGGAATGATATGATCTGACTTATTTTAACAGGATCACTCTGACTGCTCTGTGGGTGCTCTCAAGGAGCTTGACTGAAGAAATAGGCCAGTGAGAGGATTCTGCAGCAGTCCCAGTGAGAAGGGATAAAGCAATCATGGTTTGGAGCAAAGGTGGTAGCAATGGAGGTATGAAGTGGTTGGATTCTGGATATATTTTGAATGCAGAAATTATAGGATTTGCTAATTGGTTGCATGTGTATGATACAGAAGAAGAGGATTAAGGATGACTCCAGGGATTCATCCAGAGCAACTTGAAAGACAGTTATTTTCTGAAATAAGAGACATTGCAGAGGAGCAGGTTTAGAAGGAAGGCAAGAAGCTTCATTTGGCATATGTTAAATGTAAAATGCAAATTACACACCCAAGTGGACATGTTGAGGAGGCAGTTATATCATTAGAAAAGTCTCAGGATCTGAACCAACCCAGCAGACAGCCTCGCTGAGTAATTACTAGGCTTCTCTTCAAAGGATGCCAACCCTTGTCAGGGAATCTGTTTTAGGATTCCCTCCCCAGAAAATCTTCACTGATTTTCTTCCTCCAAACCTGGACTTCCTCCAGTGTTCCATATCTCAGTAAGTGGCAACATTTATCATGAAACCCAAAACTCACGATTCTCTCCCTACACATCCCCCTCACTTACATATCCAATCAATCACTAAGTCCCATTTGTACTCCCTCCTCTGTATGTCTTAAATTCATCTACTTTTGCATTATCACTGCTATCTCTGGTCCAAATAGTGCCGGTGTTCACCTGGACTACTATACTATCTTCTTATCTGGTTTCTGGTGCTCTCTTGCCTTCCTTTCATCCATTCTTTTTTTAAAAAATAATATTTTTGGTTGTAGATGGACACAATACCTTTATTTGAATTATTCATTTTTATGTGGTGCTGAGGATCGAACCCACTGCCTCACACATGCTAGGCACAAGATCTACCACTGAGCTACAGCCCCAGCCTTTGTCCATTCTTGATTCTACAGAAAAAGAGAAAGTTAACATATAAGTTTGCACAGAAGTGCCCAGGATCCCAACCCACCTTGGGCTCAAAATGTGTGGCAAGTCAAGGAGTTAGAAACTCACAGACAGTTGTATGGAAATCCAAGAACGTCAGGACTGGTTTTGGATGGTGACAAATCATGGTAATTGACACTTTTTAATTGAATAGTAACAAATAACCATCATTGAACGTGGAGACATATTTAATAAATTGAATCAAATATACTGAAAAGGGAAAGAATACACTATTGCTTTAGCTAAACAGTTACCTTGATCTAAAGTTGATTTTGATCACAGAAAATGATGTTATATTTCTTTGCACATCTGCACCATGGCATGTGATGTCAGCTTGGCTTGATGGGCCATTACCCTTCCATCTGTAAAACACACACTCTCTCCTCTGCCTGAATGCTCCTTCCCTACCCCAAAATAGATTACTATTTATTCTTCAAGAACTCAGCTTCAATGGTCCTTCCTCAAAGATTGCTTCCCTGACCTCAAATGCAATGGGCTTCTCTTTTACCCTCTCTGAACACTTTCTGCATATCCTTTACAGCCATTATTGCAAGTGAAATTATATAATCAGTAGTTTAAGTCACTCTTTAATGTCTGTCTCCTCTAGAATGCAAGCACCTGAGCAGGACTATACCTGTCTTGTTCATTGCTATACCCCAAGCCCACATCACAGTGTTTAGTATATAGTAGGTGCTCACTAACCACCTGCCAAATAAACAAATGACTAGATATTTTGTAATAGCAACTGAATTTGTTTTTTTCTTTCCCATACCTACCTTTGATCATATAGCCAGCTCTGTGCCTCAGAGGAGATGTGTGGCAGTGCAGAAAGTTGAAAGGGGCTGGAAATCTTCCTGGCCTTTGTTGCCTAAAAGCCTAAGTTTTTTCAAAAAGATTTATAGGTTTATGTGCTATAGAGTTTTTTGAAAAAACATGTTAGGGAAAAGGATATCCATCAAAGTAGAAAGAGATTTCCCCAGACTGACAGAGGTAAATGTTGATGAATCCCTAAAGCAAGGAGACCTACTACCACTCTGCTCCTCAGCAGTGCCCTGAGAAGGGAGTGACATATTATTGAGAAGGGGTTGCCATATTGTGGTAATCAGTTTTCTGTTGCTGTGACAAGATACCTGGAAAAAACACTTACAGAAGGGCTCACAGTTTCAGAGGTTTCATTCCAAGACATCTGGCTCCATTTCTTTGGGCCTGAGGTGAGGCAGAACATCTTCACAGGAAGGGGATGGGGGAGCTAAGCTGCTAACTTCATGTCAGCCCAGAAGCAGAGAAAGAGAGAGGAAGTGGCTGAAAACAAGACACTGTCTTCCAGGGCACGGCCTCAGTGACCTACTTCCTCTACCTGAGCCCCACCTCCTACATTTTCCAATACCTCCCAGTAGTCCACTCAATTAGGAACCTGTCAATGGATTCATAAGCATCCATTGATTAGATCAAAGGTCTACTTTGTGTACAACCAGAGAAATGAAAAATTGTGCTCCACTTGTGTACTATGAATTGAAATGCATTCTGCTATCATGTATAACAAATTAGAACAAACAAATTTTTTACAAATGAAGCTGAGTTTTTGGTTTTTTTTTTTTTTTTTACAAAAAAGGCATAATGATCCAATCACTTCCTGGAAGTCCCACTTATGAACATTGCTGCATGGGGGATGAAGCCTTCAACACACGAGCTTTGGGGGAACGTTCCAGATCCAAAGTATAAAACACATTATAAGGGTCAGAGTATGTCTCAGTGTGGACCAATTATAGAGGACCAGATGGACACTTCCATGCATATAAAACCTTGATTCTAGATAAAAACACAACCATGGGGAGCATCCTTCAGGGAAAGAAACCTCCAAATTACTGAAGTGACATTTTAGACAAATGTAAAGGTCATTTCTTGCACCCATGGATGTGTGGACTGAGATTCGTCAGTGCCACATGTTTGTTTTATCAAAGGTGTGTTTACATACAGTTTAGCTTTCATGTCATATATAGCTTGTTCTAACCTAATCATTTAAAACTGAATTCTCCACACATGGTGTTGACTAAACTTTATACTTTACAATCAAATTTGTTCTTGTAATAATCTTGTGAGATAGAATAAATGTGTATTACCCCCATCAAAAGCCCAATGTTATAACACAATTAAGAGAGGCTAAATGAATGAATGAAGTCCCACAGGTACATACACTAGAAGCCAAGTTGATCTTCTGACTCATAATTGCATAAAATTCTTTATGTAATACTATGCTATGTCTATTAAACAAAATCTTGATTTATAAGAACATATCATTTCCTGACCACATTACACAACAGCGTTTCCTGTATTTTTGATCACTTTTATCAAGCAGAGTTAATTTGCATTTTCCCAAGTTCAGTTATAATTTTCAAATACTCTTTATAGAACTGATACCACATTATTTGTTAATTGTTGCTTAAATGTTGAATTATTCTTGTCTGTTGGTACAATGATTTTTTTTTCTTTTGGGATGAGAAAGTTTCTGCTAAAGTTACCTGTTGTTGTTTGTGATTTTGGTGGAGATACTGCCAGCTGGAAAGAGGGTAGCAGGTTAGATGAAATTCTCATGCTTGACATCTTCAAAGTGGGGCCCACAATTACTTCTCTCAATTTTAAATTTTATAACACAGTGGGGCTACTCAAATTATCCAGTGGAATCCTAAGGTGTCTTGATGTTTCCCCAAAGTCTAAGACTTGTTTTACAATCATGACTACATAAAAACTTTCAATGTCTTAGCAGTCATACATGGTCACAAAGGAAGCTCACTTCATAAAATTCTCATAAAATAAAAATAAATCTTTTCTTTGATATCCAGAAATGGTAATGTAATGCTATTGAGAAGGTAGTCTTATGTCAACCTTTAACCTTAAAATTGTATGTTGTTATTGTAACTGCATTTAGAGGTATTTGTAAAGACTAAAAATAGAAGAGACAGCTTCATTTCTTTCTCACATCTTCACATAGAGGGACAAAAAGGAATGAAATACCAAACAGAAATGATTTTATGAACACAAAACTTGGCCAGTGACTATGTGAACAATGATTAAAAACAGTATGATAAAAGACCTGTTTTGTCTAGGTTTCCATTTTCATCCTCATAGCAAGCATGTGGTTTATAACAAAAACAAGTTTTACTGAAAATGTGGCCATAAAGGAAGAAGCATGATGGTGCAGAGCAAGGAATTCTGGGCCGGGAGAGCAGCCATGAGGGCTACTGGCCCAGTTTTGTTGCTGATTTGTCAGCAAATCAGTAACCTCTTTATGGATAAGAGTTTTATTTGTGAAATGAAGATGCCAACACCTGTTCTTAAGTGCAAATGGATGTTAGGAGGATTAGTCATAGAATTCCTTGAGCTCCAAAGGGAAAAAGTGAGGTATGTAGGCAACACAAATCTAATAATTAAACGATGATAGACCATCATAGGAGCAGGCTGTCTTTGCATTGACACTTTCATCCCTTTTTTTAAGGTAAGTTTAAAAGTTAAAAAATATTTTTTAGGTCTGAAGGTGTAGCTCTGTGGTAGAATACTTGCCTAGCACATGCAAGGTCCTATGTTCAATTCTAGTACCAAAAGAAAAAAAAAAGACAACCTATTTTTATAAAACAATCAATAGCTTTAGAATAAAAAACAATAAACATAAGCACTGATTAACGCCAGATACAACCCATTTATATTAGAAGCTCTTAATTGTTTAGTTGATCAGTTAATATCCAGGAATAGAAGCCCCATCTAGAAATTTGTTCCCCTCTCTTTTTTGAACCCTCTCTGAGAGGTAGATATTATCCAAGGACACATGTATGCCAAATCCTTTTTTAAATCAAACAAATAGCTCAATGCAGAAGAGTGCATGTTACCATGTGAAATAAGAATGCAAAACTATACATACAAAATTTTAAATATAGTGCCCTAAAATGTCATCAATTTTTAAAATTAGGCCAAACGTATTTGATTATTATGGTGTTCTAGTTAACTATATCTTAATGAATAATAATTTGTTTTAATTTTCAGGGTTTTAAAAAACCAGATTCAGGTAATAATTTGAAAAGTTAAGAAGTCTTAGCCAGCACACTTAAAACATTCTTAGGCTCTATCTATTTTATCTCTCAGATAATTGTTACTATATAATAGCTCATCTTATACCCCTCATAAACTTTCAAATTAAGCTTCTACACGCTCTCCTGATTCATAATTTTGTTCTTATGGACATTACTGATATCAGTTAAAGTCAAGTCTCCTAATGACTTTCTCTTTAGAAAACTCATGACTAGCTGCTCATCTTACTTAGAATGAACTATTATCTTTATAAGAGATTTAAAATATATTAAACACATGCAATATAAGTAGACAATAAAGGATAATAACCAAATCAGAACATGGAATCCTCGGTCTACTATTTAACTGACAGAGGGTTAGTTCTACCATTTCTGAGTAATAGAATGAAACACCAAAAATCCCATCAGTGTTTTTTTTTCTTTTTAATGCATTTTAAGTATACAGAATAATGGATCTCTTTAGGGAATATTTGTACATACATAGAATATACTTTGATCACATCCACCCTTTATTCCTCTCCTTTATCCTCCATCCCCCCATCCCTGTCCTCTTCTCAAATAGTCTCTGTGTTACTTTTACACTGTCTTTCCTTCTCCCCTAGATTCCACATATGAGGGAAAATGTCTTTCTGAGTCTGACTTATTTTACTTAACATGATAATCTCTAGTTCTATTCCTTTTCTTGAGAATTCATGATGTCACTCTTCTTTACAGCTGAATGATACACCACTGTACATATGTACCATATTTTCCTTATCAGCACCTAGACTGATTGTACAACTTGGCTACTGTGTCCTGCAATAAACATGGGTATGCAGGTATATCTTCAGAATCTGACTTTAATTCTTTCAGGTATACACCTAGGAGTAGTATAGCTGAATTACATGGTAGCTCTGTTTTAGGGTTTTTGTTGTTGTTGTTGTTGTTGCTGTTGTTGTTTTGTAGAACCTCATACTAATTTCCATAGTGGCTGTACTACTTTATATTCCCACCAACAGTGTACATGTTTTCCTTTTTCCCTGTATCCTCACCATTTATTGTTATTTGTATTCTTGATGATAGCCATTCTGACTGGGGTAAGATAGAATCTCAGTGTAGTTTTGATTTGCATTTCCCTACTGATTAGTGATGTTGAAGACTTTTTCATATAATTATTGGCCATTTGTACATCTTTTTTGCAAAACATCTGTTCAGTTCATTAGTCCATTTACTGATTGGGTTGTTTGATTTTTGATTTCCTTAAATAGTGTGAATATTAATTCACAAGAGTAGCTGGCAAAAATGTTCTCCCATTCTATAGTTCCTCTCTTCAGTCTGTTAATTCTTTCCTTTGCTGTGTAGCAGCTTTTTAATTTGCACATCAGTGCTTTTGAGTCATATTCTATCATGCAAAACATAGTGCAGTTAAATTACTCCCAAATTAATAAAAAAATTTAAGAAAAAATGCATTGTTAGAAGCAAGCAATGGACATGAAGTGAATGCAGGGCTCTGAAAATGTTAAGGTAATGTTACGGTGCCACATGTGTTCTGCTTGGGGAAATTGACTTCTGGAAAGAAGATAAGCATTGAATCAGCTCAAACAAAAATTAAGTAATGCCAGGGTCACATTAAAAGATGACAAATACTACTTTTTGGTTTTCCATGGCCTCTATTCAATCTCATTACTGATTTATCTCCTAGACATAGGACTTATGGTGTATCAGTTTTCTAGTACTATATCACAAGTTACCACAAACTTCGTGGCTTAAAACAGTATATACTTCTTACTTCATAGTTAGAGTCTGAGCATAGTGTGCATGGAGTTGTTTTGTTTTTTTTCTCAGCATCTCATCAGTCTGATATCAAGGTGTAGGCTAAGGCTGTGGATCTCAACTGAGCCTCATGGTCCTCTTCCAGGTTCACTGGATATTGGCAGGATTCATTTCCTTGCAGTTGTGGGACTGATACCCCCATTTTCCTGCTATTGCCTGGGGACCAAGCTCAGCTTTTGGAGGCAGTGCAAAAGCAAATTAACATGGATGTTTGCTTTCTTCAGGGTAAGCCAGAGAATGTCACTCTGCCTTTCACTTCTGTGACCAACCAGAGAAATCTCTTGGCTTCTAACAGGCTCACCAAGATTAGGTCAGCTCCACTGAGGATAATCTCCCTTTCTTAAAGTTGACTGTGTCATATAACATAAAATAATCGTGGGAGGGATATACCATTATATTTATAGGTTCTTCCTACTCTCAAGGGGAGATTATACAGGATGATGAGCCATTGAGGATCATCTTACAATTCTGCCTACCACATACAGTTTACAAAACATTTTCATAGTTTTATCATTTCATACTCTCAGAAACCTTATGCCTATTTTTTAAAATAAGGAAACAAAGATAGGAATAGAACAAAGAGGGAAAGGAATCATTGATTATAGGATTCCTACCGTGTCCCAGGGCAATACTGGGTACTTCTTATGCAATGTCTTTTAATTTTCACAAAGCTTTTGAAATGGGGGCCTTATCCAGGTTTCTAGATGAGAAAAAGCAAGCTCAGAATAGATGAGTAATTCACCCAATGACACAAGGCATGTAAGAAGTATAGCTAAAACTTGTACCCAAATCTTTAACTCCAATTTCTTTTTTCAGTTGTTACTCAAAATAAGAACAAAATACTTTGTGTGATGCTTCACAGAAAGAAGAATAAAGTTATTGATATAAAAGGGTCCTGGATGTGACAAATGAGTAGAAAGCAGACAAATGTACAGGTGTGACTCAGACACAGTGGTGGCGCTCAGAAGGGAATATAACACCAGCAAATGGGAATAACTGTGGAGGACAATTGGGCCACATCTAACAAAATTACAAAAGCACACGACCTTTAACCTAGCAATTCTACTTCTAAGAATGTGTTCTAGAGATAAATTTGCTCAGGAAAAAAGTGAAGCTTATACCCAGCTATGCTTTTCAACACTGTGTGTAATAGAAAAGAATTAAAACACCCTAATGTTTCATCAATAAGGGACTGGTTAAATAAACCATGACACATCCATGCAATGGAATGCTATAAGTCCATTAAAAAGAAAGAAGGGAATCTTTATGCATTAAAATGGGATTACTTCACATTTTGTTAAGTGGAAAAAAGCAAGCAGCAGAACAGTATGCATGCTATCTTGCCATTTTTGTAAAAATGGGAAGGAAACACATAGCTACATACATTTTACATGTGATTGTGTGTGCATGTACCTGCATGTGTATATATGTAACTCATATATTCATATAATATCTCTGGAAACATACACCACACATACACACTAAAACTGGTAATATAATAACCTTCAAGCAAGGAGACTGGGTGACTGAGAATAAAAATTGAGTAGAAGCTTTTCACTATGTAAACTTGTATACCTATTTAACTTTGAATGATATAAATATAAGTATGTGTGTGCAATATGTGTGTGTATGTGGTTTACTTGTATGATAAAAGAGAATCGGGAAATGGGAAGAAGAAGCTCAAGAGATGTGAGAAATATGTGTGTATAGAAATCTGCTTATTTGATGAGGGACATGAAGTTATTTCTGAAATTTTTGTTTGAGGTACCAATGTTGAAATTTATGTCACTGCCTATTAAGTGGAAAAAGGTAATAGCTGGGTCAAATGGTGGTTCCATTCCAAATTTTCCAAGGATTATCCATACTGTTTTCCATATTGGCTGCACCAATTTGCACTCCAACCAGCAAAGTATGAGTGTGCCTTTTCCCCCATATCCTATTCCACTCCTCCGTCTATACCCAAAAGACTTAAAAACAGCACACTACAGGGACACAGACACATCAATGTTTATAGCAGCACAATTCACAATAGCTAAACTGTGAAAGCAGCCTAGATGCCCTTTAGTAGAAGAATGGATAAAGAAAATGTGGTATATATACACAAAGAATTATTACTCAGCATTAAAAGAAAATAAAATCATGGCATTTGCAGGTAAATGTATGAAATTGGAGAATATAATGCTAAGTGAAGTAAGCCAATCCCAAAAAAACAAGCCAAATGTTTTCTTTGATATGAGGATGCTGACTCATAATGGTGATGGAAGGGGAGCATGGGAAACATGGAGGAACTTTAGATAGGACAAAGTGGAGGGAGAGGAAGGAAAGGGTAATGGGGGTAGGAAAGATGGTGGAATGAGATGGATATCATTACCCTATGTACGTATATGAAGACACAATGGTATGAATATACTTTGTGTAAACCAGAGATATGAAAATTTGTGCTCTATATGTGTATTATGAATTATAATGCATTCTTCTCTCATAGATAACAAATTAAAATTTAAAAATGAAAAAAGATAATAGCAAAGAGAAATAAAGGCAGGCAGAAGTCACTAAGAGAAGTATGAACAATAGAACTTAGAATTTAAATAAATAAAGAATGAAGCCATGTAAGAAGTCAAATGGAACCAGAAATGGAAATTTGACAAAATCTTTTAGATGAAAAAAGCTACTACTTTTGGTTCATACCAAGATGGTAGAATAGATTTTAGCTTACTCTCCTGAAACTTATCTTTTTATTATGCAGCTCACATCTTTATACTTTTAACTAGAACATAGTAAATAACCATCTTCTGTTTTCTTAAAGCAACTACAATTCTTGGGAGCAGAATTGGTATGGAGGCTGTCATGGACTTGGCAGAACATGGACAGAGAGAGAATTTCAGTACCAGTCATCATGCCTCACATGAGCTCTTTCCAGTGCCAAGAAAACTAAGTTTATCCTCCAACCTTCAGCATAAAGGTTTTCAAAGATTGGGCTTCCAGACAGCATCTGCATGAAAGGCTTGAAGATTTACACAAAGAAACTTCTGCAGATCGCAGTCTCTTTGATCCCTTCTCCTCAGAGGCAGCTTGGTGGTATTTTATGCTATGGGGGAACAGACAGGGAGAAGCTGTAATCATGCAAAAGGAGCAGGCCCAGAGGATCAGATAAGATGCTTCTTATTCTCCTCTTTGCCCTGTCCTTGAAGGCATCTTTGCTTGCTTTTGGAGCCAAGAAACTGTGAGATTTAATTACCATTGGATTATGCCCTCTGCACCTTGCCTGCCACCAGAGAGTGTACAGCATGCAGAATTACTCGCTCCATTATGACTATGTTGTCTATGTAACCCTGACTGCATTTTGCACCAGAACCAAATAATCCAGCAGACCTTTATGCACCATCAGTAGTTTTAGGTTTCATTAAGTGAACCATCTACTCCAAAGCACCTTCCTTCAGCATCCCCCTGAGAATTTCTCCCTTATTAACATATTTTTAGTTTGCAAATAAATACTTCCCCTGTAGGTGCTGTAGGCTCTTTTTGCTTCTGAAATTATTATATGCATCCTTTCCATCCAGAGATTTTTCTTTTCTTTTCCTTCTTTGTGTGTGTATTTGTGTTATTGGCGATTGAACCCAAGGGTGCTCTACCACTGATCTGTACCCCCAACCCTTTTTATTTTGAGATAGGGTCTTGCTAACTTGCCCAGATTAGCCTTGAACTTGCGATTCTCCCATCTCAGCCTCCCAAGTTGCTGGGATTACGGTGTACACAACTGCACCCAGCTCCATCCACACTATTTCTAAAAAACTCAATTGCTGAAATGTGCTCTTCATTTCTGGTCCTATCCCTGTCTCACAACCTCTAGAGAGTGGAAATTTAAGTAACTGAAATCTGAAAGAAAATACTAAATTGCATGATTGCTTTCAGATGAAATTATTTTGCTGCAGAAAGTGCCACTGCACTACATCTAAAAGTCATGAACATATAATGGAACCTATAAAGTTTGCTGAAACACATAAACTAAATGTATTGTAGCCTCACGATTCACAGGACCTTAGTAGCTTTATGGAATTCCATGCTTAATCAATCTACTGGGGAAAAAGAAATCTTTTCAGTTTGGTCACGGATTGTTTATAGGATTAGTTTAAGTTTAGAGAATCTAATGAACCCTAAATATTTGCACTCACATTGCTTGGGCAGAATAAGGCAAAAGAAAGAAGGAAGGAGGGAGAGAGGGAGGAGAGAGGAAGGAGGGAGGGAGGGAGGGAGAAAGGGAAGGAAGGAAGGGAGGGAGGGAGGGAGGGAGGGAGGCAAAGGAAAAGAAAGGAGAGACAGACTGACTACTGGGTCGTTTAAATACAGCAGTAAGGTAAGGCCAGAAAGGGTTGTAAAAAGTTTAAACTGGGGCTAGGGTTGTAGTACAGTAGTGGAGTGCTTGCCTAGCATGTGTGAGGCACTGGATTTGATCCTCAGCACCACATAAAAATAAATAAATAAATAAATAAAATAAGGGTATTGAGTCCATCTACAACTACTAGTTTTCTTTTACCAAAAAAAAAAAAAAAAAGCAAAATTATTTTTTACAAAGAGTTTAAACTATGGGCAACATGTGGCAACTATTGCATATTTAAAATTCCAGAGAACAGAGGGCACATGTATCTGTCAAATCTAGGATGCTGGAGGAAGAAAGCACAACATTCAAATGAGAACAATAACCTCTACACTTCAAGGGAAAATTATTTTTAAGCTATGGGAGAATAAATAGCATTATGACTCTTTTGTAATGTTTCTTTTAATGATCTGAGACTAAAATCTCTACCACTTACTATGAACTCTGAATTTGAGGGATATTTTAAAAGTGAGCACTTAGTATTTGACTCTACTAACTGTTGTTTCATGGATTGCAAATTGCTGAGATTAGGAAAACTACATATAGGAGTAAGGATTAGTTACCAGACAGTTCATCACAGTGAAATGTAGTTTAGGCATAGGACTTAAATTTGAGCTCCCTCAGAAGTAGGTCCTGAAATGAGGACTGATATTCTAGTAGTTTATTTGGAAGGTGAATGAAACATTCAGAAGCAGAAAAGGGAAAAGAACCAACCAAACCACATACTTTCACTGTAGGCAACTTGAATTCAGGTCTACTAGAGAATTCTGAGAGCCAGTGGAGCAAAGATACTTCACAGACACAAGGGGCCAGGGAGCCGGGGTTCTTGTCAATAAATGATTCCTGTCATTTATTGGATGAGTAATACTCCTAGAAGAGCATCAATTTCCCTACACTTCTGGCCTGCTCATGAATGGCAAAATAAGCCCTGGAAGGCAGAGAAAACTTTCAAGCTAATGTTGCTCTGATGTGATAAGAGCAAGGAGCACCGTTAGCAACTGCTACCCTCTCTCATTGTACACTGCCATCTTCCACTGAAGGAGTGAATCTAACCATATTTATAAGTCTTTAATGACCCAATTGCTGTCCTCTAATCCTCAGCTTTTGCACAGTGTTGTCACATGTAGCTCCTAAAACAGAGTGGTTGAATGAATCCACAAATGATTTATTCCATTCATCATCATTATTACTATTGCAATTTAAAAGAAGCCAAAGCTCATTACGCAATTTTGAAACTCTTTCCAAATGTGCTTTCCTTCCAAAATAGCATCTAAAAAAACTAAGCAGTATGGCCAAGGGTGTGAGGAAATAGCAATTTGCATGCTGTTAGTGAGTGTGCAAATAAAGCAAGTTTCCTGGAGGACAGTGTGTCAACATTTACCAAAAATTTCAAGTGCACACACTTTGGGGCCCAACAACTACACTAGTAGGAATTTATCTTACAGATACACTTGCATAAGAGCACAGGGATATGCATATAAACGACCCATTGCATATAAGATGTCCACTAACAGCATCAGGGTAAAATAAATTATGGCAAATTTGTATAATGAAATTCTGTGCATACCATGCAGATATTAAAAGAAATGAGGTATAACCATATGGGGTGACAAAGAAAAAGTCCAAGCTACATTTTTTAAAAGTATCAAATTGCAAAACAATATGTTCATTTTAATCCTGCAGGTATAAAAGAAAGGTGATATCAGATATTGACAACATACCTATGGTTATTTTGCAGTTAAGTATCTAGAAATGAAACCCCCCAGCTTCCAGATCTAGGAGACATCATAGAGTCTTTGTATTTAATCTGAATCTTTGTCCTCCAACTAAATTGATTGGCTATTTGCAACTATATATTATGTCCATTCCATCCATACCAAAAATTCCACGAAGTGGGTGGTAATGCCCTATGTAATAGTCACTGTCAGTGTTCTATTCATATCCTGTGCCTTGCCCCAGAGGTTACCTCCAGAAAATTCTCTGCTTCCTTATCATTTGCCTGGGATATTCACTTGGTTTGGGTACATTCTCTGCCTGCATGAGGTATGGGCTGGAAATGCTAGGGAATGCTTCTCAATCCAATGAGTGACACTGGCGGATGGATGAATATCCTAGACTCCTGGGCCATCAAATGGAATGTTTTCAAGGTATGTGTTCTTTCTACCAAGTCCATGAGGACATCCCACACAATATTGAGCCTCAGTTGCCCACAGCAGTAACCTGTGCATCAATACACCCTTTGTCTGTCTGTCTTACCCTACTCCCTCATTGAACTTCCTGTAGAATCCCCCCAAATAAAATAACTACACCTAAGTCCTCATCTGAGAGTCTGATGACCAAACGTTTACTCAGGACTGCTTAGGCTACAACATCACTATTTAATGGGCTAAGAAACTGATATTCTAAATGCTTAGTTAATGCCTTCCATGCTACACAGCAACCAGATAAATAAAATTGCCCTCCATGTAGGTAAAAAAAATGATTAAATATCAGCCATTTTATATGGTTGAAACCAATAGTAAGCATTAGAATGGAGGTTTCAATTCAGATTGAAAGGAAAATTTGTGGGTTCAAAAGTTGTTCTAATGAATGTGGCCCAAGGTATGTTGTACACATTTTACCTACTAGTTATAAGTGTAGACTTTGGATAGAATCAGACCCAGATTCAAATCAGGCAACCTCTGCCTCTTATTAGTATGCAATGATGGGTGTGTTCCCTTATCTCTCCAAGGTTCCCATTTTATCACATCTACAATGTAACTCCTTCACAAATTTCCTGTGAAAATCACATAAGACACTATGTAGCAAGTGCTTGACACACAGAATGCACTGGATAAATGGTTACTTGCTCAAACTGGGGAAAAAGCATTTTTTTGTTGTTGTTTTTTTCTTTTGGTTACAATGAATAGAAACTCACTCCAAACAAGCTTAAGCAGAAAGTGGCTTGTGCTGGGCAACAGAACCAAACAATGAATGTGGCGGGTGACTGGAGGCTGGGATTTGGGGCGTCCTCTTTCCACCCATCATTCCTGTTCCTCTCTGCTTCATTCTTTGAGCCACCCATCAGGTGTTAAAGTATAGGATTGCAGGCAGACTACTTTCAGCTCTTGTTTGAAAAATCCCCAGGAAAGCCTCTAAGGCATTAGGCTTTCACTCAAGAGGTCTGGACTAATTCCTGGGACCAAAGAAAAGTGGTCACTCCTGGATCATTTACCCATGTCATGAGTTGAGGACAGGGAAATGACTACCAACAAAAGTAAAGAGGGAGCTCCTAGACAAAAAACAACTCATTTATCTCCATTTTATCAGTCATTAGCATAGACTGAAATAGGGTTTGTTTTTAAATTAATAGATTTTAAATTTTAGAACAATTTTAGATCTGTAGGAAAATTGAACAGAAAGTAGAGAGTCCATATATTCTCCCTCTCATCCTCCCATTTCTGCTTAATAGCATTAGTATATCTTGCATTAGTACAGAATATTTGTTACACTTGATGAAGAAATATTGGTACAATATTATTTACTAAAGTCTATGTTTACATTAGGGTTCACTGTTGATGTACATTCTACAGCTTTTGACAGATGCATAATGTCACATGGCCACCATTCCTGTATAATACAGAATAGTTTCATGGCCCTGAAATCCCCTGTGCTCCACCTATCCTGTTCTTCCCTCCCTTTAGTCCAGACTCCTTGAGTCAAAAAGCCACTGATCATTTTAGTACCTATAGTTTTGTGTGGAACATTGGTTTAAATAAACATTTGCAAAGGCTTTGAAAATTATAACATTGGTTTTTGTTATGGTTTAGATATGGTGTCCCCAAAAGCTCATGTGTGAGACAAGGCAAAAAGGTCTGGAGGAGAAATGACTGGGTTAGGAAAGCCTTAACCCAATCAGTGAATCACCTGTTAGGATTAACTGAGTGGTTGCTGAATGTAGGGTGTGGCTGGAGGAGGTGGGCCTTGGGATGTAACTTTGGGGTTTATATTTATATCTGGAGAGTGGAGTCTCTCTCTACTGCCTGATCATCATGTGACTGCTTGCCTCCACCACACTCTTCCACCATGATGTTCAGCCTCACCTCAAACCCTGAGGAATGGAGACAGCCCTCTAAGTACTAAAGTCTCTAAAACCACGAGTCCTTAAATAAACTTTTCCTCCTCTATATTTGTGTTGTTTGGGGTCTTTAACACATAGCAGCAACAAAGCTGACTAAAACAGCTTTTGTCAAAATTTTCATCATTTTTAAAGATGCAGAGATTATTTTACAAACTGATCAACTTGCTTTTATGAACTGACATCCATTATATCAGATCCTTAGCCTTGCCCCAATTTGCCTCTTCTCACCCTTCTGCACTTGAATGCCCCTCTTCCTCAAGTTCTGGCGTCTTTTGATCTGCAAATGTTATTGCATTTAGATTAATTTGCTGCCTATTAATTGGAAATCAAAGCTTCTGCAGTTACATTATTGGATAGATATTTTATAGATATTTTGTGGCTTTGGGGTAGGTACTTATAGAGGGGTGTTTGTGGGGATGCTGTTTGGCACTTCTCTTGTTTTCTTTCGATTTTTTCTTTCAATTTCTTTCCCATCCTAATTGGCAGTAGGAAGTGATTAAGTAGCTATCACATCACTCACAGCCTCTTGACATTGCTAGCAACTTGTTTGTTTCTTCTCTTCATGGCTTCTTTCAATTCCCGCCCCCAACATGATTTTTATTCTAAAGCAACTTGTTCAAAAAAAGTATCATAAGTAAAACCTATAACTAAGAATTCATGCTGCATTCTTCATATTAAAAAGCACTTTGGGGATCGCCTTCATTTCTTCCAACAATAAACATTTTTTCCCAGGGCTTAAACAAAGGCTGTGTTTTAGCAGTATATAAAGAGACTAGCACAGTCTGATATTATATTAAAATGCTGATATTATCATGTTAAAATTATACAGATAACACATAAAGATTATATTGGCTGAATAATTTGTTTAAAGATATTTCAGCATCACATTATTACATTTTTCTTTATTGGTTGTCTGTTTAACAATGTTAAAAAGCTTCACAATGATTTCCATCATATGATTCTGTGATGGAGAGAGAGAAAATCGAGAACAAT
Organism: Callospermophilus lateralis; assembly: GCF_048772815.1. Taxonomy (NCBI): domain Eukaryota; kingdom Metazoa; phylum Chordata; class Mammalia; order Rodentia; family Sciuridae; genus Callospermophilus; species Callospermophilus lateralis. The sequence continues at coordinate 28,178,284 of NC_135325.1, read as the reverse complement.
ACTGTATTTTTTTAGTCTATAACAAACTGTTCAGTTCAGCCATCATCTATTGGGTATAGACCATGGCTTTAGCAAGGTGCTAAGGGTCACAAGTCTAAGGCAAATAAGACAGGGAATTCAATGTCTGTGTTGTAGCCTGCATTCTCCAGAAGCAGACAATGAGATGGGGTTTGCAGTACATGGTGGTTATTAGGAATCAACATTTGTGAAGGGAAGGTAGAGGGAAATGGGATTGGACCAAAAGAGAAGTTGAACTGCAATCCAGATCTGAGATGATTCTCCCAATCCTGCAGGAACCTCTGTAGCAAGAATTTTCCATAAAATCACATTTCCATAAAATACAAGAATGTATGTAGCAATAATTTTATATAAAATTGCATAAAGTTGTCCCAAATCTGGGCTGTGCTGGTTGAGGCCTAATAGCCCCAGCTTGACCCCATTGACTGTGGGGGTCAGGGAGGGACCTAAGACCAAGGGTCCCTCTCTGTGGTTTCTGACCTCAGACAAGGGTTTCTGACCTCAGTCAAGGGTCCCTGAAGGGGCTGGAAGCCCCTCCTGCAGCTAGGCAGCAAGTCCTCCCTTGAAGGAGAAACTGGGCAGAAAATCTCCACGTGTACCATGTGTGTGGGAAGAACACATCCAAATATAATCCAATCACAATGTATAAAATGCAATGGTAAATGTGTTTGCAGGCTACTACAAATACACAGAGCAGGGACTGGGCCAGGGAGGGGATCAAAAAAGAATACAAAAGAGACCCATAAGATTGCTGAAAGTGTTATATTTTTAAAAGGTGAGAAATGGCAAGGCATGGTGGCACATGGATGCTAAGGCAGGAGGATTACAAGTTCAAGACTCAGCAATTTAGCAAGGCCCTAAAAACTTAGTGAGACCCTGTCCCAAAATAAAAAACAAAAAGGGCTGGGGATGTAGCTCAGTGGTAAAGTGGCTCTGGGTTCAATCCTCAGTATCCACTCCCCCCTCACACACAAAAAAAGGGTGAGAAGTTATTAGGGTGGCAAGAACTTGAAGATGATATTTGTGTTCTTTACATAGTTCCATTAGTAAAACCTCAAAGCCCAGCTCACCTCTTTGGAGCTTCCCATGAAGTATAAGCATAGAGAGGGCATTTCATAGGGAATGGATATATTAGTAGTAGCTTATTCATCATTACATCTCTGAATCCAACACTACACTCAAAATATTTGTCAAGTTGCCATTGAATCAAAGGAAGATTATGACATGTGGACAGGTTTATCAGAATAAGCAATAGGAATAAATAGGGTGAATTGGGAAAGACAAGATATTCTTGGAATATGTCAATGGGAATTAAATTATAGTATACAGAGTAATGTCCCCCAACCCCAGACATCCACATCCTAATCCCAGGAACCTGGGACTATGTTATTTTACATGGAAGAGGGGACTTTGCAGATGTGATGAAGTTAAGGATCTTAAGATGGAGAGATAATCCTGGATATCTGAATGGGCAGCTCAGTGCAACCACAATCACTAGAGTATTTACAAGAGAAAGGAAATAGGATCCCAGACATAGAAGGCAACAGGAAATGTGATTATGGAAAGACAGACAAAAGGAGAAGAAAATGCCAAGCTGAATTGCTTGTTTTGAAGATGAGGATGAGGCCATAAATCAAGAATGCAAGTGGCCTCTGGAAGCTAGAAAAGCAAGGAAACAGGGAAACAGATTGTCCTCAAGAGCTTCCAGAAGGAACGCCTCCTTGCCAACTCAGTTTAGAACTTTTGACCTCCAGAACTATAAAAGAATTGTTTAAAAGATGTGTTGAGACACTAAACTCGCAATGATTTGTTACAGCAGCAACAGAAACCATTACAAAAGCTAAAGCTTAACTCAAGGAAATGGCAGGTAATATTGGAAAGATCTGAGTTTTCAAGTAAATGAACATTTTTTATTCATAGTGTAATATCAAGCTAGTCTTAATCCCCACAGAAATCAGGCAGGGACATAGACCATAACATTGAGTTCATCTTAGAAGACTGAGACATCTCCTTCAGGAGGAATTTAAACACTGAAGAAGTTTTCTTTACTACTCTGGTATGGTTTAGGAGCAGTCCAGTTAAAAAGCAAGGTTAACATCAAACATTTATGAATTGCACAGATCACAAACGACCTTTCAATAGATTTGCTTGTATTTCACCAGGATTGGAAAGGGTTTAGGAGCAAAGCTCGGGGATGCTACCAGGGAATACATGTTAGAAAAACAGGATAATTGGAGAAACTCTTTGCCTATACTGTGGACCTAGAGTTATGTGACTGGCTTTCCTGTTAAGATTTTCAACAACAGATTTGTGGACAGAGAAAACAGGCAAAATCAAAAGAAGAAAAAGGAAAATTTAAAGTGAAATTCCCAAATATTAACTTCTCCTTTATTGTTGTTGCCCTCTGCTTTTGGAATTTTGCTGCTTTTGAAAAATCACAATTCCTGTAAATGGCAATGAATGCAAATATTACTATTCTCAGCTAGTAGAAGCTTATGGCATCTATTCTGTTAATAATAAAAATACTATATTTTTATGTCTTTAAGTAATGCTTTTTGTGATCAACCATCCTGCTAATTTAACCCCCTCCCTACACATATAATATGTTCACTCCCCTTCATATTTTGCCACCATCTCTACCAGGGAAGGTACCAATAGGAAACATATGACAGGTTAAAATTAGAAGAATTGGAGGAGGGATTATTTACAAAGGTGTGAGTTCAGAGAAATCACATCAAATAAAAACTATAGAAACTCTTAGCAATGAAAACGAAACTATCACCACCCCCTGGCCTGGAAGGATCAGGAGAATACCTACTAGAACCTGGAAAGAGGGGGTGTATGGCTCAGTGGTAGAATGCTTACCTAATATGAACTAGGCCCAGGGTTCAATCTCTTGCCCTGCAAAATAAAAAAAAAAAAAATAAGAGAGAGACAGAGAGAAAGTGTGCCTGTATGTGTGTGCATGTATGCATATTTTGTGTGTGTGTGTGTGTGTGTGTGTGTGTGTGTGTGTGTATGTGTGTATAATGTGTGTAATGTGCAGAAGGAAGATTTGAGATCTTTATGTATGAGTTTCTGTTGAAGGACACAGTTTGTCAGCGGCAACTCAGGAGGAAAGGAATTAGGACAATAAATACCTGGTCTCATTCTTCTCCAAATTTCAGTCTCCTATGGAGTTTCCCATTGGCCAAACTCAACCAGATGGCTGAAGATATAGGATGCTGTTTCTGTAGTTTGTACTGTTTGGCTTCCCAGGCATAGAGCAGGATGGAGCAGGTGGAGAGGAAAGATGGAGGAACAAATGGAGCAATCCAGCACATCAACCTCACATGATGAATCCTCATTCCTCTGGCACACCAAAGTTGAAATGGTTTCTCACCATCCACTCTTACTCCCCTCTGATACATTGTACTGAAGCTGAACTGATCTTTTCGATACACACATCTGATTATGATAAATCCCTATTTAAAACACATCAATGGCTTCCCAAAAAGATCAAAATCTTTACCAGGCCCCCAATCTCATTTTAGATCATCACAGCAGTCCCAATTCTCTCTATTCCTGCCCCCACAGGCCTTCTTTCAGCTTCTGCAATAGACCCAGTGCCAATCATAAGCCCCAAAGACACAAATGCCACAATAACAAATATTGAAACTCAAAAAGATCAAAATCCCTAAAGTCTAAATCCCCCCGCCCAAATCAAAACACTGAAAGGTTAAAATCTCAATGTTGAAATTTTGAAAGCCAAAAATCCCCTAAACTATACTTTCCATGGGAGGAAAAAGGCTACAGAAAAAGGGTAGAAAGCTGAATTTTGGAGGAGGGATTGGCCACGCAGCACAGCCATAATGAAAATTTTAGTTTAAAAATGCATAATTTGTCTGCATTGGCATTTCTTCCAGTTGATCAAATTCCAAGAGCTTTTTAATGAATTAAAGCTACATTCATCTGGAGAAGCCAGCAAAGTTATTGACTGGTTTGAAAATAATTATGTGCATGGTAGGATAAGGAGACACTTCTGGAATGGTGTCACCTTTCAATCACCAATATTATTTTTGCCAAATTTGTGGTCTGTATATGAGTGCATGAGGAATGGATTTCCAAGTACCCAAAGCAACCTAGAAACATAGCATAGAAGATGAGAAAATGTAATAGGGAATGCTTACATTGGTGTTTATCAAATGACAGGATATCAAAAAGAGCAGAGCCAGGTAGAAAATGAATGTGAATGTATTCTCCAAGGAGAGCCATGCTTTAAAAGAAAAAAGCAGCTATTCATTGTGATTCAAGACTTCAAAATATAGTTAATGATCTTTTATGGACTATCACTGTGCAATTTCCCATAATCTATCTCTGTGATATACTTTTTTTTCCATATGTCAATTTCTCCTTCAGTGTCCCCTCCCCCACCTTTGGATTGCAAGGTAGTTCTTTTTCTTTTTTTAAATTTTCCCCCTGCTATTTTAAATTGTCGGCTTTTTTATGATTTTCTATGCTATGCACTTCATTTTTGCATCATTTCCAATACTGGAGGTACAAGCCATGTAAAGACTTTTAGAGAATCCTAGTTCATTTTATGCATTCTTTCTTGTAAATTTAACTCTAAATGTGCATTATCACAATGTTGACTTTGTGCATAAGCATTATGCATGTATGTAAAAATGTTGAATTTTCTTCAATTAAAGAAGAGATATCTTTTTGTACATCTGCATTTGTGAAAGATAAAATTCATCAAGATCTCACTGGGAGGGCTGGGGTTGTGTCTTGGTGGCAGAGCACTCACCTAGCATGTGTGAGGTGCTGGGTTTGATCTTCAGCACCACATAAAAATAAATAAATAAAATAAAATAAAGGTATTGTGTTCAACTACAAATAAAAAAAATATTTTAAAAAAAGATCTCACTGGGCACAGTGGCATATACCTATATCCAGCAACTCAGGAGGCTGGGGCAGGAGGATCAAAAGTTCAAGGCCAACCTCAGCAACTTAGTGAGGCCCTAAGCAACCTAGCCAAAATTAAAAAATAAAATAAAAAGGACTGGAGACATGGCTCAGTAGTTAAGCACCCCTGGATTTAATTCCTGGTATCAAAATATAAAATAAAATTTCTCAAGATATCCCTTCTTCAGGTGATTGCATATGCAGTGGACTCATTGCTGATTTTGATGAATCTTGTCAAAAGACTTAGGTTATCCATCACAATATTTCAGATGACAAATTATAAAGCTGTGTGCCCACAATTATCAACCACATGGATATACATTTAAACATTTCACTTTTTGTCCTATTTATTTGTGGATATGGTTGGTTTGTTCATAGTGGTTATATCAGTGCAACTGTTATTAAACTATTTGAGTGTTTGTTTGCAAGAGTATGTACGGTATTATGTCTTTTTATTGTGGCCTATGAAGTGTTCTGTCAGGTTTTTATATGTTGTTCACTTGAAAAATGTAAATAAATGCCTTTTAAAGAATTTATTCCTTATTTCTTCTAGAATTATATTCTGAGGATTTTGACCTTTTAGAATTTTAGACTTTCGGAATTTTATATTTCAGGATTTCAACATTGGGGGTTATGGTGTTTGGAATTGTGTCTTTTACAATTATGGACTAAACCCTTGCTTTCCAACCCCAGGGCCTTTGTATGTGCTATTTCTTCTGTCTGGACTTTCTATCTCTAACCCAACCCTTGGCCTAGTCCATGCCTCTTCGGGAGAAGCTGTATCTGGACTCCCATCCTCAGTCTGTTTCCATTTTATACCCACTAGCATCATCACTGGGGGTACTTATCTTAGTTTATAATTCTATACCCATTTGGCATGATCCTTATGAAGCTATCTTTCTCTGTCTTGTTAGCCAATATGCTTTCTTTGCTGAACACTTAGTAAGCACTGAAAAAAAAATGAAATAATACTAGCAAATTACTTTGAGGTTTAGGTTTTTTTTTTTTTAATTTAATCAGGCACTAAAGTGAATTGTGGGAAACAAAATTAGCATTAAACCTAGTTATATAGGAATTGGTTAAAGAAAGCAATTTTTCCATCCCTTCATTTCTGAGAAAGATGATACCTTCCATCATTCTTCTGTAACCATTTTCTCCAGTATAGCCTCAGTGCCTGCATTCCCAGAGGAGGCAAGACTTCCCACAAATACCTGGTAAGGTATAATCAAACTGCCTCAGTGTTCTACACATAAATTATGACTTGACTGGGAGTCTCTCCCTGCTCCCTCCTCAGCATTTGTCCTACCTTCTGGGTCACAAAGGTTAGGAATTCATGACTCAGGATATTACAGCTTTTGGACTAGGAGTATTCTTTATTCCTCACCATCAAGAGTCTAATGTAAAAGACATCATAGTACTAGGTGGTATAATTATTTATGTATATGTTGACAAGTAATGACTTTTAAATGATGAATTTTCTGACTTCCAATAGCCCCAGGGTTTTCAAAAATGACTCCCATGTCTTAGAAATCTCTAAATTCTAAATTCAGTTTTATAGGTTTTTACATAGCCTACTACTAATTTTTTCCTTAATTGAACCAGACAATGGGTATCTTTCAGTTTGACTTGAGAGCCTCCACTATTCAAAGTAGTCTGTGTGACATTTTAAAAACATATTCTTTTTATACCTTTATTGTATTTATTTTTATGTGGTGCTGAGGATCAAAACCAGTGCCTCACACATGCTAGGCCAGTGCTCTACTTCTGAGCCACAACTGCAGTCCATGTGTGGCTTTTCTAATGTGAAAAATCTATTCAAAAGATATTCCCTCTTTTCTTAGAACATTCATTCCAGATCATTGTGGATTCTAGTGTTCTTTTTAATGTTTGTTATATTGCTTTCAGGAAAAGTAATCATAAGGAAAGTAGCTCACAGGCTAAAGGGAGAGACAATTTGTCCAGATTTTTTTTATTATTAAAAAGCATCACATTAGAGAGAGAAGTTTCATTATCAAAATAACCCGGGATCTTTTTCCAGCTATTTTAATATTCTCAAGTTCATGGCCCTAAAGAATTTCTAGAGAGTTATGCCTTCTGGGAATAGAAATATCATCTATTTGTGTAATCACAGACCATGCCCCCTTTCCATGAGATCCCAGTATTTGGGGGCTTATGGCAGGATGGCTTGGCTACATTCTTTCACTTCACCAAAGTTCCACCCTTGTTTGGTGCCACTTAAGCACTTCTACCTATGTCCAAGTCCATTCTTGCTACCTGCTGCCCCATCCCAGGCTGCCTGCCTGCACTTCTCCTTTGGCTTACAGTACAGTCTTTACAACAGCAGTCCACTCAACCAGTGCATGTACATGGGTCTAATGTTATGGTAACTTTTTCAACTGAGGTACCTCAGCATCTCCAGCAGATCAGAGCACTCACACAGCCTCCATGATTACCCAGTCAGGGAACCCATCACTTTTTAAAAAATTTTTTTTGTATTACAGAAGGACAGAATGCCTTTATTTTATTTGTTTATTTCTATGTGGTGCTGAGGATCAAACCCAGTGCCTCAGGCATACTAGGCAAGCACTCTGCCTCTGAACTACAGTCCCAGCCCGAACCCATTACTTTTTTTTTTCCCCCAGAGAAACTGATCTCCAGTTCACGTCCATCAGCTACCTTATTGAGACTAAGGCAATTTATGATTTAACTGGAACTCTGAGATGTAACCAAGGGCTTTGTCTAAGGGCAGCATGCCATGTCATTATGCTCTGCCAATAGGTTCTCAAGGATGCCACTCTACTAAAAACATTCTAGACTCTAGCTCCGTTGGGATTTATAAGGTATTATCCTTCACTGCAGAAGGAAAGGAAGCTTTTGAAATGGAAACAAAGAAAACTAAACCGCTATACCGATTCCACACTTACATGCATTTCTCATTGTCAGGGGTGTGGAAGAGGGACTGATTATAATTATGGGAGACAGTTCCTTTATTGGCACTCTTCACATTACTGATACCCACACGTCACTCTAAAGTTGGTGCTCTCTGATCTCTCATACTGCAATAACCAAGTATATCAACAATTGATTTTGCTCATCTGTTTGAAGATCTGGTTATAAAAGTTAAGTGACAGTTTAGAACATGAACTTTAGGCTCAGAAAATGAGTTCGAATTCTACCTCCACCCATGACTGTGTCATCTTGGGCAAATGGTTTGGTCTCTCTAAATCTGAGTTCGCTCTATAAAATGAGCACAATAAAAAGTGCTCAAAGGGTTGTTTAAAAGAGTAAAGAAGTTGCATATTTCAATCATACATTTAAAGTATTTCTTCAAATTTGAGACTGCAATAATATATATATATATATGTATGTATATATATATAACATAAAATTTACCATCTTAATCATTTTTAAGTACAGTTCAGTAGTGTTAAGTATATTTCCAGTGCTATACAACCAATCTATGAACTTTTTGCATCTTGCAAAACTGAAACTCTATACCCATAACATTTGTTTTTTAAAATATTTTTTAGTTGTCAATGGACCTTTATTTTTATTTATTTATATGTGGTGCTGAGAATCGAACCTAGTGCCTCACACATGCTAGGCAAGTGCTCTACCACTGAGCCACAACCCCAGCCCCATACATTTATTTTTATGATTATTTGATTTATGTCTGTCTCCCTCACTAACCTATAAGCTTCAAGAGGGCAAGAATCAGGTTGATTTAATTCACTATTGTGTCTTCAGTGCATAAATATGTAATAAAGGGTCAATAAAGTTTTATTCAATGGGCAAATAAACACTTGGAAAAACAACAGCACAGTGCCTAGTGCCTAGCACTAAATAAAACTTACATAAGCAGAAACTACTATTGCTGTTATTCAATCCATTGTACACCTTGCCTAGGGAAGATCTGGGGGGAAAAAAGGAAAACAAGACTTATTAACTTAGAGAAGCCCAAGTAAGCCAATGGCAGGGTGCATAACCTTTCAGATTATGAGATCTGACAGAGTTGATCCATACATTGGTCTCACCTCTTCCTAACTGTATGATCCTCTCTCTGAGTCTCAGTTTCCTCATCTGTAAAGTGGTTTATCTCATAAGGTTGTTCTGTGGATTGGATGAAATATGTATTATGTTTTTGCATAATGTTTGGCATTTATAGTAAACCCTCAATAAATTGTCCTTTCTCTATTTCTTTACAGATCATTAGAATCTCCATCTTTTCCCCTTAGTTGTCTTTAGAAAGGTTACTTTTGTAGCTATTGTCTCCATTTATGAGACAATTTAAAAGCCATAACAAGGGTAAATAAGCTTGAATGGGAAATATTTGATTAGAACACTTACAGCAAAATGTCATTGAAGAATTCCTATCAGACCTGGGAATTACCACAAACCATCTGTATATTTTTTCTCTTGACCAAAATGAAAAACATCTTATTACTGTAGATCCTAACATGCTCTGTGGGGATAAAGGTGTTTTTTTTGTTGTTGTTATTGTTGTTTGTTTTTGTTTTTGAAAAGAGCTTCCATTTAAAACAAAAAGATATCATTTCGTGAAAAAATATGTCAAGAAGGACATACATCCAGGAGAGTTTTGCAGATCCATGCTGTCAGAAAAGACCCCCAGAAAGCAACTGCTCACCCAAGCCCCACAGAAAGCAAATGATTAAACTTCCCAGTGTTGATAGGCTTGTATTTCATATCAGTGACTTATTAATCACTTGACCTTTTCCACAGTGCACTTAGCATAGTAAATTATACTCCTTTCTATAGAGGCTGGGTGACTTACATGACACTTTGCAACTTAGCTAGGGTTGGGCTGGATATAAGTCATTCATTGAACATACTGCAGCTCATCACGGATTTTGACCATGTGGTATGACAGTTTAACGGCAGCCTGGAAAGAAGGCACCAGGAAATACAGACAAAAGAAATTAAGGAGGGGATTTAATTCCCCATGTTTACCTTCGAAATCTCTCATAGCTAAGCAGGAGGAAAATTTTTAACGTTATGTCAGATTTTAATTTGTTTCTCCACACAAAAGAAAACTAATACAACTATTTTCAGCTACTGGAAATAAATCCAATGGTCTTTTTGTCCTTCCCTGCTGTCTTTAACAGCTCTTCCATCCAATCTTATTGACCACTTCCTTGCTGTGAAAATGTTGATTCTTCTGTTCTATGGGTTTTTTGTTTGTTTGTTTGGTGCTGGGCATTACATCCAGGGGTGCTTAACTTCTGAGCCATGTCCTCAGCCCTTTTTATTTTTATTTATTTATTTTTTTATGTTGAGACAGAGTCTTGCTAAATTGCTTAGGGGCTCACTAAATTGCTGAGGCTGGCTTTGAATTCATGATCCTCCTGCCTCAGCCTCCCGAGCTGCTGGGATTACAGACATGTGTGACTGCGCCCAGCTGTTCTGTTTTTCTTATGAAGACTTCAAACTCTCAACCCCTTTGCTTCTGTTGGCTCCTCAGTCTCTTCCTAAATATGAATGATTCTCAAATTCAATTCAAGAAGTGTATTCAGGGCTGGAAGGAGTGTAGTTCAATTGGTAGAGTGCTTGCCTAGCATACGTGAGGCCCTAGATTCCATCCATAGTATTGCTCAAGCATGCACGCGTGCACACACACACACATGCACACACACACACATATACACACACACACACCATGGGATGACATTAATATTAATCCATCATTAAATTGAAATATCTATAAGTTGAAAATTCATTTAATACACTTACATTCCACACATCCCAGTTTAGGCACATAGTACAGTACAGAGCACTGGTTGTTTCCACTAGATACTGTGGGGCTGACTGGGAACTGTGGATCCCTGCTATTACCCAGCATAACTAGAGAGGATCAGATTACTTCCTGCTGGCTTTAAGAAGATCCACATTCAAAATTTGATGCCTAGTTTCTACTGAATGCATATCACTTTGCATTTGTACCATTATAAAGTTGAAAAATCATAAGTTGAATCATCACAAAACAGGAACCCTCTGAAGTCATATTATTTAACAAATATATATCAAGTGTCTACTATCTCCAGACATCTATTAGGTGTCAGAGGTGAGGGAAAAACACTATAAGCAAAATCAATGAAGAGGAATTCCAGGAAATGATAAGTGCTATAAAGCTATGCATTCATTTGACCTTTAGCAAGAATGTTCCAAATCTTACTACACACCAGGCACTGTTTTAGATGCTGAGAATTCTCTCTTATGGACAAAAATTGGGCCTCTTCATGGTAAGTAGGACAGGACAAGCAGTTGGGAGCAGGAGTTAGTGAGAAAAGTGAGGAAACATCTAAGCAGGGACTGGTGGGGGAGTGGATTGGGGTAGAGGCTGAAGAAATGGTACAGAAGGGGGGAATCCAAATAAAATTTTGAAAGAAAAATTAAGAGGTGGTAGTGACTAGCAAACTGGAGAGTGAAGCATAGTGTTCACAGACAGACAATGCTAGTGTTTGGGTGACTAGAGGAAAAGGAGTCTTCCTATCATTCATTCTGCCCTTCTCCTACTAAAAGTGTGATGATTTTACTTTGTGCCTTTTTTCTCTCTCTGGTCCCATGCTCAACTTTAGGACATGCTTTAATTGGTAAAGTTATTCAGAGATTCTCATGGCATGGCCACAGTGATTGATTGACTAGTAGTCATGTGCCTCAGTATTGGGCCAATGAGAGTGAAGTTTAGGACATGAACAGGACCTTCTGGATAAGACTTCTTTTTCTCTAAACCTGGATGTACATGCAGGTGAAATCAGCAACAATGACAGCTATTTTGCTACCTCAGGGCCAGAGCCTGGAGTTCAGATGACTATCTTGTGGCACTTAAACATGACACCAATACCACAGAAGGCATAATGATGAGACCAGGGGAAAGTGGACCATCAGTGATACCACTTGAGTCCTGGATCAAGCCTCACCTGATTCTAGTATGCATCTCAACTTTTCAATTATTTGAGCCAATACATTCTCAGTATTCTGGTTTGAGTTTTCTGTTTCTTATAACCAGAAGAATTCTGATTAATATGGTCCTCATTAGCATGTAGCACAGTGTCATGTCTTCAGGATGCCAGTGATCCACTTGTGATCCTAAGTGGTTCAGTGGATGGAAATTTTTGGGTTAATTCTTAATCTACAGTATATATTGACAGTATGCTGTTTCCAAAGACAATATTATTTTCACTGTAAAAACAAAAGCTTTTAGTGACTTCTTCATTGATGTTAAAGGAAGAAGGGCAAAGTGAATCCTTAGACAGAAGTTTATAGGATTGGTAACAGAAGAAATTGTGTAGAAAACACAATTGCATTCAGGTCCTCTGCTCCCTGGAGTGTTCTTTTGCATTTGTTACAGCTTGTCCACCCTAGTGATGAAGTCACCCCTGGCTTTTTTTTTTCAGAGTGCTGTTCTAGAGCTAGTGTTAAGACAGCAGGACTTAATTTTTTGATTATACAACATTCACTTGAGAAACTTATAAAAATACAGACCCTGTGACAATGTTTCAGGAGATTCTGATTCAGAAGATTTTGGGAAGGCCCCAGAAATCATTTTTAATATTTTGATAAACTCCCAGGTGATTCTGATGCAGTTGTCACTTTGAAAAACACCACTGTCTTAGATTGGGTTCCCCCAAAGGCAATTCTGACGAAGGATTCATTAAAGAAGTGCACTGGGAGAAACTCATTAGGGAGAGACTTATGAAAGGGAACAGGAGGGAGCCAAGCAAGGGTATGATTTCAAAGTCCTGCAAAGATAGCTTTAGTCTGAACCCGCAGGGTAGCTGTGGAGTGTAAGGTATTGTCCCCTCATCCCCCAGTCAACAGAGCTGGGTGTCCACATTCCTGCACTATCAGTCATTGGCTAGTAGCTAACCAGACCGGGGAGACTGAAACTCCCAGGCACTTTCATGTTGCGAAACAATTCGTGCAGCTTTTGGGAAGTTCTCTGAAGTCATGGCATGGACTTTGGAAGCAAAATAGGCTGAGGCTGGGGTGGGGCACACAAGGACCAGAGGGGGTTTAAACAAAGTACCTATAGTGTCTGCTAAAATCATTTAAAGAATTTCATATTTACTATAGGAGTATCTGCATTTTTTTATTTAATAGAGAGGACAGTGTGCACCAAGTGCAAAGAAAGAATTACTTAAAAATAAAATTCTATTCATGCCTGGGGTTGTGAGGACCCAGTCTAACACATAAGACTGAAGTGTCATTGAAATTGAAAGTCTTTCAGTGGGAGAACTCTTTAACATGACATTTGACATCTTTTACTATCGGGCTCTTGCCTACTTCTTTCTATACTCTCTGGCCTCTTTCTCTATACTCTAGGATTTGGTTATGATCTAGGTCTCCAAAACATCACGTTCATCTTCCAAAGGGGTATACTCTTGATCACCTCCAAAAGGTCACAAATGCTGTTCTACCTGGAATTGACTGTCCCTCACTCCTTTCACCTGAATAACTTCTATACTTTTTTTAGTCTTGATTTTACCATTTCTTCAGTTGGGCCTCCCCTGACCCATAGATCCTCTCCCTATCTGCTCCCCCAAACTTTTCAAACCTTAGTGACCATCAATCTTCATTGTATTACTTGAAAGATCCTTGTTTTCTTTTCAAAGGAAACTTAAAGCAGGCAGGGACCATGACTGCCTTACTTGCAGCTGTAGCTCCAGAGACTAGTATAGATATTCATTAAATAAATATAAAATATGGAATTTGCAACAAGGCATTAGAGTATAAGTGCAATGTATGGAACTTTCTGGAGAGATGGATAGTGTATTTCATTTGAGCTTAAAATGCCCTTCTTATGCCATGAGACAATAATTTTATTTATTCCAGTTGAGAATAGTATCCTTCTTAATTTTATTCATTAATTCAGTAATAATTTATACGCTTAAACAATCATACTATAGAGAGAGGCTGAACTCTAAATTGCCTAAATTAGCCCTGTGCTAGGCTGACTTCTGTGTGGCTCTTATGCTAATATTTCTCTTGAGTGTTTTCCCCTGCTGTATTTGTGTCATGCTGAAATTCATGGGAGTCTGGCAACCTGAGAATGTCTAATGCAATCATAAGGAAGCCCAATATCTCAAAGTCATTGAAGATTTGCGCTAACTGACATCCGAGAATCAAATTTGTGTAGCACTAACTCCTTCTTTGTGGATTTCTAAATGTTTCCAAAAACTTTAAGGCCTATCAGTTACACATAGAGGTGTACTATATTTACTGTAGGATGAAGATATAGAATTGCTTCCTTAGTAATTTTTCCACATTAGAAATACTGCTGATTGGCTGCTGAAGTCCTTTCCCCACCTACTTTTCTCTCGACCACCTCCAAAGAGGAGGCAGCAAACATCAAACATATATATATTTATATTCATTCTGTAATAGGAAATGAGAGAGGGAACAAAAAGGACTCACCTGCCCTTATTGCCTTCCTGTTTCCTGCCTTTGATGTTTGAAATTGCAGCAGCCATCTTGTAACAATGAGGCAACAAGCCTGAGGAGATGCTGACATATTGTGTTAGTCAGCTTTTGATCACTGTGACCAAAATACCTGACAAAAACAACTTTGGCTCACAATCTTAGAGGTCTCAGTTCACAGTCAGTCAACTCCATTGCTTTGGGCCTGATGTGAGGCAGAACCTCATGGCATAATGGCATGGGAGAGGGAATCCAAGAAGCAGGAAGAGTGAGAAACAAAGAGAAAGGGGAGGGGAAGGGACCAGGGACAAGATATAGACAGAGGCCATGTCACCCAGGACCTACTTTCCCACCTCCTAGTAGTTCGTTCAGCTAAAATATCAGCAAATGGATTTCAGCATATGAATTAATATCAGCATATCCTTATTAGCAAATGGACTAATCCACTGATGAGGTCAGAACTCTAATCATTGCCTAAAAGCTGCAATTCTGAAACTTGCCTTATTGGGGACCATGCTCACAACACATGAGCTTTTGGGGACACTCCAGATCCAAACCATAACACAAATCAAGGATGGCAGAGTAGAAAGGACAAACTTTAGGTCACTGAGGACACTGTTGAGTAGGTGATCCAATGTCAGTAACCTCCATCTCCAGATTCCTTGCTACATGGAAAAGATATCACCACTGAAACTACTATTAGGTGATTATTCCACTATTAACATCTAGACACAAATTATTGCAAAAAAGTACTTTAATGCTTCCTTTGAGGAAACTTAAACAAACAACTAAATTGTTGACACTTGACCAATTATACTTGGGGAAGAATATTGGATTTGGGGAAGAAATCTAGAAAAGAATCAACTTCATTTAAAAGGTTTGGTTATTTTAGTTCTAGAAACAGGCACTTTCACTAGCCTTTATCTTTAGTACAAGTTCTGAGGGATGTGTATTGCAGAGAACCTTCTGTATGACTAAATACCACATTAGGAGCTGAGAGATCTAAGATCAGATTAGGGGAGCAAGTCCTGACCTTTGTGCTGATCAGAAGACCTTGACTGGAGGCATTCACAAGGAGGGAATGCCAAGACCTGATTAAGTTAGGGCAATTACTGTGGCAAGGGGACTGCACTTATTAGTTTAATGAATCAGGGAATACCTCTCCAGTGAAGATGTTTACACACCCACAGTCAACCCTGGAGCTAGCCAATAGTGTTAGCCAATAGTAGAGGGATGGGATGGCTCTTGGAAGAGAGAACAATACATCCTCCCTATCTGTAAATGAGGGAGTTGGAAAAGCTGACCCCATGAGACTCTGTCCAGATCTAAACCAGCTGTGATACTATTATCAGAGTGCATACCTATCTTTGCAGTTGCCTTTTTTGTTTTTTGTCTCCACTTTTTTTCTGCTTTACTTTGTAATTTTCCTTTTCTACCTCTGAGCATAGGTCCCTGTGAAAGACATAGCTCAAAATGAAAAAGACAACCCTTAACATAGCTTAGGCTTGGGCTGGGGAAAGGAAATGAAGCTAACATGGTGGCTTGTGAGGATCACTGGGCACTTCAGGGCAGAAGGGAGTGATGCCTTATTCATTAGGTGTATGGTGGACATGCCACCTTGGGGTGAATGATTTGAATGGTTGGACCCTCACAGGAGGTGGTGTTTCTCAGGTTCCAAAGCTCCCTTCTCTAGAGAATGCACAGGCTTTTGGAATAGGAGAAAAATCTTGGGCAATTATATTTTCCTCTGATTTGCATTTTAAAAAAAGTTTTAGTGCCCAAATCCTTACCAAATCTCTCAGCCTCTTGAGGGAGTGACAAGGGTTTTGCAGGGAACATTTCTGAAGAAGAAATAGGCTCTGAGTCTCCCCCATGCCTCATCCACTTCGGTAAATACTAGTTAAAAAATATTATCGCACTGAGAATTTTACCAGATGATTTCTGGAAGCTGACTTATGAACTAATTGGGCACTTTGGCTCTGCCGAGGAACAAAGACTTTTTTTATTGGTCTTCAACTGAGGCATATACCTGTCCGTTGGCGTTGGCTCATTCTGCACATGCTCAGTTGAAGAAAAATCTTCATATTGAATGCAACCTAGCACAGCGGCAACACCCACAACCTTACACCCTGCCTGACCCTGTGCATCTACTCCCTCTAGTTGCATTTTTACCCTGACAAATCTAACATTCGTAGGGAGTATAGAGAACAGAGTAAGTGTTGGGTGTTTGGGGACAATATACAACAGGGCTTAAAGTCTCGTTGTGTCACTACCTTACTTTCTTCTCTCCAGGTTGTCTCTAGTGAGGGAGGCGCTGCATAGATGTTTGCTGAGTTTGGGGCAGAAGCGGGAGAAGCTGTCTCTCTAGGTTACTGTTTGTTGTTGCACGCCTTCCTAGACAGTTTTTGTTTGGTCTTTTTCTTGGACGGTCCTCCACCCCGAGCCCTCATCTTCATTGGAATGACAGTGTGGCACTGAAAGCATCCACTGCCAAGCACGGTCATGAGTGACAACCTCTCCCCACCTCTTTTCTTGCTTTCCCATTCATTAGCATCCTTTCCTTGCCCTTTTTCCCAGCAAAAACTGAGAAAAGCTTCCTGCGATTGCAAAAAAAAAAAAAAAAAAAGGTGGAGAGTGTCCGCAGTTATGAGCATCTCGCCAAAGAACGTGCGTCCGTGGACCCCGCGTTCCCAGCCCCTAGGTTGCTGGTGCGCGTGGAGGCGACGACCCAGACCAGCCCTGCCTCAGCAGCTGCAGCCCGCGCGCCCCACTTGCCAACCCCCTGCGCCCTCTAGATTCCCGGCGCCCGCCGGTTCACGGTGACGTGGCCGGCGTTGCACGCATGCGCAGCTTGGCCCGATTTCCCCCTTTCCCTGGGCGACCGCCTCCCCACGGGCTGGAATGGGCGGGGCCTGTGGATCTGGCAGCGCGCGGATCGAAGTGGGAGGAGGGCGCGTATGCGCGAGGCCTCGCTAGCCGGTCGGCTGCTGAGGCTGAGGGGAGGAGCTGAAGACAGCGGCTTCAGCTCCCGCCCGCACTGAGCTTTCGTCCAGTGAATCCCCCTCCCACTCCCGGGCGGGCGGCGGCGGCGGCGGGAGGAGGAGAAAGAGGAGGGAGCGTCTCTGCCGCCGCCTCCTGGTCCCCAGCGCCGATCCGCCGCCGCCACCTCCCTCCGTGGTGATCCTCCCTCCATGGTCCTGCCGCGGCCCCCCCTGTAGCCCAAGCTGCCCCGCGCCGCTCCGGAGCCGGCCTCGGGCAGAGGGAGCGGTCGCGGCCTCGCGGCCCGCGCGGGCTGACGAGCAGAGAGCGCGGCGCCGCGCGGTCCCCGAGGGTCCGCACGCCGGGCAGCGCGGCCCCAGCAGCGCGAGGAGCAGCGGGCGGGCGGGCGGCGCAGGGCCCGGGCCGCCCTCGCTCCCACGCCCCGGCCCCGCCGCCCGCGCCGGGGCGGTCGCCCGCAGAGGAAGGCGCTGCAGTCTCCGGGCCTCGCGGCCCCACTCAAGCGTCCTCAGCACCGAGGGCTCGCGGGTCCTGAAGGGAGGAGGCGAGCCCGGGGCCGGGCACTGAGCTCTTGGGCGCCCCCATCCCCGTTTTCGGAGCTCTCCACGCTGCGGCCGCTGTCCTCTCCGGACCATGGCCGACGACGACGTGCTGTTCGAGGATGTGTACGAGCTGTGCGAGGTGATCGGCAAGTGAGTCTCCAAGCGAGGGAACGGGAGTGTGGAAAAATGCATTTCAGTGATGCCCGGGAGCTCCCGCACCCGCTCCGGGCCTGCCCCCTGCCCTCTCTCCCTCCCCTCTGCCTTCCTCGTCCTCCTCACCCTGGAGTATTTATAGACGGGTACCTGGATCTCCTGCTAGGAGGGGGCCTGGGGGGTTCTCAGGGATCGGTTGAGGCCAAGGAGCCGAGGTCGGTCCCCCATAAGGCGTGGGGCTGGCTGCCTGCATTTTATCTGACGGTTGCACAGGGACGTGGCAGAACCGATTTTATAGTTGCTTCCTAGGAACAGTTGGGGTTATTGTTACCTTGCGTGTACCATAGACCATTTACGAAAAGAGCAGCTTGCATTTCGTTTACTGTGTTGAGAGAGAGAGAGAGAGAGAAAGAGCGTCCAGGGTTTTTAATTGTGGGGTGTGTGTCTATTGTGCAGGATATTAGACAGATGCCTTTGTGTTCACCCCATGCCCTGATTGGAGGGGGTCATTTAAGACGGGGTACGTCCAGTTTCAGCAAATTCCTCACCGGGTGTAGACGAATGTGCAAAGAGTTGGGGGCACCCGAATTTTTAATGCCTCGTTATGCAATAACTGTTCAATCAGTGCTCGAGGCTCCGTTCCACTGTTGTTGGGATGGTGGTTAGCGTGGTAGAGCCGTCTGCTTTGAGTCACCGGGCTGGTCTAGAATATAGAACTGACAGTCCAAATGCTCACCCTTTCATCTGTGTTGTATAATTACGCTAGGGAAAAGCAGGGAATCAGATTAATCACAGTGCTGATTGAGAATTAAATCTGCAGTTCCTCATCTAATTGTCCATTCCTTAAATCTGTTTTGAATAGTTTCCTTTTCATTCTTGTCAAACAATATTCCAAGTGCACAAATCCTGCTAATTTGCTTGTGAGGGAAAATGCTGGCGATCTGAAGTTGATTTCCTAGCTCAGCGTGTATTCTGTGGCTTTAGAAGTTGAGATAAGATTTAACAGCAATTTTTGCTTATTTAATAGAGCTTGCTAGATAGCTACCATTGGAATATTTTACCTCGTTTTTTGAAGCGGTGCTTTATTGTCTATTTTAAGGTCCGCAGTTGGGAAACGAAACCAAGACCTTAGAGCAATTGGCTCTCTCTCTTTTAAGTTGCCTGCAGTACTCAATTTCAATTTGTTTGAGTGCTGATAACTCATTTTTTCTTCCATGTTGAGATATTACGGTGTTGCCTCACATGGTGAAATTGTGGGTTGAGCTTGCTACACACTTTACTCAGACCCAGTTGCTGCGAGGACGTGTTACTCCTTGCCCCTATTGTTCAATGACCAGCGTGTCTGTTAGAAGGAGGATATCCAAATGTGTCTGGTAAAGTCGTTGTAGAAGTGCTCCAGAGCAGCGCTGTCCAGAAGATATATAATGAGAGCCACATAGCTAATTAAAAATTTTCTAGTTGCCACATTAAATGATTAAAAATAAATAGGTGCAATTAATTTTAATAAAATCTCTTATTTAACCCAATAGATCCAAACTATTAAAAATTATGAATGAGATGTTTGTACATTCTTTCATACTAAGTCTTTGAAATCCAGTGTGTATTTTATATTAGCAGCACATCTCAAATTCAGATGCTAAGCTAAATTTTCATCAGAAATAACTTGATCTGTTTAGGTTTTATAAATTTGCATGTGCAAGAGTAGATTCACATACCCAAGTTGTTTCAAACATACATAAAAGTTTTTCAGTAACTGAATTGTTTCCTTTTAAATTTAAATTTAATTAAGATGAAATAAAATCTAAGATTCAGTCCCTCAGTTAGACTAGCCACATTTCAAGGGCTCCATAGCCACATGTAAGTGGCATAGTTCTAGAGAGAAAAATATGTCCAAATTCTCCTTGATTTCTTTAATGTTAGGGTAAATTAGGTGTTTCCCCAAATCCCCAAATGACTGTATTTGTGGGTGAATGATGTTTGTTGTGTCTTAGTTATAGCTGATGTAAATGAACCAGCAAAATCATAATTGGAAAATATAAGATTAAAATGTTAATTATATTGGGATGATGAAGAATAGCCTCATTGAATCAATTTTGGTAAGTAGTTCTGATTCCTTAAGGTCTGGAAGGATGACAGTGTGATCTCTTTGGATGTTACAAAGTGGTCAGCATCACATTAATATAGTCAGTATTCTACTGACTTACAATTGATAGAATATTTTCAGGCAACACCCCCGGTAGAATTCAATTCTTCTGTTGTTTCACAGCTGCATAAAGCTGGAGAACAAGCTAATTTTGAGGCAGTAGGTATTCTATGGCTACCTTAACTACTGTGAACAGTGAAATCTCACTCAGACTTGGTCAGTGCCATTTATGAAATGCCATTCTGTGAAATAATGAATCCAAGATAGCCTTAGTGTTAAAGAATGTAATGATAGCAATCCTCACCCTGTGTAAAGGTTGAAGGTTTCTCTGGTAAATTGTCTCAGTATATATTGATCTGGAAATTGAAATTCGTTTGAGATTTTTCTAGCAGGGACCTTGACAGCATACATTTTAACTTAGAATTTGTTCAATTATGGATTTAAAAAGAAATGCTTTGAAGATGTTCACTTGCACTGAAAACCTTTTTGTTGATTTCTATCCAAATTCCATAGAATTTTGATTTTTTATATCAAATTAGTGTCACAAATTGCTTTTCACCACCAAGTCTTAATAGGTTTAAATTTTCACTAAGGCACTTTAAAATAGATTTCACTTTTCAAAACTAATTGGCCACCCACTCACTCCCCTACCTACTCATCCACCTACTCACTCAGCCACTCAGCCACTGTGTACTAGGCTTTACTTGATGGTGTAAAGGAAAGTTCCATTTTAAACCCTAGTGTGTATTTTCCTTGAGTCGAGAAGGACAACCCTGTGTTAAGGATGTTTTAAAGTAGAAGATCATTATTTGCAATATATTTTCTTTCTAGTGGCTGTGGCCTTTATGCTTATTAAAGCTGTCTTTGAGGGAACCATATATCTGATTCATTATAAAGATTGAGAGGATGCCATTTCCTTTTTAAAAAATAAAAATTCTTTCCCCTGTGTTTCTTATTTTTGGAAGTCTTGCAGAAACACTGTTGAATGCCTGTTGTTTCCATAACATTTTCCATGTAGCATCTTTCAAGTTACTAAAACAAATCTCCAATAATAGTACCTTATCATAGTCCCCCAATTTTTTTTCTTTGCACATGCAGCAAGTACTGGAAAAGAAAGGTATTATGCAAATCTGGCTTAGTGTCTAATTTTTATGTCATGATCATTTACTGTAGCTTTTGCAAATTTTATAGTTTTGTAGGTAAGTGCACAATCCGTAACATTACATGAAGGAAATTTTAAGATGATTCATCCAAAATAAAATATAGAAAAATGCATACTTTCTGGGACAGCAGCTTCTGTGAAAAAAAATAGCAAAATGCACATTTTTACACCTTGTGTAGACTGAATATTTGCCCTGGTATTTAGGATATTTAGTAATTTGTAACTTCTGACTTTCCTGCTCTGGTAGGACATATACTAAAATTGGAATGATGCAGCATGACCCCTGCTAAAGGATGACATGCAAGTTTGTGAGGCATGCTGTATTTGCTTACACCTCAAGAGCACTTATCATATTTAATTACAGTTACTTATTTATGGGTCTCTCTACCTAGCAAACAGGGAGCTTCTTGAGGGCAGGGAGCAGATCTTACACATCTTTCTCCATTAATTAACACACTGCCTGCAACCTAACAGTTGTTTGTTAGCTGTGGAATGAATTGAGTAGTTTTAATAAAATCTCATTAAAAGGCAAAACCATGTTTATCAACCTTGGAGCAATTATTGTCCCAAAAGGCTGCATTAGTTTATAGTTATTGTTCTTCACCTGGCCACATATTAGAATCACCAGAGGCTGTTAAAAAAGATCATTGCCAGGGCCCTGTGTCAGAGCAGTGAAATCAGAATCTCTAGGAGTGGGTCATGTCAGTGGTATTTTTTTAAGCTGACTGATTCAAATGTTCAACAGTGACTGAGAGTCATTGGTTTAAAACTCAGGTGATGTATATGTAGTATTTAGGGACTGGTTTTTTTCAGAGGATTACAGTTTTTACAAAGCATAATTAATGTTTTTAGGAAGGCATTGAAGTGAATGGTCTAAAACATGGATTTTTATCGTCTATGCACTCATGTTTCTGAGCCTTGTTTAAGAATTTAGTTTCAGCCTATACTTGTCTTTGATTTCTTGGGCCTTTTAAGGTTCACATTGATTTATGACACTCATCTAATGCTAACATGGTGATTGTCTGATATTTGGAACAATACATAACAAGGATAGCTTCAGTATCAGTTGATGATGGCTTCTCACTAAAATGGCTTAATTTAAGATTAACTTATCAATTTAGTATGGATTGTGTTTGCACACACACTCTATTAAAAGAGAATGGTTGCTTGTGTACTTTAAATTCCGTATTTGTGACTCCAGTAAGGCTATTTAGTAAAGGATTGAGTTAAATGTAGCCTCTATGTAAATACTGGATTAATAATATGTGAAGTATATAATTCAGCATAGAGGAAAATTCTGCTTTATAAATTGTACTAGTTTCTATGAATTTCACATGTATTGATTGGCTCAGTGATTTGGATTTCTAGCACTATCCAGGGAATGTTACATCATGTTGGAGAATCTTTTCTGGAAATTTTAACTAGACATTGTAGGTAAACTAGTTTCTAATGTTAGGAAAAGGTCAAGTTTGAGCCTGAAAGAAATGAGAAATTTCCAGAAGGAGTAGTGCTCCATGAAAGAACTGCATGATCACAGTGACAGCCATGTAACAAGGTAAATGAAACACAATCATCAGCTAAATTGCTGGGAGCCCAGAAAGAATCCAAGCCATGGAGGTACAGCTGCACTTCTACAGAGGAAAAGCCTGTTAAACACAGGATATGGATTTCTACAGATGGTAGGCCTCATTGGGAGTGGAGAAGCAATGTTAATTCCTGATGATGGAATTTGATTCCTGGGTCCTTTTGCAGGGAACTGAGCTATTCAGTTGCTTTTCTGCTTCTGCATCTCTTCATGTCCAGTTTTTACAGATTGCTTTAGGAGGTGTCCTTTGCAAGTTGTCCTCCTAAATATTTCCCTTAACTTCCACGACTGTGACCTGCTTTGTATACTTGACATATGCAGTTCACTGGCCTCCATTCTTTTTCTGGTATTTGCAGCAGTTTCACCTGATGAACAATATTTCTAATGTCCCTTAAGTTGTGTTCCTGGATCTTTCCTTTCAATTGAAAATTCTTCCATCTCTAGTTCTAGCTCTACTCAATAAATTTAAAAAGTGGGTACTTCTTTTTTTGAGGTCATGCTTAAATTATTGCATTTCAAAACTTTTACACATTGTAAATGTTCTATGAACAGTATTTAAAGGAACTTTGACATAAGATTGTCAGAAAATACAAAAGTCTTATAACTTAATGCCTATTTCTATTCTTCCAGTGTTAGGCATATTTTTTATATATATATATATATATATATATATATATATATATATATATATATATATATATATATATATATAGTCACATTTAATTATACCCATTTTACAGAGAACAAGGGGAAAGAGGTGGTGAGTAATTTGCCCAAGATCACATGAAATTCCAGGTGATTCTAAAGTCTATTAATTTCATACCACATTCTGCCACTATTTCAGGTTGTGAAAATACTACATTGGGTTTCTTTAAAATAAGACTCATCTTCATTTCCAAAGTTCATTTACTACAAATTTTGATTGTTTCACTTTCTACTTAGATTTCTGACCTCTTCAGTAGAAGTTCCATATACTCTTTACTCTTTCACCTATTTATTTTTTGTCTTTCTCTTTAATGAAATAACAGCATTTGTCACCAAACTGACTGATAAATCTGTGTATCCTGTAGCAGAGGAAATAGGGAATCTTGGCCATCTGTCCAAAATATAATTGTTTTTGGAACTTTTTCTTACCCCTTTTATTCTTTAAATTTTTCCTTCTATTCTTCTGCCCCAACAGATGAACTATAATAATTATTCCTAGCTTGCCAAACCAGAAATAGTGGGGTTTCAGAGATAGGTGTTTGTTGCGGTTGGGGTCAACTGATTTCCACAGGGTAGTTAATCCTGTGTGTTGTGATAGAAATACTGAAATTATTCTCTCTGACTCTAAAAACCATATACTCAACCACAGTTGCTGAGTCTGAGTATCTCAGCCATCCACCAGCACCACATGTCTACATAATCAAGGTACTGAGTTACTTCTGCAGAGTAGGTACCTGTCCTCAGCCACCAAGCTAATAGGATATGCTGCTCTCACATTTTGGCATTATTTTTTAGTTGCACTGATAATGCGAATTCTGGAACCACCAAATAGGGGACTGGATTTATGCTACTAGGTTCAAGATGGTGTAGAACCCTGTCCTTTCTTTATATTCTGGGATTACTATGGTATTATGATTATAGAGCTTGAGTCAGTATAAGGAGAGTCTCTTTGACTTTCTAAACTGGAACGATTTCATTTCTAAAGCTATAGTAGATTGAAGTTAATTTGTATTTTTCAATTTTGAGATTTAATAACATTTTATTACTCTATTACTGATTTTTATAAAGCAACTTATGAAAATAATGATACACAGGGTCAATTTTAAAATATAAGTGGTACAGAGGTAAATAGAGAATCTCTTTCCATTTTCCCACCATCTGCATTCCTTTTTCCAGAAGTGACCATTATTCAATTTCTTATATATCTTTCTGGAAGTGCTTTGTTTAAAAAACAAAATGGGAGCTGGGCACTGTGGCACAAGCTTATAATCACAGCGATTTGGGAGGCTGAGGCAGGAGGATTGCAAGTTTGATGCCAACCTCAGCAACTTAACGAGACTCTGTCTCAAAATAAAAAATAAAAATGTCTGGGGATGTAGCTCAGTGGTAGGGTGCCTCTGGGTTCATTCTCCAGTATCACTATATTGAAATATTTACTTTTCATTAAAAATGGTATAGATGGCCCTGGAGTTGTAGGTCAATGGTAGAGCACTCGCCTAGCATGTGCAAGGCACTGTGTTTGATCCTCAGCACCACATAAATAAATAAATAAATAAATTAAAGGGATTGTATCCAACTACAACTAAAAAAATATTTTTAAAAAACAGTATAGCTGATGATCTTTTCGTTTTCATCATTATATCTTTCTCTAACTCTTTGCTACCAATATCCTATGATATAGATGGTTACTTTGGCTTTGTATTAAGTATAAGCTGTGTCTAATTGGACATTGCTAGAAATGTCAGACTGGAATTTGAGTGAGAGGTATGGGATGTCAGTGAAGATTTGGGACTCGTGTGTGGAAGTGAACAATAAGTAAATGAGTTCTCAGGCAGGGGTCATCTGAACTGAGGGGGTTGATTTCTATTCAGAGTATAACTCATAGAATCAGAAGAATCAAGATAGTGAGACAGCACAGAAGTTTCAAAATGGGGAAGCTCAATAATGTAAAATTCAACACACTGAGGACCAAGAAAAGGTGTGGCTATAACAGAGACAATTTAAAGTACATATCAAAATGAATATAGCATTTAATATTCAGTTCATGATGTGTCCAAAAAATGAGGCTCTTGCTACATTTCTGTAGATGTTGGTAATTTTACACTGTGAATCTATCTCAAAACCAACATATTCAGGGCCAAAAGAGAAGTAGATTTCTTTTTCTCTGTAATTGTGTTTTATAGATTCTGATGGCTGACTTTTAGATAAAATCATTTGGTTTTCCTAAAATTAGGTCATTTTCATTCCCTTGCTTGTGCTGACTGTCAATTAAATGGGAGCCTTTCATGAAGTGACAAAGTACATTTTTGATACTTTAAATATACTTTTAAGTTGTTGGTATTTGTCAAACCATTGTTATTTTCTTAAATCCTTCCACTATAAGGAACTTAATTTTTTCTTGCATGAAGAGTTTTTGTCCAGCTTGGATGAGAGTAGTACTCTCTTTTCCTTCATCATTCCTCTTTCCACCACCCACTAACTAAATTTTTTCTTTGGCTTTTTCTAGTTGTACACATTCATTCACATTAGGAAATGATTGCTTTATGGCATTTCAGCCATTTTTTTTGTATCTAAGTGTACATTATTTTACTTCAACTTTTTGTGTTCTGTTACTGGGCTGTCGTGCACTCCCCGGCTTCCCTTCCCCACGTTTAAAGCACCTTTTTTTTTTTTTTTTTTTTTTTTGCTTTCTAACATTGTGGTAAGTATTCAAATTATGTAGAGGTAAGAAAGATGATTTATTCTCTCTTTCACCCCCTCTCTCTGTTGAAGTTTACTGATAGCCAAAATACCATGCAAATGTTGAATCTGTGTAGAAAGCCTTTAATCTTGAATTTAGAGTATTTTGGTATATTTAAATCTGGAATGGGAGTTTTACCATTTAACCATATGCAGATTTTAATGTTTATTAAACAAAATGATTATGGTGTTATTAATTCAATTACAGAGGTCCCTAGCCTTGCTATAGTGTGCAGATCATCATTATATTATTGCTGTTTTATATACTCTAGTTTGTGTTTTTAGGAAACATCACAGATTTTCGGCCTTTCTGCTTACCATTGGTATGTAATTTCCTCTGAACATATGGATCACCATTGCTGTGTGGCTTGTAAGGCAGTCCCCTAAGATCTGGTCTGGTAACCTTTGGGCACAGTGAGGCCATTTTCTTATTTGTAGAAGAAATGATCACAGCTTCACAAGCCATTTGCATGGATAAGTGATTGTAAAGTAAAACATAAGTATTTTTTATTTGTAGAATGTTTGAGCTACTCAAATTACTTTTGGCAGTTATGTACAAAAGTTTCAACAATTTCCAAATGTGCACTTTCTCAGTGCTAAACACAGACTCTACTACACAAATAATATGGTAAAATGAACATTCTTTCTTACCATGTGTGTAAAATTGTTAGCAGTGTTAACATTTATTCCTTTGTATTCCTACCTGTGAGGTCCTGGGAAAATTAACCTTTCTGGGCCTTAGTTTCTTTATCTGTAAAATGAGAGAGTACATACCTTATAGAATTGTGAAGATTGAATAGCATGATCTTTGTAAAATGTTCAAGGATTGTTGTTATTTAATTGCCATTAACATTATTCATTAAACACTTGGTGTTCAAACCCCAGGGAGATCTCTGTCAGTAGGAGAAGATGACAAATAGTTAAATTTAGACCTTATCTAACCAGACCTTGAGTGCTGATAAGGCAAGGGTCACCACTGACTTGTTTGCACAGCTATCCTCTATGTAGTTTAGTAACTAATATATGGAATACTCAGTCAGAAGTTGTTGAATGAGTGTGTTAAGTGAGAAATCCAGACAGTGTAACCACCTAGTAGGAAAAGGAAATTGGAGAAATCTTTACAGAGGAGGTGAGGCTTAAGTGATTCTGTCAGTCTTCTCCTTGGGTAATTTAATCTTTTTGGACGGTTTTCTTCATTTATAAAAATAAGAGGAATGCAAGAAGGGAAAGTTAAATCTTAAGGAGGTTTATATATTTAAGAGCACTTTCTCTTAAAAAATCTGTTGTTGCTTCTTATGTACATAGAAAAGACAGTATTCTTTGGGTTTACAGATTTTCATAATTTGTAGGTCAGTTCTAGATTATAATTTTGTTGTTAAAAGAGGGAATTTTGTATCAAACCTTTCACTTTGCCTTTGGACATTTGACAGAGCAATTAACTGTTCATAATGTGAAATTTTAGGACTGAGAAAAGGAAAATTCCAGAATATACACTTAAGAAACAGCCATGTATAGGATTTATGAATATTATAATATTCTTTTATGCAGCTTCCCCAAATTTTATTAGGCAATAATTTGTACATCTTCTTAATAGTGACCAAAATGAGATGGAAATATCTTAAAGTTGTAGTCTCTGATATGATTGGGCACTGAATCCAAAGTACCTAAGTCCACAGAAAAGCATTTTATCTACTAAGCCAGGCTGTGTTGTAGGTATAAGGATGATCATGTTAGAATTGGGTGATCTATTTAGAACACTTCTAGGGAAATACTTAAGTTGGCTTCAGAGGAAGGCATCTTTTCCTGTGAAAATCCTTGGACAGTATTATTTATATTGTATTATTTAAGTTAGAAGTTTTTGGTGACTCCCCTTTGAGCCATTAGTTCAAAAGCAGTATTGTCAGACTTTATTTTTTAAAAATATTTTTTGTAGTTGTACACAATAACTTTTATTTATTTTTATGTGGTGCTGAGGAATGAACCCAGGGCCTTGCACATGTGAGGCGAGCACTCTACCGCTGAGCCATAACCCCAGCCCCTGTCAGACTTTATATAAGAATTTCTACTGGTCTTCTTCTTAGGCTTTATATTTTCTTACCTGGATATTTTGGGGGGTGGGGTACTGGGTATTAAACTCAGGGGCACTCAACCACTGAGCCACATCCCCAGCCCTATTTTGTATTTTATTTAGAGACAGGGTCTCACTGAGTTGCTTAGTGCCTTGCCATTGCTGAGGCTAACTTTGAACTCAGGATCCTCCTGCCTCTGTGTCTTGAGCCACTGGGATTGGGTATGCACCACTGTGCCTGGCTCTTACCTGAGTTTTTATCCTAGCAGTATAATATGACATTGAATTTGAAATTCTCTTTCTAATAAATGATTTTTCTTTAGTTCAGTCATTTGTAAAATCATTAGATACTTGTAAAAGAAACAGGAAGCTATTGAAGACTTTCTTTAATTATATTTCATAAATTTTAAAATAGTGCTACTGGACTGTTCAGATCATAGGTTACAGTGAGAATGTAATTGTCTCACATTATCATCACTATATATAATATTTTAAAAAACATGCCAGGAAGAAAGGAAAAAACCTCTTGTAACTATACATATTGCAGACTGTGCTGTTTTTAAAAAACATTTCCATGTTATGAATGTGAAAGGGATCCATGTAAACATCTATTCAAACAAAATCACTTTCATTATCATCATTGCAGAAAGACCCTGGAAATCTGGGGAGGGAGCAGTCTAGGCCTGCTGCTCTACTTTTTGGATTATCTACTTTAATATTTCTCCCATTGCTGAGTATTTCTATTATACTGCTGGATCACACTTCTATAATCTATGACCCACTTGCACTAATGGTTTGGTAGGCTTTAAATTGACATCTGATTGAAGTTTGAGTTTCTTGACTAGACTTGCCTAGGTGGCTTCAGAATTAGGCCCATAAAAATGAATATGGACTAGAAGATTTTGATAGAGTATTTCCCCTATGAAAGTACATTCATAGGTGTAGTCCTAACAAAAGGTGTGCGAATTGGATTTGAAAAATGTAATTTAAAACTTACTAGGAAAAATCAATATTTTAAGGAAGAAAAATTTTAAAAGTCATGTTACATCACCATTTGGTTTATTTTCCTCAGTTCATTTATCTTATAAAAGAAGGATAGTAATGACTTATTATAAAGTTCATGGGATTCTTAGCATTAAATGACAGAATTCTTGAACTGCCTTACATATATTATTATTTCAACTTTATTGAAATGCAGTATTTCTAATTAGAAATAGACTTTGTTGAATTTTATTTGATTTTGCAAGAATCATTTACCTTTGTCTTTAAAAGTGATTTTATTTTCTTCTTTGATTTGTAGACCTTAATACTTCTCAGCTCTAAGGACTTAGAAACATGTTTGCTGAAAATGTTGAATAAAGAGAGTTGAGGGTGAATTGTGTGTATTTTACTGATGGGGCAATAATAAATTTACACTGAAGTCAAAGTGAAGAATAAGAATTCCAAATAATGTGTTTCCCTTACATTATATAATTTTTTGAGCTTTGAAGTTTGGAAATTACTTAAGTGGTAAATGTTTGTGACTAATCAGATATGAACTTAGTTATTAAGATGTTTAGCATCCTCTTTAGCTAGTAAAGTATAGATTAGTGGTTCTCAAAATGTGGATCACCTCCTGAATCCAGCAGCATATGAGGACTTGTTAGAATATGTAATGTCAAGCCCCATGCTGACCCTATAGAGTCAGAAGCTTTGGGGATGGGGCTCCACTATTTCTGTTTTAATTAGCCCTCCAGGGGAATCCTGAAGCACAAAAAAGTTTGAGAACCACCAACTTAGCATCCTAGATCAGGGATTAGTAAATAATAGCCCATAGGCCAAATCATTCTACTACCTGTGGCTGCTTTCATGCTGTTGATAGAGTTGAGTAGCTTTGATAGAGAATGTGTGGCTCACAAAGCCTCAACTATTTATTATTTAGCCCTTTAAACAAAAACCTTATTGATCCATGATTGAGATAAAGCCTTGGTATTATTTTCTTGCCTGTAATTCTGAACTTGGAACAGCTAAAATCATTAGGTACATACTTGTGTCTGCCTTTCACCTGACCCTAATATTTCTACAAACCCTATTCTTTTTCTGATATCAAATTATTAACTCAGTGACTAGAAACTTGTGTATGAAAATAATATACTATTTTGCCCTTTCCTTTTCTGCTTGGTGATAGTGGTTGCCTGTTTAACAATTCTGTGACCTTTCCTCACTGATTCTGCACTGTTATATCCCCAATTTTTCTGTGCTCTAGTATAATCAAACTTAATCATATATTATAATTTTTCATTTTTCTCAATTCTTACTGCCTTTTTTTACTTCCTCAAGAGAAAGCCCACCTTGTGAGTGCTAGGTTTAGGAATTCATGTGAGCTGTTTGGTGTGGTCTGAGTTGTTGAAATAGTGCCATCCCATCTGGAGTTTTGTTTTCTTTGTCGTAGAGTGCTATAGTCACTTGTATTTCACCAGGATGTTTCTGAACACATAGATACCAAATATTGTGGGCAATCTTAGAATATTTACCAGGAGAATTATGGTTAGCCATCCCACATCCAACCAAAAATGGCTGTTTCTACCCATAGTTGTAATGTCATATTGCACTTTGATTTTCCTTTGTACTTAGTCTCAGCTGTTAAGGTGATTAGTGGCCAGTTTCACATAAAATTCAAGAAGTGAATTTTTCCATTGTTCTTATTTGATGCACATGGAATCTTCCTCTTTACCCACATCACTGAAGAAAATATAATAGCTTTTGAAAGAAAAGTCTTTGAGAGTCTCCAATAGCTTTAGTAGTAAGAAAAGGAAAAGGTGTGTTATTTTTGCAGTTGTGATTCCATGGTTGTATTTTTTCCTTACATGACTGATATTTTAAGTTAGGAACATAAATTGGTCAAATCATACTGAGCTATATTATTGGTGAGTGTTTGGTCCATAATTTCTTTCAGTAAATCTGGGCTGAATACTTTGATAGGAGATACTGGGTAAGACAGAAAATAGAGTTTGAGACTGGAAATGATTGAGTTAGCCCTTTCATTTAGGCTTTCCCAATCAACTTAATTCATAGCTTTTGCCCTGCTTACTCATCCCAGAGGCGAGATACAAAGAGAAAGGGTCAGGGAAAGGCCAGCCCTCAGAGTGTGGTTACTCAGGTCTGTTGCCAGAAGCATCCTATCTACAGGAGAATTTGCATTTTGCTGTTTTCTGCAATAAAATGTTGGAAATGCAGTATTTGAAAAATTAAATTGTTATTTATAGTGGTGAATAAAATGTGCTCTCTTTAAAAGAGAGCAGTGTTATTGTCCCAGTCATCACAATAGCCACCCACACGAATCTTCTGAACAACCTCATCATTTCTGTTTTATCTACCTGAAATAGGGGTCAAGGGTGGGTGATGATGAAAGCTTGGGAAATCACACCACACTTTAGGCAAGAGAAAAGCTCTGGTGATTCTTGCTGTGTTGTTCTCCCCTTCTGTGCAGAGGAGTCTGGGACAGCCCCACAGAGTATTAAAGGTAAGCTTTAATAATTTTCCTCCCTTCTTTGGCAGCTGGATGTGCTTGGGAGTTGGGTGCTACTTCAAGAGTAGCACCTGCTGTTGACAGGTTCTGCCAAATGTGTGGATTTTGAGCCATTTTAAAGGCTGTAATGTTTAGACTCAAAATTTCTTAGTTGGCACAGAGTGTCATTTAAGGATTCTTATGCTGCAGTATCAGATGAGATTCATTATGAAGTAGACACTGCATCAAGGTCTGTGGCATAAACTTATTGGAACTTGTGTATGTTTAAAACCATGCATTTCTTTATTATATATTTTGAGCTTCATTTGGTCAGGATTCTTCACTTTCATAATAATTGCTGTGTCTCTACCACCAAAGATTGTGTCTGGTATATAGTAGATATTCAGTATATAGTTGTTAAACCAATTCAAAGACAGGAAGGAAATGGCCAAACACATTAGAAAAGAGAAACATTTGGCTTATAATGCCCAAAGTCAGAAGTTTGAATTTTTTAATTTCCTACTTTAAAACCATCTAACTCTCATAATGATACTTTACAATAGTAAATAATTGTACTATAGATACTGAACATAATGGTGGAATCCTAAATAATACTTAATTTCCCTAGTTAAGATCTGTGAGATCATTACTAGAAGAACAAAAGAACTTTCTAAGGTTAAAATGGAATGGAGAATTTTAGTGAGTAAAATTACTAGTAATTGGCTTACTTGCTCTGTCTAAAACTGTATATTCATTTATGATAAGGAGTCAGTAGAATCTGCCTAATTGTTGTGATAATGAGATGGTGACAATGAAGCACAGTCCTTGGAGCCATGCACGTGCTTAATAAACGTAAGTTGTTTTCATCATTTATAGTAATTTTTAAGAGCTTTGTAAATACCAGGCTGTGTGCTAAATACCTTCTCCTTATAGATGTTATTTTCCCCTTTTTGCTCTCCTTGTTGGATCACTTATGATTCCATCTGGGGCACCTGGAGTGAGTCATGAGGCTGGGCTTAACTTTTGGTTGCCTAGCCACTCTGACCGGCCCTTGAAACACTAGTTAGATACAACTATTTGAGGTTAATTAATATTAAATTTAAAAATTAATTGAACAGATATTTCTCCAAAGAAGATTTGCAAGTGGCCAGCAAACACATGAAAAGGTGTATAATATCAAATCACTAGAGAAGTGCAAATCAAAACCACAGTGAGATATTGCTTCATATGCATTAGGATGGCTAGAATAAAAAAAACTTGGACAATAATAAGTGTTGGCAAGATTGTAGAAAAATTGAATCTTTTGTACATTATTGGTGAGAATATAAATGCTAGTAATTCCTTTAAAAGTTACATTTTCCATGTGATCCAAGAATTCCATTCCTAAGTATATATCCAAGAAAATGGAAGCTTGTCTTTGCACAAAACTTATACATAAGTATTCGTGGCAGCATTATTTATACATAATAGCCAAAAGATATAAATAACCCCAATGCTCTTAACCTCTGTGTTACATTTGATGAATGGATCACCAAAAAATGGTGGCTGCACACAGTGGAATATTATTCAGCCATAAAAAGAAGGAAGAATGACTGCATTCTTTAACATGAATTAACTTCAAAAACATTATGCCAAGTGAAAGAAGCCAGATGCAGAAAACCACACATTGCATGATTCCACTTCCATGCAATGTCCAGAATAGATAAATCTATTGAGTCAGCAATGAGATTAGTGGTTATGAGGGATTAGGGGGAGGAGAGAATGGAGAATGACTGCTCATGAGGTATGGGTTTTATTTTGGGGTTATGAAAATATTCTGGAATTAGCACTTGCTGATTGAAACCCAACTTTGTGAGCATACTAAAAACCACTGAATTGTATACTTTAAAGGGGTGATTTATGATATACAGATTATGTCACATCAGCCACATTTCAGTTTCTCAGTAGCTATACATGGATAGTGGCTCCATCATGGATAGTGTAGAGTTAAGACATTTCCATCATCACTGAAAGTTCTATTAGTTCTAGAGGAATGTAGATTTTCAGTTTGGGATCAAAAAGAAAACCACTCTAAAAAAATCATAGAATGGTAGACAAATTATGCTTTGGAGTAATGTTATTTGGGCTTATTTTCCTCTTTGTTACTTTCTGACTTTTCCATTAGGAGACCCTAAAACTATTTTAATTTCATTCTCAAAACAAATGCCTATGATAGGCTCTATTATACTCACATTTTATAAATGAAGTAATTGAGGCTTTGCTGAGCTTTAAGAGATTTACTTAGCTAGTGAGGGCGAGCCAAGTTTCTAATCTAGGTTTTATTACTCCAAAGGTGCTTAACCTCTGTGTTACATTGCTTCTCTCTCTGCTTATGGTATTTTATTTTCTTGCCATCCACCTTCTACTCCCACTTTGTTGCTAGCCCAGTAGAGCTGTTTACAGCACTCTAAATGCACAGTTCTTTTGTGCAATAGCAGATGCTAGTCCTCTCTCCTCCTGCCCTCTCCCTTCACTAGTATATGCACATGCACATATTTACTGGCCTCACTTGCCTGAAAGCACAGTGCAACTAATCTCTTCCTTTATGAAGGTACCCTTAGCAGGAAATTTTGATTCATTTCTGTATTTAACTTCTAAATATCCTC
Organism: Callospermophilus lateralis; assembly: GCF_048772815.1. NCBI lineage: Eukaryota > Metazoa > Chordata > Mammalia > Rodentia > Sciuridae > Callospermophilus > Callospermophilus lateralis. Next base: position 28,143,661 of record NC_135325.1, on the reverse strand, counting down.
AAGATGAAAAGATCCACTGAGGAAACAAATATGTCAGGCATTTTGGGGGGCTACTGTCTGACTTGGTTGAGACTACATAATGTCCTAAGACAAAGAACAAGGATACTGACCAGATTTGTTTATAACAGTGTGACATATTAAGCCCTATTCATACCTACTGTGTTGGTTTTTCTAACAAGGAAGTGCTCTTGACCCTTTGCTTCAATTTATATATCACCTCCTTTCTATTCATGGTCATCTTCACTCCCTACCCTCAACTTTATAATACTTGACTGAACTTTGATTTGTCTTTATCTCATCTTTTTCTGTTTGGGGGTCCCTCCACTTGAGGAAATACTACCATGTTTTCATATTTTTCTGTCCATAAAACTCTTAATGACAAAAAGACACCCAATTGAATTCTGAGGTTCTTTTCATGTTTTTTTTTTCTGGTTCTGATGTCATCTTGTTCTAATTTTATGCTAGCATCAGTTTACTCTGGCTTTTGTGGAGCATATACTCCAATAACTTCTGTAGAAATGTTTACTGGGAAGTAAATTTTGAGGCTATAGACTGAATAATGGTTTTCCCCCAAAATGTCCATGTTCTGATTCCTGGAAACTCTGAATATGTAACCTTACATAGTAAAATATTATTTTCAGATATGATTAAATATTTTGACATGGGGAACTTATTGTGGACTATTTGATTGGGCCCAGTTTAATCACAAGGGTCCTTATAAGAGGGAGGCACACCGATCAAACTCAATAAAAGGAGACATGACTGTGGGACCAACCAGAGCTTGACTTGATGTACTCTGAAGATGGAAGAAGGGAGCCAGAAGCCAAGGAATGCAGGTGGTCTCTAGAAGGTAGAAAGGGCATGGAAATAGATTCTTCCCTAAAGCCACCAGAAAGAATATAGCCAATACGTTGATTTTAGACTTCTGACTTCCAAAACTGTTAAGAGGGTTACTTGTGCTGTTTAAAGCTACCAAGTTTGTAATAATTTATTATAATAGCAATGGAAAACTATAAATATACCATGTATAAAAAATATCTTTATTATGCCCTTTGACTTGATTGAAAGTTTATGGAGACATAATATAGTCTCTAGGACAGTCCTTGTGGCCCCAGGTGCCAGGCTATTCCCTGTGGTCCCATGTTCCAATAGAATAGTACCCAGGCCCACCTTCCATGATGTCGGTTCCAGGCTTATCCCAGCATACCTAACCTTCATGCCCACCCTGTGAATCCAGGCTCCAGGCCAGCACATATAAGCTAAGATTTCATGTCCATCCTCACAGTCTCAGGCACCAGGCTCAGCCTAGCATTAGGCTAGACCTTCACAACTAGGACTCGAGGCCTAACTCAGCACCCTGTTGACCCACATGGACCCAAAATTCATGTTGACCCCCATGAACATGGGCTTGCCCTACAGGCCCAGTTGCCCCAGATCTCAGTGAAACTGGGATCCGGTTTCAATTCCACAGACACAGGCACCAGGCTGACCATAGTGTACCAATATACAAAGCCAGTCCACCTGAAAAATCCATCATCAAGACTACCCATGGATCCTGCTAAATGGGCCTTCCCAAATTTCTGGACAGGCTGACTAATGAGGGGCTTTCCCTGCTAAAGCCAGAGTGACTGCTTCAGATGTGAGACACCATTGCAGTGCCATAACAAATGCTCAAGAGAATATGACACCATCAAAAGAATAAAATATAGCACCAGTAATCAATCATAAAGAAATGGATATCTATGAACTGCCTGATGAACAATTAAAAATAATAATTTTAAACAAGTTCAGTGAACTAGAAGAGAATACAGATAGATAACTAAACAAAATCAAGAAAACAATATGTGAACAAAAAGAGTTCAACAGAGATAAAATCAAACTTGGGAGGCCGAGGTAAGAAGTTTGCAAGTTTGAGGCCAGCCTTGGCAAGTTCAAGACCAACCCAGGCAATTTAGTGAGACCCTGACCCAAAATAAAAAATAAAAAGGGCTAGCGATGTAGAGCAGTGTTAAAGCATGCCTGTGTTTAATCCCTAGTCCCACTGTTTTGCTTTGGATATGAGGTACTCCCCTCCCCCCAAAGCTCCTGTGTTAATTCAGGAGATAAATGATTAGATTATGAGAGCTGTAACTCAATTGGTCCATCCTAATTTTAATGGGCTCATTGGGTGGTAAATATAGGTAGGTGGGTGTGGCTGAGTATATTAGGTCACTGGGGGCTTGCCCTTGAGCATTATACCTTGGTCCCTGGCTCCTATCTCTCTGTGCTTCCTGAGCTGAGTAATTGTCTTCTGCAATACCCTCTGCCATAATACTAAGCCTCACTTTGGGCCCAAAGTGACAGAGTTGGCTGAGTATAGACTGAACCTCTGAAACCATGAGCCCAAAATAAACTTTTCCTCTTCTAGGTTGATCTTGTTGGGTATTTTGGTCACAGTGACGTAAGGAGAGAGGAAAATCATTAAAAAGAATCAAATTCTGGAGCTAAAGAATACAGTAACTAAACTGAAGAATTCCAGAAAGCCTCACTAGCAAACTCAAGAACAAGAAAGAATCAATGGGCTCAAAAAATGATTCATTTGAAATTACCCAGAGGAACAAAAAGAAAAAAAAAATGAGAAAGAGTGAAAACAGCCTACAGAACTTATGGGACACCATCAAATGAACCAATATATGCATTATAGGATTTCTAGGAGGAGAAAAATGGGAAGAAAGCTCATGTAAAAAAAAAAACCAATGACAGAAAATATTCCATATGAGGAGAAGCAAAGGAACACCTATGTTCATGAATTCCAAAGTATACCCAAGTAGATTAAATATAAAGAGGTCTTCACAAAAATACATTATAATCGAATTCTCAAAAGTCAAAGGGAGGTCTGAGGATGTAGCTCAGTTGGTAGAGTGTTTGCCTCACATGCATAAGGCCTGGGTTAAAAAAAAGAAATGAAGGAGAGAGACATATGGGACTCCATTTTGATTCTGACTACTTTCACATGTGGCACAGCAAATTTGATCTAAGGGACTCTCCTCCGAAATTGGTTTCTTCCTCATTGTCACTACCTCTTTAGCAAGCTCATAAGCTGACTGTGTAACATGCATAAAGTAAATTCACCTCTCTGGTCTCTAGTTTTTTTAATGAGAAAATGGGGAGGTTGATTCTAATCATTTCTTAAGTCCTTTTGAGCTCTAAAATTAGTGATTCTATAATTTTTAAATGTTTTTAATTCATTAACTGAATGATATTACCCTTTCTCTTTAATACCTGTAGGATTCACTTTAAAACTATTATTATACTTAATTTACTTGCTAATAAATTTCTGGCAGTATGGCTGGGGCAGGGGAAAGATCATATATCATGATCAAAGAGGTTTTATCCATGGGATACAAAGATGGCTCACCATATGTAAAGAAATAAAGGTGATGCATCACGTTAACAGAATGAAGTACAAAACCTGTTTAATCACCTAAATAGATGCAGAAAAAGCATTTGACAAAATTCAGCATTCTTTTGTGATAAAAACTTTGAACAACATGGATATAGAAGGAATGTACTTCGACAGAATAAAGGCCATATATGACAGTCCCAAAGCTAACATCAGAGTGATCCTTGAAAACGTGAAAAATTTTCCTTTAAGGAGAGGAATAAGACGGATGCCCACCCTCATTGTTTCTATTCAATTTTGTACTGGAAATCTCAGTAGAGCAGTTACTCAAGGGAATAAATAAAAGACATTCAGGTCACAAAGGAAGAAGTAAAATTTTCTTTTTGCAGATGACATGATGACATGATCTTTTTTTTTTTGAGAGAGAGAGAGAGATTTTTTTAATTTTTTTTTTTTTTTTTTTTTTTTTTTTTTAGTTTTCGGTGGACACAACATCTTTGTTTGTATGTGGTGCTGAGGATCCAGCCCAGGCCGCACGCATGCCAGGCGACCGCACTACTGCTTGAGCCACATCCCCAGCCCCAAATGACATGATCTTACATACAGAAAACTCTTTATAAACTCCACCAAAAAAAGAACAAAATTATAGGAACTAATAAGCAAACTCTAAAGTGGCAAGCTACAAAATCAACCTATAAAAATTAGTAGTTTTTTGTACACTAACAGTAGACTTTTCTAAAAGGAAATCAAGAAGACAGTTTCACTTACAATAGTAACAAATATATTTAATTCATTTCTAAGATTTTTTGTATTAGGGATTGAACTCAAGGGCATTCAACCACTGAGCCACATCCCCACATCCACTATTTTGTATTTTATTTAGAGATAGGGTCTCACTGAGTTGCTTAGTGCCTCACCCTTGCTGAGGCTGGCTTTGAACTTTGATCCTTCGGTCTCAGCCTCCCTAGCCACTGGGATTACAGGCATGTGCCACCACGCTTGGCTCCTAAGAGTTTTGTTGTTCCCTATTCCTTTTGTAACTTCATGATTTTGGTCTTGAGTGTTGTCAAAGGCAAACAGAAGGGAATGGAATTATTATTTTGACATTTTCTTTTCCTTGTATTAGCTGCTTCTCTGATTTTCTATCCCCCCATTTGTTAGTTTTGGTTTCTTTCATGTTAGAGCCATTCCTGATGAATCTTTAGATGTTTATTTCTAGTAAGGAAAAGGTGATTGGAAATAGTTCTTGTTGAATGATGGGCCTCACTTTGTTATGAAAACCTGGGCATTTATGTGGGATCTTCTATCAGTTCTTTTTTTCTTAAGCTAGTCAGTTTTTCTAAATAGAATCCTCAAAATTCTTGGGGGAAGGGGCTTGAGGGTAATATATTCACATCTAATACTAATATTCACAACCTGGAAAGGTCTGGATCTTTCATCATTGGCTGCACAGACTTTTATTTACTTCTTGTTTTCAGCAAGGCATCCCATTTCTGTTCTTAGTTATGTCTATTGTTCCTGAATTCAGGGACTATTTGATTCATCATCTCCAGAGAGTAACAAGTCCTCTGCTATGTAGAGATGTGGCAGTTGCCAGATGCTGTGGTTGGGGAGAAAGAATATGAGAGTCTTACTTCTATTTTAAAGGACTGTCACCCCGCCCCAACCTTTAAAGATATTCCTGTTTCCTTTGAATATGCCCAGAAGCTGCAATTCCTGAGCTTTTACCTTCTGCTTTTCCGGGGCCCTCAGGAATTAACTAACTTACTTGCTTCTGTTTAGATTCCCTTGCTGCAGGTAGTTGGCAGAAAGAAGAAGGATACAACCAAATAGGTTATCATCTCTTCCTCCTCCTCCTCCTCCTTCTTTCTTCCATCTTTTTTCCATGGGGAATAGAACCCAAGGGTGCTTTACCACTGAGCCATATCCTCAACTCTTTTTATTTTGAGATGGGGGCTCACTTAATTGCTGAAGGTCTTGCTAAATTGCTGAGGCTGGACTTGAACATTTGATCCTTCTGCCTCAGCCTCCCAATCTGTTGAGATTAGAGGCATGTGCCACTGCACCTGGCTTCTAAGTGCTTTTCATTTTAGGTTTTGTGGATATCTCTCCTTCAGTGTCATAATGCCTCTTATTCTCTTGATCTTGTTGATTTATATCTAATTCTTCACTTTCATGATTTTTAGAGGGAGTTAGATAAATAGATAAATGCTGTCTTCTGTTGGCTATATTTAAACAAAACCCCTCCCTTTTCCTTGGATTTCCCCACCTCTCTCTGTACTAGGCATTGAACCTAGGGGTGCTTAACCACCGAGCCACATCCCTAGCCCTTTTTATTTTTTATTCTGAGATAGGTTCTTGCTAAATTCCTGTTGCTGGACTTGAACTTTTGATCCTCCTGCTTCAGCTTCCTGAGGCGGTGGGATTACAGGTGTGTGCTACCATACCTGGTGGACTTCTATTTGCTTTCTTTTTTGGGGGGTGGGTACCAGTGATTGAACTCAGGGACACTCAACCACTGAGCCACATCCCCAAAACCATTTTGTATTTTATTTAGAGGCAATGTCTCACTGAGTTGCTTGGTGCCTCGTCATTGTTGGGGTTTGCTTTGAACTCTGGATCCTCCTGCCTCAGCCTCCCAAGCAGCTGGGATTACAGGCATGTGCCACAGCACCTGGCCATGGACTTTTATTTCTTGAACTCTGCTTCTACCATTAGAATATGAGCTTTTCAAAAGATGAAACCAGAGTTTTTATATCTTCAGCACTTGTATAATATCTAGAGTTTAGTAAGATTGTTAAATAAATGAAAATTTTATTTTAAGTTGTAGTCTTTCTTGGAAGATATTGTTTCCAATAAAATAATAAAGTCCTGCTGGTAGAATAGTTGGGATCCTCCTTTTTCCTTGATTCATATTTATTCCTTATCCTCAATGCATCTCATGCAGGGAAAGAATAGATCTTTCTTTGTTTCCTCAATGGTAAAATACTTGGCTTTCAGGGCTGCTCAAATTAATGTACAAAGAGTAAGTTAAATGAGTTACAGTAGATGGGGTAGAGAGAGATGATGGGAGGGGAGGGGAGGGGGGATAGGAAGGGGATAGGAAAGGCAGCAGAATACAACAGACACTAGTATGGCAGTATGTATAAATGTGGCTGTATAACCAATGTGATCCTACAATTTGTACACGTGGTAAAAATAAGAATTCATTCCCCATTTGAATCAAATGTATGATATATGATATATCAAGATCATTGTAATGTTTTGAGCAACCAATAAAAAAAAGAGTAAGTTGGGTATGTTTGTAGTGCTAAGTTGCTGAGCTTCTAGACAGGTATTTTCATACCTTCTACATACTCAGTCTACCTTTCTCTTAATGGTCCTGATATATACACTGTTCTGTGTAGTGTAAGTGGGTAGGGTATACCACTTTAGAGATTCTCTATTGCTGCTTAGAAACAAAATCTAAAGGGAAAATCATTATACTATATATAAACTAGGTAACTCCCATACACCATTAGGAATTCCACTTAAAGCAAATGCTGAACAAATTTGTTTTAGTGATTTGCCTGGACTAATGATGCAGTCTGTCTTTCCTGCAGTATGTGAACACTGAAGTCTTTGCTAGGTTTTTTGTTTAAATTCTTATCTTTATTTTTAAGCTTGGCTTCTTATAGGTTTCCCCTAGGTTAGCATTACTTTGTGGTTAGTCGCTGATCAGCCACTTTTTCTTAAACACTTTGAGCCAATAAGCCTTCCATCTTTTACTAAGGAGAATCTGTCTGTGGATTGGGGGCATCCACACATTCATAGTTCAGGCAATTGAAAAGTCTGCCTTGATATCCATTTTCTGCTTTGTGTACAGCCAACTAGGAGCCAGTAGCTAACTGGGATCAGTCTCTTGAACATGCATGCTGCCCTCCCTAAGCATGTACATAGAACTCCCCAAAACATTTTAGAACTTTAAGCTCCTGCGGCTGTCTCATTTTGCAGATTTTGTCTGATGTCTTATTTCCTTCAACCAATATGGCTTAAGGAGCCATAATGTTTGATTATTTGCTAATGATTACTATTGTTTTCCACAATGTCCCTGCACATGCATGCCCCTTGAAGGCCTAAATCAGGTCAGCTCCCTCCCATGGCACTGTCCACACAGCTATAAGCTGCAGAATTTTCGTGGGGGGATACAAGCAGCCCCAAGTTAAAATGCAATAGACCTTGCTGGTCATACCTAGCATCAGGTAAGGTCCTCACTCTATCATTCCAGAAGTCTTCCCCACCCCTTAGGTTTTCAAGGTATTTTTATAGCCTTTTGTAGTTTGATAGCTTTTCATTTGATATAAATATTTCCTCATGTCCTTAATAATTCATTATAAATAATTTCTAGTGGCTGTGTATATTCCCATCATTTGAATATCTCATAATTTACTTGGTGATTCCCCTGTTATTGTACTTTAGATAATTATTTGTATAATTTGTCTGGATTTCCCAACAGGCTGTAAATTCAATGAGGCCTGGGACTATTTTGTTTACTACTTCATCCTCAGTGTCTGACAATAATTTTCATTAAATGGAACTTGTTTTCCCAATTTTTAAAATGTTACAAGTAACACTTTGAGAGGTGTCTCTCCCTGACAAAACTTCATCCAGTTTTCAGATTATTTCTTAAAACTGAAGTTTCAGAAATGGAATTGCTTAGTCAAATGGTTTTTGTAAACCTCTTGACATAGGGTTGCCATATTGATTTTTCAGAAAAGTTCCACAAAAATATTTTAGCAACAAATGGTATCTCTATCTATTACATTGTGCATTTGGCAACATTGAATGTGCTAATTGCTTAAATTGCATTGGCCTGACATGCAAAAAAATGTTATTAAATTTTTTTTGTCTTTTTGATAACCAATGAAAGTTTTAATTTCCCCAATGTTTAATTTTTTGGTTCTTCCTATAAATTGGCCACTTGTCCTCCCACCCCCATTTTCCTCTTAGTTGCCTAGAATTTTTCTTGCTAATTTATGTAAACTTTATGTATCAGAGATCTTAATCATCGTCTTTCATGTGTTTTTCAAATTTGCTTTTTAATTGTGTTCCTAATGAGTTTGGATATGGAAAAAAAATTAAAAATCATATGGAAAAAACCTCTTACTGATGTGAGTGGATCTCATAGCTGGTCTGTTAAAGAAGGAGGGGTATCCCCACAGTCGGTGTGTTTGTGTATGTATGTTCATCATTTAACTTAAAGCTTTGAATTATGCAATATGTAGTCAATCCTTTGATATTGGGCTACCCTTTTCTTTCTTACCTTTTTTTTTTAAGTACCAGGGATTGAACTCAGAGGCGCTTAACCACTCAGCAACATTGCCAATACCCCCCTTTTTAATTTTGAGACAGGGTCTCGCTGAGTTGCTTAGAGCCTCACTTAGTTGCTGAGTGTCTGGGATTATTGGCATGCACCACCACACCCAGCTATATAGGCCTTATATACATTTCATCAAAAATGTATCAATAACTTCCAGTTTGGATTTTATTTTTTTTAATACCTTTATTTTGTTGATTTATTTTTATGTGGTGCTGAGGATTGAACCAAGTGCCTCACACATGTGAGGCAAGCACTTTACCGCTGAGCCATAATCCTAGCCCCTATATTTTGTATTTTAAGTTATTATTAACCTTCTACTTTTAGGATGACATTATTTTGCACATCTTTCTTACCTTGAATATGGTTATAGCCTTTACAGCTTCTAATTTAATATCAACAAGTGTTTTAAGAATTTTTGTTTATAAATGTTCAGTTGACACATAATAATTGGACATATTTATAGGGTATATGTGATACTTCAATACATGTATACAACATGTAATGATCAGATCAGGATAACTGGCATAACCATTACCTCAAATATTTATTATTTCTTTGTGTTGGGAACATTTAAAATGCTTTCTTTTAGTTATTTTGTAGTGCATAATTAATTTCCATCGACCCCATTAATCATCCTCTCTCCACCTCTCTCACATTCCCTACCCTTCCCAGCCTCTGGTAACTACTATTTTTGTAGCTTCCACATGTAAGTGAGGACTTGCAGTGTTTGTGTTTCTGTGTCTGGCTTATTTCACTTAATGTCCTCCAGTTCCAAGTTTTGATTTCTTTGAAGGGGAGTAATAATGAGCTGTCATCTGAGTGCACAATCCTTTTGGTATTTTAAGGTCTATCCTCACTCTTCCCTCCCCCAAAACCTTTTGCTGTTTTGTCACTTACTTTTTATACAAGATCACCTTTTTGTTCAATTTGTTTCCCTATTTTTGCACTCACATTTGATTGATGTAACATATCTGTAACATATAATTAGGAATTACAGTAACACCTACACATCTAGTATAAAGAGAAACACATTTGGGAATAAATAAGTCTTGGTAAGTAGACAACTTAATTTGTAGGGCTTATGAGCAGGTGTACTACGAAGTAGCCAGTCAGCACTGAGCAATCAGCATGCTATGAACCTTCATTAGGTTTCAGTCTGTGAAATTTGTTAAATGGAGGTTGATTAAGAGCTTCTTCCATAGTCATAATTTATCAGTCTTTTCCTTTGTTATTTCTGTGATTGTTTTGATGTTTAGAAAGTCCCTCCTTTCCCGGGTGTCATGTTACACTTCTCCTACATTTTTTCTGCTTTTGTTTTAATTTCTTATTAACTCTTTGATTCATCTGAAATTTGATTTTTAAGATAAAATAAGGTTGTAAGGAGCTGAATATATTTTTCTACCCTCAAATGATGGGCCAAGTTTTTTTTCCCCCAGTATAGCAAGTGTGTTCTTCATAGGGACAGATCAAAAGTGTAATTTTTGAATTTCTAGTCTCAACCATCTGAATAGGCCTGGATCTTGGGAATGAAGGCCACTCCCATTTCTTGGGTTTAGGTAAAGTAGAACATAGAGAGAATTTCACACACACACAAATACACAGATAGATAGATAAAGAGAGACAGAGACAGAGAGAGATACTGATCAAGAGACCTAGGAAATTGGGTAAGAACAGAACTAGTAAGAACTGGGCATTTCTCACAGAACCCTTTGTAGAACCCATGCCCTTCCTCAAATGAAAATTTAAGGGGCAGCTGAACTCTATTTAGATAATAGTGGGTAAAGTAGTTTATTAAGCAGTTTAATAAACATAAACAATTACTATGTAGTTTATTAATAAGGAAGTAATTAAGCAAGTTCTACAAGGGCTGGGGATATAGGTCAGTTGGTAGAGTGCTTGCCTCCCATGCACAAGGCCCTGGGTTCAATCCCCAGCACCACCAAAAAAAAAAAAAAAAAAAAAAAGAAAGAAAGAAAGTTCTACAGAAATGGCAAACTTGAAAGTGTGATTTGTTCCCATCAGTTTTAACAGTTTCTACTGGGAAATTCATGATCATTTCTCAGACCTTTGAAGTATGGTATTTTTCATGTAAGACCTTTTTGTAATACACTGATTTCTCTTAGTGCAATTATTGCTTTTTCCTGAGCCATAGTACTAGATCAGTTAATGAAATATATTGGGTATAATACTGTTGTGAATGGCCTTCAAGTAGTGTCTGACAATATGGGATTAATATTAAGAAGCTGCTATGAAGCAAATATTACTAGTCAAAAATTTTATTATACAATGGTGTTTATGATGGTTTTAAGCTGTAAAATGTTTTATCTTAAAATGACCACTGTATAAATTTTACTTTTAGACCCATTTAGTCTTCCTAAAATTAATTTCCATTATAAGGCACTTCAGAGTGATTCACTGGCTTAGCATTCAAACAAACAATAACCAAACAAACATGGAAGATTTGTTTCTGCTGGAGGGTCTCTTAAAGGTGTTTTCTTCCTTGCTCTGGAAAGTACTAACTCTAAGCCCTTTTTTTCCCTTTCCCAATTTTATGTTGTTGGGGTTTCGTGTTAGAAAGCTTAGGTGGAGTACTTGGAACCAGTATCCCCAAGTTTTTCAGAATATCTGGAGCTACCCATGGCTGATATATAGTCTCAAACTTCAGGTGCTTTTATTATCTATTGACACAGGGCTAAATTGGGATCCTTGTGTCAGGCTTTCTTTTATTTTTTCATTCCAGAATAAAGGAGAAAATGAAATAGAGAAAGGATTACATTGAAGGTTGATAGATTCTGTGAATTTGATAAGTATTGACATTTCTCAGAAGAATATGACTATAGATGATGTTGTCACTGCCTTGGGGTTTTTTTTTTTTTTCTTGAGTTTCACATTTCTTCACACCTGGAATTAGCTGAGGAAAAGTGGCATTTGTGATGGATTAATGGTTTCAGTAGATATGATTTTATTCTTGGTGCCTTCAGAGATGTGGCTTAAAGTAATTAGAAAGGTTTCACTGCTTTGTATAAGTCTTTAAAAAAGGTATTGTTAAAAAGACTTATGATTTACTGGGGCCAGAGTTGTGGCTCAGTGGTAAAGCACTTGCCTAGCATGCGTGAGGCACTGAGTTGGATCCCTGGCACCACATAAAAATAAACAAATAAAATAAAGGTCAAGTCTTATAATTTACTGAAAAGAGTAAAATAGCCCTGATTTCAATTGCTCCCCTCTACCCACACACACTGTTTTGTCTACTATCCCTTTTGAATCTAAGGTGATTCCTCAACTTGATATGTTAAGTTTTAACATTTTGATGCTTTTTTAAGACATGTCCAGAATATTTAAGTGCATTTATCTTGGAAATGTAAAGATATTATAATACCCCATTTTATTTGTTTAGGTGTCCAATAAAGACTTTAGAAGTATTAAATATTTGAGTGGTTAGGAATTTGACATTTGTACAAATGTGTGTTCGTGTGTAGTGGGGGAGGGGCACCCAGCTAGCCTAGAAGAAAGCAAAATGACTCCTAGTAAGAAGCCAGGCTGGAAACCTATGAGAACTTAGGGGTATACCTATGATGAAAAATTTTCCCTGATTTCTGTTCCATATGGCTGATCTTGAAGATCATGAGTATTTCATTTTTACATTTTGATACAATTTTTAATTGAACATTTTCCTCCCAAGTTCTGACTTTCAGTTTGGCAAAATCTAACACTGTTTATTAGGTAGTCATGTACACATAAATTAGTACAGGGGAGTATAAAATATATTTAAACTTCCTAGTTTTGTTTATATGACTCTAAATCACCTCAGATGGTGGCTATTGTAATTAGTAATAGCAGGGAAGAAAACTATTAATATCATAGCCCCTTGATTGTGAGTGTATAAGCCCAGTGTCAAAGATGTACTACAGCATATCTGTCATGTAGAGTGGCTTTTAGAAAGTTACAAAAGCTTTTCCATTCACATCAGCTCAGTAAGAGAATGGATTAGACAAGATCTGTCTAGTGCTTTTATCTCTGGCAGGTAGTTAAGTGTTTGAAAGAAGCTTTGATTTTTTCATTTCGTCAGATTTTCACTTGTAATTTCCTAACTTTGCTTGCATGTCCTTATTTGTTCACTTTTAAACTAAGGTCCTTTAGCATTTACACACATACTAGCCCGTGTAGAGCAATCAGATGTACTGTCTGCACATATGTCTTTTATTTTCTGTAGTTGGGATCTGTGTTATATTTATTATGTATCCCGTGTGAAAGGTATTCCAGAAGTGATCTAAGCAAGCTTAACCTTCAAAATGTCTTTGTAACTTGTTCTACATTGGTGCTGTTTCCTTCTTAGGTTACATTTCTGGACTTTCCAAGTGGTTCCAAAGTGTTAAAAAGGAAATCAAAGTAACCTTTGGCACATGTTACTGGGGGCTGAGGGTGTAGCTCAGTGATAGAGTGCTTGCCTTGCATGCATGATGATCTGGGTTCCCTCCCCATAACCAAAAAAATAAATAAAAAAGAGAAGAAAAAATGCTAATGAACTTCAGCTGGAAATATGTATACTAGCATCTGTTTTGAAGCACACTGATAATGAGATGTTGAGTGCATTTTTAATATTACAAAACTTCTCTAAGCACTGAAACTTCAATTATATTTTTATCATGGATTGTTTCACTACTTTCCTTGAGGTTGGGAATCCTTATGTGGTTCTCTATTATAATAGTGTCAGATTGCTGTTTTTGGTAGGCAATCAAATATTTGCTAGTGTTATTTCTGCTCAATGAAACTAAAGCAGTGAAGACCATTGGAATATACTCTTGATCTTTTTGTGCTCCCTTCAACCCAGTCCACTGTTTCTTTGTTATAAAATCAAAATGAAGAACTCTTAATAGAATACTCTACACCATTATATAGGATAACATAGCCATTTTCTTGAAATGAATTTAAGACCTAAAAAGATGTTGAGCATTCCTAAAGGGTAGCAAATTATGCTAGTTGTGAAGAATAAATTATGCATGATAAATTTATTAATAATTTATGTGTTCATAGTAATTTAAGGTTCAAAGTTTTTTACACTCATTTTGTATATGATCTTCACATCAATTTAGAAAGTAAGTCAGTTTTCTTATTTTTTTTCCCATCTCATAGGTGAAGAAACAGGTTTTCTGAGAAAATGCAACTGGTCCAAAGTTGTAGAATTAGATTATATAATTAGATCTGAGCTACTTACTTAATATGTTTAGAAAGTTTTATTTGACACATTTTCTCCATGTTTGTCTTAGAATTCTAGAGTTCTAGAGAAATTGAAGTTGATACAAATGGAAAATGAGTTCTGTGTTGGATGTCAGGTCACTATCAATTGTAGCCATTGACAGGTGGAGTTGAGAATTTTGGGGGGACATATTCCCTGATCAATTAACCATGCCTGAAAATGATGTGGGGCAGCCTATAAAAAAACAAACATGTGGCAGTCTGACTAAGTAAACCTGGTAGAGCTTTTTAGAGATTGTATTTTGTCTAAGGCATATTTGAAATAAATTGGACTCACTGAGTTACAGGATTCTATACATATCAGTTAGGGATTGAATTTTGCTACATGAAACAGAAAACCCAAATAATAGCAGCCTAAATAAACCTGAGTTAATTTTTCTCACAAAATGAGAATTCTAAATTTAAGCTGGTAGGTTACCTCCAAGATATCATTAGAGACCTGGGCACCTTTGAGCCTTCCCAGCTGTCCTTATCCTGTGCTCATGGTTACAAAATAGCTCCAAGGCTCTGGTCATCCCCATTTGTGTTCCAGACATTTTGGAAAACATTGAGGAACAAAATTGTACCTGCCAGGTGAGTAAGAATCCTTTAAAATAATTTCCTATAAACTACATCCTATGAAGTCTGCCTTTATCTTATTGGCCAAACTATACCATGTGAGGACTAACTTATCTACTACAAAGCTGGGAAATGTATTTGGGGTGGGGGGATGTATTTTTACTTGAGCATATTAGAGCCCAACAGCATTGGGCTTCTATTAGCAAGAAAGAAGGGGAGAATGAATATTGGGTGAACAGTTAATCTTTGCTACCATACACCCTTTTATCTGTCTGGTGCTGTATTTAGTCAGCTTCCCATAAAATGGAAACATCTCCCAAGTCTTATGCAGCTATTGTGTCCAGTCTTTTTAAATATTTTTTAATTGTAGGTGGACATAATATCTTTATTTTTATGTGGTGCTGAGGATCTAACCCCATACCTCACACGTGTGAGGCAGGTGTTCTACCACTGAGCTACAGCCCCATCCCCTGTGTCCAGTCTTTTAAGTCCTCAATTTCTTGGTGATGGATAGTCCTGTGTTAGGCCTAGGTGTGGCTTCTGGTGATCTGTTGTCCCACTAGCTGCCCCTTCCTCCATTATTACATAGGAAGAAAAAAGATAGCATAACTGTAATAAAAGTTCCTACCCCCCAAAAAGGGAAAAATGGAAAATATAGCAGTTATCAAATCCTACAGGTCAGGAAAAGCAAGGCCTTGCCCTGGCTTCTGGGATCACCTATCTGGCATTCCCTGTTTCTGTTCTCTTAGGGAAATTTCCTCTACCTGGGAAGTGAATTAGTGAGGGGAGTGCCATCATCCTTGAAGAGCTCTCTGTTCAGTCAGAAATTACAGTGGAAACTGCTGCCACTGATTGGGACACCTAAACACAGTGGGGGCAATTGGAGCCCAAGGTGGCAGGGGCCAGTGATACTGAATTGCCAAAGGCACAGTAGGTGTAGTTACTGAAGCCGACCGCAGGATCACAGCAGCTGGGCAAGGTTGTACAAGCCTGTTATCCCAACAACTTGGGAGGCTGTGGCAGATAGGTTACAAGTTTGAGACTGGCCTCCACAATTTATGGAGACCCTATCTCAAAATAAAAAGGGCTTTGGAATGTCTCTCAGTGGTCAAGTGGCCCTGGGTTCAATCCCTACTGCCAAATGGCCATCAAAATGGTCTGAGGAATGCAGGCAGGATTTCCTTTGCCAAGAAACAAGCCCCCAATTGTCCTCAGGAGATTCTTCATTATCCTTTCTTCTCCATGGCCTCATCTGAAACATTGGGGGTGGGGCATACTTTTAATTTTCTTGGGTACTGCACAGCTTCACAGCCAGTATCCTATTGATGAGGCTTTAGGGCCATGAATTATTTTAAATGGTTGCTGACTGCTGCAGGCCACTCTTAGGTTTTCCATGACCATATTGTTCCCTCAGAAACATGTAGGGTTTTATTTATTTATTTTCTTTTAGTAAGCCCCACAAGAGACAAGCCACATTTAGATGCAGTTTCTTAGCCTGAAAATTTCTCTTACTGGCCTCTGTGTTCTGCCCTTATTTTAGCCTTAAATTTATAATTATTTGCCTTGAGGTAGGCAACACTCTTATTCTGATTTTTGATGTCTGTTTTTCTTATTTGTCCTAAGGAGAAGTCTTAAAACAGCTTGGGACTGTGGTCTCATCTCCTACTATGACAGCTATTCTCAGAGTTATTGCTTATAATTACCTCAATATGAGTGTACAGAGAGTATTGGCATTTGTAGTCCTTCGAAGTTTGAAATAATGCAACTTTCAGTCAATTTAGATTGAAGGCTGCAGGTACACAGTGGCTCACTATAGTCTGATTTGGTCTTTTATGGACTCAAAAGATATAAGAAGATACTATTAAAGATCTATATCCTGAAAATGTCCTACATTTCTGTAAGTTATAGACTCATTTGACATGAGGTATTACCAAATATTTTGCCACTAACTAACAAGAGCAACTCACTTTAAAAATTGGTTAGAGACTGATAGAATCAGTTAAGACTAATTTTTCTTTAAGTCTTTTCTTTTCCTTAATATAGGTACATTCTAGCTGTTGATAGGCAGCTTGGGGTACATTTACTTTTAGACTCATAAATTGGAAGAAATTAGGACTAGGGGGAGTAATTTTCCCAAGAACAGGGACATTTGGAAAAGACAAGGAAAAAGTATGAGAGAAGAAATATGTTGACATAATTGCCAAGAAGGGAGTTAATCAGTGATGGATAAATGATCAAGAAAAAATAGGCAATTTGGTCTCTGTGATCCTAAAAGACAGAACAGATATTGTGCTGGTCATTTTTAAATTTTAAACACCAGGTGAGAGGAACCATGATTAATTAGAAAGTGAACCTATCGCTAATAGTTGATAACTTCTCCAACATTAGGACCTGTCAGATGGTGTCTAATCATTTTCTTCTTCAAATGAAAAGTAAATTCTTTTTTCTCTAATACTTACTTTATGTATTCTTAAATTTACCTTTATGTAAATATGCTTAATTAATTTTACTTAAACTTCATAAGCTCTACCTTTTGGTGATATCTTGGACTAAGAGTTTCTCTTGAATGACAAGTTCTAATACAGAATCTTTCATGCCATTTAACTCTGAATATTGTATTCTATTTTGCTGGTTTGACCTGACTAGATTTTCTCAAGGTATTGCCCCATTTTAAAAAAATCTCAAAAAAATAATGTTAAAGAGGAGAATAAATAATATCTGACCTTTATTAGAATCTCATATTCTAAAAATTTTCAAGTATTTTCAAATCCTATGAAATAGGAAGGAAGGTGTCATAAAGTGATACACATTTGAACACCAATTGTCAGTCATTATATTAGACATTAGGGCTTAATAGTTGTGGAATTTTATAGTGCTTATTAAATACCAGGCACAATGATAACCATTTTACATATATTCCTTTAATCCCCACAACAATCCTAAGAGGTAGATGGTATTATCCTTTGTTAGTCTGCTTTTCATCACTATAATAAATACATTAACTTGTAAAGAGAAAATGTTTATTTTGGTTCACAATTTGGGAGATTTCAGTTCATACTTGATTGACGCCATTGCTTTGGGCCTGTAGCAAGGCAATAGTACATGGGCAGAGTAGGCCACTTTCCTTATGGCTGGGAAGCAGTAGAGAGGAAGAGGAAGGGGTTGTGTCCCCCTGGACCAAAGACTTCCCAATAGTGCACCTCCAGAGAACAACCCTTTAGTTTGACATTGAACATTCAAGATTCAAACTAAAGCATATCCTTATTTTATAGATATATGTAAACTGAGGCTCAGAGAGGTGTAAATCATTTTCCCAGAGTTATCAAGCTCTCAAGTTGTAAAGCTGGGAATCTGAGGAAGTTTGATTCTAAAGCTTGACTTATTCATATATCTTGCTAAGTTGTATATGGTCCCTGCAATTTGGGAACTCAGTTTAATAGCAGAAGTAAACATAGAAGTAATTGAATTATTTCACTTTCTTAGTTTTATGATGGTTGTTATGATCATTTCACAATGTCTGTAAACATAAGTTGCATATGCAAAACAGATTTGGCATGCTTAGTCAGAATATCATTTTTGAGGTAATGAACCAAAATGGCATGGAGTTTGTTTTTAAACATTCATTCACGAAAATTTATTCAGCAGTTGCTCTGTTCCAAGTTCTTCTGGACCCTGGTAATGCAAGTGGGAATAATATAGGCACTTCCCTTTCTGTCTTGGAACGTGCAATTCAGAGAGGGGGATAGAAGTTAAATAATTATACAATTATTTAAAATTCAATGTTGTATTCTTTAGAGGAAAGCCATAGGGGTGCTATGACAGAATACAAAAAGGGAACTTAACTTACTTCAAGAGTGAGAATTAATGGAATGATCCACTTTCTGAGTAATTTTTCATATTTCATAACCTACTGTAATATTTTATCAGTGAATATTATGATTTTTGATTTATTGTTCTTTTTACTAGTATATTGCAGTCCTGTGCTTTGTGAGCATCAAGGAGGAAGGAAGCCCTTAACCTGGTCTGAGGGGAATGAAAAGCAATTCTTAGATACATCAGCAAAATATCGAAGCATTAACGGAGAGAGATTGGATAAGGGGAAGGATATTCTAGGCCAAGGAAACAGTTTGTATAAAATTTGCACAAAGGCATTGAGCATGACAAAAACCTAATATTTGAAGTTAATGATGATTGGTATAGCTGAATGTGCTTTCTATCTAGGTGGTGTTGAGAGGTGAGACTGGAAAGGTAGGTAGAAGGTGTGAAATATTCATGTAATCAAATCTGGTTTCTGCAGAGCTATTCTATTAACCTTTCCCCATCACTTCAGAAGATCTAAGAGATGTGGAATTTTCTTTTCTCTGTCTTTTAATCATTAACACTTTTAAAGAAAGTATAAAAATTGACTTAGGCAGTTTGGATAATGGATATAGTTAAAATTCTATATGACACAGTGATTACAAGAGTTGTAGTCAGACTACCAAAGGAAGGCTACTGATCAGTGAAATACTTTTGGATTTCCTAGCTAGGCTGAGGTGTGGGCATTGTGGAAATATACAGTTGACCCTCCATATCTGTGGATTCCACATCTATGGATTCAACCAACCACAGGTTGAAAATATTTGGGGGAAAAAATCAAATGTATGCTTAACATGTATTGACTTTTTTCTTGGCTTTCTCAAAAGAATACTGCATAACAACTGCTTACATCACATTTACATTAAGTATAACAAGTAATCTGGAGATAATTTAAAGTATGTGGGAGGATGTGTCTAGGTTCTATACAGATAATACACCGTTTTGTATAGGGGACTTGAGCAGGAACCAAACTTCCACAGATACAGAGAGAGGACTGTATATTATCACATCTATATTTAAGTAATCCTGAAAAGAGATTTTTTAACCATGGTATTCCAGGCATATTGTGATGATGAGGCAGAATATTCTATTAATGATCAAAGGACAAATAAGAGATTGAATGGGAGAAACTTATTAACAGTGAAAGCAACATAGGCAATTTGATATGGAGCACTGAGAAATATCTAGAAGTGGACATGGCCTGTATTGGGGATGGCCTCTACCACTGATCTTAGGCAAGTCACAGGGGCATTTTGGAATCTGAATTTCTGTTTTACTCTTTTGAACTTTTATTGAAGTATAACATGGCATACAGAAAAGCATACAAATAATTAGCATAGGTAGTTTGATGAGCTCTTACAAACTGAACACACTCCTGTAACAAGCACTCAAATGAAGAAATTAGAACATTGCCAGAAGCCCTCTTTGTGCTTCCTAAGTTACTTCCTTCATCTTATCCTTAAAATAAGGGAAATTTCTTCTTCACTTTTCAAAAGTACTGAGATATGATATGACAAATTTTTAAAATGCCTTGATCTTTCTCAGATGGCTTTCTGGAAGTAAAATGAAATGCCTCTAGTGTTATGAAGAAATAAGACCAGTTTCCAAAGTTGTATAACACATAGAGCTTACTGAAGCATTATAGGTAAACCTATTAAATTGGAGGTGATTGAAGAAGTAAATCTGAAAACCATAAAGCAAAGAATAAAGCAGTGGTTTGAAACTAATCATAAAGATGTGTGGACATGGTCCATGTTGCCTTATTGTGTTAGTTGCTATAGTCAGTCTTGGGATTGAATAGAAAAACTTGTATATTTACATGTTCAACAGATGTGAAGCCATTCTCATTATTTGAGGATGCTCAGGAAATGGTAGCTCCCTGAAACAAAATAGCTTGCATACTGACAAAGTTTCAAATTTATTTAGTGTGATTTAGCAGAATGATGCTTACCATTTCTAACAAATAACACTAGCTCTAGTCACCACAGGAATAATTTTGACTTTTTAAATAAAACTTATTTGCTTCCTAGTTCCCTATCATCTCCTTCTATAGGCATGTGATTTGATCCCCTTATGATCTATTCTGACATTTACCAGTAAATGAAAGAAAATGCACTATGGTTTTTAATTTCTCTAAGGTAAGGTCATTTTATCAGGATTTTTTTTGTCTCTGATACTTAAAATTATCTTTACTGAACTCAGAAGTTGAGTACATTTTTCAATTATCTTTTGATTTACTTGGAAGGTCCTTAACATAGGCAGTATAGTTCTACAGATCTATAGAATAAACAGGCAGTTATATTTTCAGTACACATTTGGATATTACACAAGATCTTCATATTTTAAAATAGAAATTGAAAAGTGTAATTTGAAGAAAAGTTAGGACTAAATATTATTTGACTAACAGTTGCATAAACATTATTGGGCTTTTGAATGATTTCCATTTGGTTTTATATAGTCAGTGATTTCACTCTGTTCCATTAGAGATGGCCATCTGTGGGTAGAGAAGAGCTAACTTGGTCAAGCACCTATGATAATGCTGCCAATCTGCTTTGGGTGCAGAGTTCCTTCCTCCCTCATTTATCATCTGACTCTCAGTTCCTTCAGAAAGACAACTTATTTTCTATATCTTTTAGGTAAAGTTTAGTTAGCAATGATAGATGATTTGAGAGAGAAAGATGTTGGTGTGTGTGTAAGCGTGGCAGTGCTTGTTTTCACATCAAGGGGAAACCTGGTCACTGGTAAGAAGGTAGAATCTAGAGTTGTGGTTGCAAAGGTTATCTTAAATGTGAAGGTAAAATAAGGTAATTAAAGTTAAACTCACTCAGGAAAAGAGACTCTTAATCCTTCTCAAGTACTTGAATTACCTGTAGCTATTTAGGCAAAAGGAAAGTGGTCACATGGACCCATGAATAAAAGGTAAACCCCTCCTCACTGGAACAAGTACTCTCTCATATTACATTACACCATGTCTTTCTTGGGCACCAGAGGCAGATCTTCTATTCATTAGAAAGGGATTTTTGAAAATTTGTCCCTAGTCTGATGTGGTGGCACAGGACTGTAATACCAGCAACTTAGTAGGCAGAAGCAGGAGAATTGCAAGTAAGGGCTAGGGAAGAGCTCAGAGGTAGAGTACTTTTGTGTGAAGCCCTGGCTTCAGTCCTCAGCATCAAAAAACAAAACAAAACTTGTTCCTGCCTCTAGTACACAACTGTTGAAAGTTTGGAAACATTTGTAGCTTACATCCTATAGTTTGCCACTTTCATTAATACAAATAGAGGGAACATTTCAAATTACATAGGGTATGTGTAATTACATTTTATATCAAGTTCCAAAAATTCAATGCTTGCTAGAAGTGAACAAAATGCTGTTCTGATTGTTGAGCATAGATTCAACCAACCCTGCTGCCTTCAGATTAGCAGGAGACCTACATAATCTCTTTAGGTTGCCACTTAATCTATATTTTCACTTTCAACAGAAAGACTGTTACCCCAAACCATGGTGGAGTATGTCGTCTTAAGAATATTTGTTCTTCAGATTAGGAGTAGCATGTGTTTAGTCTACCTTTACTATGTCACAATCTTGTTCTTTGAAAATTCTTTAAGTTTGTGTCATGAGTACATTCCATATCAGAGTCCATGTTTTGTTTTGTTTTATATTCAAATGACCTTAAACTCTGTCATATTTTGAATAAAAATGATTTATCCGAATTTATGCTTTTGCTTTGAAGGGTCTCATCTTTTGTGTGTTGTAATATATTTTTCTCCCCTAAGAATCAAACATATAATTAGTTGGTAGCTATGCCTTATGTTGCTATTTATTTGATGTGTTCTGAGTTTAATTCAGCTCCAGAGATATGTGTAAACTCCAGGTTCTGAACAAGGCTCAAGGATAACATCTCCCAAAATATGCCTCAGAGAATATTGATTCATTTTTTGAATGTTGTGTGCTCAGAAATTTAGGATTTTATCTTAGTCTGTTTTGTACTCTATAACACAATTTGGGACTGGGTAGTTTATAAAGAACAGGAATTAATTTTCTCAGAGTTCTATAGACCGGGGACTCCCAAGATCAAGGTGCCAATAGTATTGGTGTCAAGTTAGAGCTGCATTCTGCTTCTAAGATGGCGCCTTATTGCTATATTCTTCAAAGGGAACACTGTGTCTATACATGGAAGAAGGGATGGAAGTATAAGACACTGCCTTCAGACTTGGAACTGTTTTTAATGAGCACTAATCCCATTCATGAGGGTGAAGCCCTTATAACTTAGTTATCTCCTAAAGGCCCCACTTCTTAATATTGTTGCATTGGGAATTAATTTTCAACATGAATTTTGGAAAAGACATCATCAAATCTTAGCATAAGTGCTAGTTTTAATGAAATATAATAAATCTCTTTTCCTTCTATTTAATATAATTTTTTTGTTCTGGACCCTTCAATCCCTCAAATTAATTCATTTGTAGTTTACCTGAATAAAAATTATCAGAATTATAACAAGTGTAAATGTAACAAAGTTTTCAAAAGTATAATGTGATCCTTATGAGATTTTGTGTCATTATGGTCAGCCCTTTTAATGAAAAAGTTGGCCCTTTAAAACCCAACAGCAGAATATACTTATTTCACTTGAGCCACATGCTAGATAATTTTTAAAACCAATCCTCACATCTGATGAAAATAAAATGCATTCCAAAGTGTGCTTTTTGTTCTTCCCTGTTAAATGTTTTAAAATTGTGTTAAAATGTATGTAAGATGAAATTTGCCATTTTCTTCAGTCTAAAATGGCTTCAATTACATTCACAGTGTTCAATTACATTCACAATGTTTTGCAGCCATCACCACTATGTCTATACCTTCATGCTCTATTACCCTATCTAGATATTATGGGAAGAAGGCACAATTCGTGTTATAGAATGGTTAAATGATTTCTTAAGATCTGTTATTTTAGGTCTGAATTAAATAAATCCTTTGGCCAAAGATTCAGTTGAATCTGATTGGCCAGAAGTCAAATCAGCAATCAGTAACTTACTGAACAGCTGCCTTTGTTAGGCACAGGTGTTCTACTGCCACCATGCCCTTAAAGTAGTGAGTATTTCAAGGAAAAGAAAGGTGGAGGCATGTCCAACATTCATTGCCACTCCCCCCACCCTCTCTCTTGGCTTCAGTCTTTCTTGCAGTCTCACATCATAACCATAGATTTCTCCCTTGCTCATAATATCTACTTGGCAATGGGGCTGGACTTTGGTAACTTCTATCAGGAACAAACATTTCCTCCACCCTGCAAATGCTATTCTTGTATGAGTATTCTCCCTCTCATTTCTGATTGCTAATATTATGTCTTTGGGTGAGTGAAGTTACTCATCCCTACAAAAAGAGATTTGAAACCTGTCTAATTTTCCCTATTTGAAGGAAGCCCCAGAGAGTTGAAACTAATAGGATGAGTTTAGAACTAAAACACACGTGTTCCAATCCCTGGTCAGAGAAGTTGGTTGTTCTGTGGGTGGTCAATGAAACAAAGAGGGACAGGGTCAGTAGAAAAACCTGAGTAAACCCATTGCCTCATGATTTTTCCTGGAGTCAGAATTTTGAACTTGGCAAAATAGGAGTAGTTCTAACTCTCTCTTTTAAAAATGAGGAAACAGGCACAGAGTGACTATAACTCAAAAATATATAACCAGTCAGTTGCCAAGCTAGAACTGAATACCCATATATCTTGACTATTGCCCTACTGCCAGAGGTATTATAACACTGTGACTTTGTGCTTGCCTCTAATAGTTATTTGCCTACAATATACTTGGTTGAATTGTCACTGCCACATTATTATAGAACTATTTTTTATATTCTTTTTTTGTATTACCTTCTAACCAATTAAGTATAAGATGTTTTTAGTTCCAGTTAATAGTGCAATCTTTCAATAGAAAGGAAATTAAATCAATATGCAATGTTAACTTCACTTTTATAAGTTTGAAAATTGTTTTTCAAAATAAACATTGACTAAACTAGTTAATATTACATAAAAAGAAAAATCAAGAGGAGAGAGAATTAAAGTTTGGATGATGCACTGATATGTGGAATAGGTGAAGATAAGGGACTATTTTTGTGGACAAATGTTATTAAATATACTTTGTAAGATCAAATTTCTGTTTTCAGCAAGTAAGAAATGAATTTTGAACTTTAAACTTAAAAAAATAAAAAAACATTAATTATCAGGAAAAATGCTTTCTACACATTTTTATTTGATAGCAATTAATACCTATGCAATATTTTTCTTAATATCATGTAAGTGAATACTTAATATATACTGATTTTAAAAACTGAAAGTACTAATAGTTTTACTAACAATTTACTAATAATTTTGCCCAAATCTATAAAAATTACTGATATATGCAATAGATAAGTTTTTATTTCTAATAAAAAAGATAAAGGCTGGATAACTTCAATAACTGGAAAACTTCAATAGAGGACCTCAAATTTATGTCTGATATAGAGGTGAGGCAGGAATAATACAGTGATTAAGAAGGGCAATGATTTTGGATCTGGAATTTTTGTATTTGAATTCTGATTGAACCAGTTACTAGCTTTGTGGCCAAGTTACTTAACTTTGTGCCTCAGTGTCCTCATCTGTAAAATGAGGATAAAGATACTGCCTATAATAAGTATGACCTACCAGTTACAGAATTATGAGAATTAAATGAGTGAATACTTTTAAGGCTTAGAAAAATAACCAGCATGTTGTGTGTATTTAATACTAATGTCTTAGTCTCTTTTGTGCTACTATAACAATGCTACAGACTGGTAATTTATAACAAATTTATTGGGGTCATAGTTTTGAAGGCTGGGAAATATGACATCAAGGAGCTGCATCCAGTGAGGGCCTTCTTGCTATGTCATAACCCGGCAGAAGGCATCAACATGGCAAGGGAGTGCATGCAGGAGGGCCAGATTCACTTCTATAGCAGACCTGCTCTTAATAAATCCTCTCCCACAATAAGGACATTAACCCATTTATAAGGGCAGAGCCCACATGAACTAATCACCTCTTAGCTCCACTTCTCAATACTGTTGCATTGGGGTTAAGTTTCCAATGATTGAACTTTGAGGGACACATTCAAACCATAGCAATTAATACTATACTAATATATACTATTCATACTAATTATAGTACCTAGTACTAATAAATTTTATCATTCTTATTCCTCTAGTTGGAAGATTATGGTAACGGTGAAATGTAAATGGGTAATCATTTGATGCCTCTGATGAGTGTAAGATTTTGACCTGTGGATGCTTTTGACTATTTAAATATAAATAAAAATATTTTAATCAGAATTAAACCAATACCAATAATTTTTTGTTGAAAATATTTCTCAGCCCAGATAATTACACTAAGCCAATCTAACTCCTTGATCAATTTTTTTTGCACCACACACCTAAACAATTTGTAATTTTTTTATTTGCATATTTTCCTGAAAGTATATTCATTGGAATTATTTTTTCTGTTTTAATTCCAAAACTTGGCTCTTTTCTTTCTGTGGTACTTGGAATTGAATGCAGGTACACTCCACCATTTAGCTATGATTTTTTAAAAAATATTTATTTTTTAGTTGTAGTTGGACACAACATCTTTATTTCACTTGTTTATTTTTGTATGTGGTGCTGAGGATCGAACCTAGGGTCTCGCATGTGCCAGGCGAGTGCTCTACTGCTGAGCCACAACCCCAGCCCCCTGAGCTACAATTTTTTATCGTGAGACAGTGTCTTACTAAGTTGCTCAGGCTGGCCTTGAACTTATGATCCTCCTACCTCAGCCTCGTGATTCACTGAGATTATAGGTGTGTATCACTGGACCCAGCAGGCTTTTTAAAATAATTTTTATTAATTATGACTTCTACCATTGTAAGTTTTCTTTTGCACTGGAATTGTAATACATTCTTTTTTCTTTATCGTTATACCCCAATATACCAACCAATATAGCTTTTTAAAAGGAAGCATTATTATACCTTTCTGATTATTATGTTTCTCTTAAAATGCATTTTTGTTTCGCTTTCATTCCTGTCTATCAACCTACCTCCATCTCGATATCATTAGCACACTGTCTTTAAAACATACCTTAACTCTGTAGTCAGAGATCATATGCCAGGGTAGATGGTGGCTAAGCAGTGAGGGCAAGATGTCCCTGTAGTGATGTTCCTGATGCCTTAGGAGAGTAGCATGTCTGAGTCCTCAAGTAAACCAGCCTGTTCTATGTGAGGAGTTAAAGGTGAGAAAAGGAAGAAGGCCAAGATGGTTTTGCAAATGCTCTAAAGAAACTGAGTCACAAAGAGAAACTTGAGCAGGAAAAAAAGGTCACAGTGTGCAGTTAGTTGATACAGAAGACTTACAGAAACTTTTAGAACCAAAAAGGATTTGTATAGCACCTTTAAAACATTCATTGTCTCTGATCAGTTTCATTCTAGATAAAGATATAAATACAGGATTTCAATTTTTTTGTACCAGGCATTGAACCCAGGGGTACTTAACCACCAAGCCACACATCCCCAGCCCTTTTTATATTAGAGACAGGATCTCACTAAATTGCTTAGGGCCTTGCTAAGTTTAGCTGAGGCTGACTTTAAACTCCCAATCTTCCTGCCTCACCTCCCAAGCCTCTGGGATTACAGGTGTGTGCCACTGTACCCTGCAGGATTTCACTTATTAAGGAATATATTATCAAAACTATTCTTTTGCTAAGCAATGACTTCTTGGTTTAGGGTAGGAATCTCTCCAAGAATTTAGATAAAGCAATAAAGGCAGATTTGCTTTAATGGCTTTAGCATTATATACTATGCTTGATAATTTAATTTAATGTTTTATTAAGATTGAGAAACATTAAGCATTGTACATTCAAATCAAGTACTAATCCAAATCAGTAAGCATCTGTTACCACTCATGCTTGTTTCTGATCTGTGAAAAGCAACATTATGGCAAGGCTAAGAGTGTCTTGAGCAGTGATTGAAATAGTAGCCTTTGCTGATTCAACTGATCACAACCATCTTTTGTTTTCTGGTCACTACAATACTCTTTATCTAATAAAGTTAAGGTTTACCAAGGATGATTAGTCTTGACCAATAGCATATTACTGTAGATAGGATTTTTAGTGCAATGTGATTTCCTTAGCTAATATTGAAATCCATTTTATCTGTCCAAGAAATGAAAGCAGCAGATGTATAGTACTTTAGATTGTTTGTATTACAGATCAGCCAAGTATTTGTGGGAAGCCAGAAGCATAAAATAAGTTCAAAGATCCAGTCTGTTATATGGAAGTAACAAACTACAATCTCATTAAGGACAGCCATTCAGCATTTGTGTACCATAGAAATACTAGAATTTTCCACAAGTGGAATGGTAATGGCCTTTTTCATGTGCTCTCTGCAAAGAACTGTGGTCCATCATTTTTAAAATTCTTTGTTGTTTGGTGCTTTCAATGTTTTTATCAATAATTACAGCCAAAATAAAATAGAGCTGTGCAGTAGAGCTCATTTCTTCCATGTTATAGCTGGCTCTGTGAAAGATGTTTTGAGGAAACCCTAATTGCCTACAGCCCTTCAATGAATTGTACAACAGATGTACCATTTTAAACTCTTGAGTCTTGGCATGCGTTTTTCACCTTTTACTTCAGCATTAGCCTTTTGTTTGGAGCACTTAATGTTAAGTGGTATAAATGTGTCTTTCTAGGAGACATAATTGAGTTCTCATTTTTTTCCAAAGGAAGAAAGAAAGCAAGGTCAACATAAACTTTGCATTTCCTTCTCAGGTTGTTCCTTGAATGGAATCAGAGTCTGTCAAGGTAAAAAAAAAAAAAAAAAAGTATTCTTTTTGCTAAAATTGAGTGGTAGAATGACTAAATATTTTGGATAAAAAGCCCTTCTGAAAATTGTTATGTTAGATAATATTCAAATATCATCATTTCAGTGCCTTTAATTGTTATTATTTCTGCAAAAAAAAAAAGCACTTTCATGTAAGATTTTTGTTTACTTTACTCTTCAGCCATGAAGTAGTTGATCATATGTGAGGACACAGGAAGAAATAAGAAGTGAACCCATGGCCTCTGCTCCTAAAACATGAACCCATGTATTAGGCATCTTATTTGAACCAACTTTCCATCACTATAATGAAATACCTGAGATTATTAACTTATAAAGAGAAAAGGTTTATATTGGCTCACAGTTTTGGAGGTTCCAGTCCAAGATTGGGCAGACCTATGGTTTTGGGCTTCTGCTGGGCATGCTGGGTGGTAATGGGAGGGAGCATATAGCAGAGCAAACTGCTTACCTCATGGTAAGAGAATAAAGAAGGGACCATGTCTTTCAAAGGCATACCTTCCCCAGTGATTAAGGACCTCCCACTAGGCCCTACCTTCTAAAGGTTCCACTACATCCCAACACTGCCACCCTGGGAACCAAGCGTTTGTTTAACACGTGGACCTTTGGGAAACACTTACCCAAACCATAGCACATCTCATAAAGGATTGGTTGTAGATTAGTCCAGTGAGGTGATTTGAACTGTCAAGGTCATCAAAAACAAGATAAGTATGAGAAACTATCACAGTCAAGAGAAATCTAAAAAGACAATGATGATTAAATGTAATGTGGTATCCTGGATGAGATCCTGGAATAGAAAAAGGACATTTGGGTAAGAACTTAAGGAAACCTGAATGAAGAATAGACTTGAGTTGATGTTGGTTACCAACATTGGATCATTAATTGCAATAAATGTATCGGTTTAATGGAAGTTGTTAATAATCAAGGAACTAGATACAGGGCATTTGGAAACTCTCTCTGCTGTCTTTGTAATTTTTCTGAAAATCTAAAACTATTCTAAAAAATAAAGTGTATTTCCAAAAAAGAGTTGTTGACTGTGTAGATGATCTCTTGGTCTTGAGATGAGAGAATGTTTAAGAAGAACAAGAGGAACATAGGTTGTAGGATATGCTGTGACATCTAGACTCTGCTGCTAATCATGGTAATACAGTAACAAGGCTTGGACAAGTATAATTCCCTGTTCTAAATAAAATCAACTCTCACTGTAGCTGAACTGAAGGGACAGAAAAGACAATCATTTAGCATAATCTGAAACCTGTACTCTAAATGCATTACGAGATTTCGATCAACACTTGTTTGGAACGTCTTAAGTAAGGGTAGGCAACCTAGAGAGTAAATATTTCAGTCTTTGCATCCCATACACTGTTTGTCACAGCCACTTAACTCTGCTATTGTAGCAAAAAAGCACAGAAAATATATAAATGAATGGGTGTGGCTGTATTCTAGTAAAATCATATTTACCTAAACAGGTGACAGTCTGGTTTTGATCTGTGGTCTGCTGGCCCCTCTGACATAAGTGATCACACTGGCCAGGTTCACTGGGTACACTATAATAATTCTTTTAAGAATTTATGAAGGAATACAGTCTGAACAAGCTAAAATAATATTGCCTTGCCTCTGTTTTCAAAGAGTAGGAATGGCAGCAATGGAGGGGTAGATACACATGGTTTACTTGTATACATATGGCCATTGTGCCTTTGGAAGCCTCCAAGGCCTATGGATCTGAATTCAGGAAAATTTTTCATTAACCATACTTTTTAAAGGTTTAGTTGGATTTTTAGTATTTTTTGTTTGTTTTTCTTAACTTATTCTATGATACAGCATTCAGAATCCTCTAGGGGAACCCTATACCACTGTCTTTTTGCCAAATTATTTCTAACTAGGACTTTAAAGTAATATTTCCCTAAGTGTATGACAGGTACTATGGGAGGCTGTGTTTTTTAGGTTGTATCCCAACAAATCATTAATTTTTTTTATTTGTTTTAATTAGTTACACATGACAGTACAATGATCTTGACATATCATACATTTGAACAAATCATTAATTAAACAGTAATCAACAAAGAATTCTTTGTAGTGTTGTTTCAGTCTGACTAGTATAATACCCTTGAAAAAGTCGAATTTTGGTTTTCATACAATATTAACAACTGACATAACCTGTTTTTTTTCTTTTTTCTTTTTAATTGAGAACAGCACAGCATTTTGAAGGAAACGGTACCTACCTGGTATTTCATAATGCTATTGTTTTAGTTTATTCCATTTACCTTTTTTTCCAGAGGTGGAATCTTTATTTTACAAGTTTCAAGATACAGTATAAAACTAATCTGTAATCTCTCTATTAACAGGGTTTGTCTGTTTATACAATTATATTACACATCACCAGAGTTTTTACTGCTTTTCATTAAATACAAAATCACAAAAATGTCTACTGTGGTATTCCTTAACAATGCCAGCGTGGTCTTTTTAAATTTCCTTTTTATGGGCTAGGGTTGTGGCTCAGTGGTAGCGTGCTTGCCTAGCACACGTGAAGCACTGGGTTCCATCCTCAGCACCACATAAAAATGAAATAAAAATTGTGTGTCCACCTACAACTAAAAAATAAACACAAAAAATTCTTTTAAAATATTTGTAGTGGTTGCTTGGATTATATCAACCTTTTATATATATATATATATATATATATATATATATATATAAAGTTGTAGTTGGACACAACACCTTTATTTCACTTGTTTATTTTTGTATGTGGTACTGAGGATCAAACCCAGGGTCTCGCACGTGCGAGGCGAGCGCTCTACCGCTGAGCCACAACCTCAGCCCCTCAACCCTTTTTTTAATGAAAAAGAAATAATGTTACCTTGTTTGTCAATCCAGTTAGTAAAAACAGTACATGTGAGATGGTTCCCTGCACATAACTAAGGGATCCTTCTTGTGTACAAAATCAGACTTTTTACTTGTGTAAGTAGTCATCTTAACATATAAACATTGTTATTTGGGGTCATTTTAAATTTTCCTCAAATATCAAGCGGATGGAGAAATTTAGCTACTTTTCAATGACTACTACACATTTAAAAACCAGGTAGTGCCTCAAAAATTGCATATTTTCACTCATATATGAGCAATGACTGATGAAAAGTTTGCATAAAAATAGAGGTTTTCCTTTGCTCTGGTTATTATTATTAATATTATTATATTTACATTTAAGGTTACCTTCTACTTCTGGGAAGAGATACTATTTTTTGTTAATGGAAGTGGTATCCTTTTTAAAAAAAAAATTAAGGAAAGAAGGTCAGCTTAAAGGATACTTCCTGTAAGTAGAGGTTGGAATTGTGGGAGGGATTTTGATGTGAGAGAGATTCTGTATTGCTGGCTTGAAGATGGAAGGGGCTGTATAACGAATATTAAAGGTGGCTTCTGAGAACTTATGAGTGCCCCTGGCTAAGATAATAGCCATCAAGGAAATGGTCCTTCAGCCATATAGCTGCCAACTACCTGAATGATCTTGGAAGTGGATTCTTCTTCACTGCCTCTATATAATAGTGCAGCCAAACTGCTACCTTGATTTCAGTCTTATAGACTTTAAGCAACCTACCTGAGCCACCTGGATTCTTGACCTGCAGAAGCTGTGAGATAATAAACACTTGATATTTTAAGATGCTAAATTTGTTGAAATTTGTTGCAGAACAATGAAAAATTAATATCAACCTATAGACTTCATTTTTATTGCTCTTCAAACTATTAGAGACCATGCTTTCCTCTTACAGAAGCACTCCTTCCTACCAAACCAAGACACTGAAGGGTTTGTGGGAAACCTAGTTGTTTAGTAGTTGTCTAACTATAGGTCTTCAGGCTACTCCTGGTATGGGGAGAGGTCTTCTTTCTCTGGATGTAGCATGGCTAGCTTGGCAGAATACAAGCACTGTATAAGAATTTCTTGAAACCACCATGCCTAGAGAAGTTAGTTCAACTTTTCTGTTAACTAGATTTGAAATTTTTATTATTTGGGAAAAATCACTTAACATATGATACAAGAAGCAAAAAAATCACCCAACATACAAGATCTCAAAACATTTCAGCTTTAGAGAAAGGAAATGAGACAGGAAAATACAATATTACTTGTACATTGAGGGAAACTAAGATTTCTTGAACACGCTTAGGATGATAAAATCAAAGAATCATTACAAACCAAAGCAAAGGAGAATGAAGACCAAATAAATGACAGGAAGTGTAGCTGCTGAAAATGATTGAGCAGTGGTTTTCACTTCAGTCCATAAACCAAATTCTCTGTGGGTTTTTTGTTTTGATTTTTAGCTGAACCTTGACAGTAAAAGTTCTTCTGTGAATCCTCATCCAGCCAAATGCTTGTTGAGAGTCTTTAAGCAGGTCTTACAGCATCTACTAATTCCATGGTACTTTTCCTTCTAAATTTGCTCTTCCTTGTTCTTGGCAATAGAGGCCGACACAAGATGCAGCTTGGGAGTAGAAAGTTCACAGGCCTTATGGCCAGGTAGATTTCATGTTAAAGTCCTAGATTTGCAGAGGTATTAGCTGTGGGACACTGTGTAATAGTGTCCTCCTTCTAGAGCTGTTGAGAAAAATCACATGAGACCTTTTGCAAAACATTTAATAGAGTGCTTGGTGAACCGTAGATATTTAATAAATGGTAACACTCCTGCTATCGTCATCCTCAGGGCAAATCCAGAACGGAAGAACTCTGGGAAACCCTCAAGGAAACGGAAGGGTGACAAACATGGGAAAGATATAATATATTAAATAATGGTCACTGGAGATATGTGACTTTAGGTTAGCTCTAAGCCACCTTCTTAATGAGGCCTCTCTTATTTCATACTAAATCTGTCCCAAGCCCATCATAATATTTCCAGTTCCCCTACAGTATTCTACTTTTTTCCTGTAGACTCATTCCCCTTTAAATACACTTTATTGTATTTATTATTTGTACATTTCTTCCTGCTCCTGGCACTTGGTAGTGATATATCTCAATTTAAATTTCCTATCTTATTTTGTTCTTGGCTTGACCTGCTTGTTTCTGTTTTTAATTTTGTTCCTTTCTCCTATGTTTTTTTAAAAATCACTCCATTTCCTCCCCTGCTTAGTTTGGAACTTAGACACTGTGTTACAGTTTTTGTGGTAGTGGCAAGCATGGCAGCTATAATACCAGCAAGTTAGGAGCCTGAGACAGGAGGATCACAAATTTGAGGCCAGCCTCACCAACTTAGTGAGACCCTTAGCAACATAGTGAAACCCTGTTTCAAAAATTTTTAACAAGGGCCTGTGGTACAGTGCCCCTGAGTTCAACCCCTACTACCCCTACCCCCATACACACAATATCAATTTTTTACTCATACCCTTAAAATAGCATGTATTAGGCACTTATCAAAGTATAATATTAACAACTGTCATCACCTTTATCTCAAACAATGCAAGGGTCTTAAGAACATTTTAACTTTATTCCTTCATGACTTATACAATGACTATATAATATTTATCATGCATTTTATTTTTCTATTTTCAAAAAGCCCAGAAAACATTATTGTTTTACATAGTCAGTGTTTGTTTAAATTTATTTACATATTTACATCTTATTTTGTTTTTTATTCCTTGATAAAGCAATCTCTGACCTGTCTGATTGAAGTATCACTTAGAAATTCATTGAGTGTGAGTTTGTTATGACAAAATTTGTGTTTGTCTTTAGTATGCTATCATCATTAAAGATTATTTTCCCTTGGTACAGGGAAATTGTTTAGCACCTTATTTCAACTCTTTGAATATATCATCATTCCATTGTCAAATTCTTTTATCAGCTACTATATTGTTACATATTTAAAGATAATCTATCTGTTTTCTTTACTTCTGGTTATAAGGGTTTTCTCTTTGTCTTTATATTTCTATGATGTGACTAGGTACACATTTCTTTTGAGTAATCCTGCTATAATTCACTAGGCATCTCAAATTTATGGCTAGACAGATCTGATGAAAATTCTATGGAAGCATTCTATGAAAAATTCTTAACCATTTCCTCAAATGTCATCTCTAACTCATTCTTCCTCTCCTTTCCTGTTGGGACGCCAGTTCATGTGTATGAAATCCTATCATATTTCATTTAAGTTTCTTACTCTGTCTTTTATGGTTTCTATCTTTATTTTTTCCTTCATGATATATTCTTGATAATTTATTTGGACCTATATTCCTCTTAACTAATTCCTCTTCAACTCTCCTTTGCTCTGAAATCTATCCATTGAATACTAATCCAATAACAGATCACCCCTTGAAGAAGTCCCCTCTTTTTTTGTATGTGTCTATAATCTTCTGTATACTTCAGAACACTCTGAAGTATTTTCATCTTCGTTGCACAATTTTATAAAGTGGGCCCATAGAGATTTGATAACTGGTCTCATGTTATCATAATTAGCAATGGGCACATCCAGGATTCAAACCCAGCCAGGTCTTTTGAACCCTTGCAGTGTTTATATTGTTAATGGTTTTGAGTCAAAGAAGAAAGCATTCATCTGTCAAGGGTTAAAGTACCTTCTCTCAAGAAGACTTTTTCATAACTAACAGATGTTTACAGTTAGAGTGTTTATACTTCCATGTTGTGTAGGCATACCAAAAGGAAGTTGTAAATTCATTGTGAAATATTAATATGCAAGGATACTTGGCTACTAGAATAAATTTTTCTTTAAAAAGTTCAGTGGTTATTCAAACTGCCCTTAAAAATTACATGTTAAAACATCTTGTTCTTTACTATGATCTCAACCCATTTGTTTTGTATCTATGCTAGATATTCTTTTTTCCCACATTTTTGGTACATTGTAGTTGCGGTTGTTATATATTCATATATGCATACAATATAACAAGATAATTTGGTCAATATCACCCTCCCCAGTACTTCTGTCCTTCTTCCCGACCTCTAACACCCTGGTCCCTTTCTTCT
This sequence comes from Callospermophilus lateralis, assembly GCF_048772815.1. Classification (NCBI taxonomy): domain Eukaryota; kingdom Metazoa; phylum Chordata; class Mammalia; order Rodentia; family Sciuridae; genus Callospermophilus; species Callospermophilus lateralis. Next base: position 28,108,442 of record NC_135325.1, on the reverse strand, counting down.
AATGATTTCCGTTTCATTTTCATGAGATCCCCAACCCCCCACTGTCTTTTCCTTTTTCCTCTCTAGCTTCCACATATAAGAGAAAAACATGACCCTTGACCTTCTGAGTTTGTTATTTAGCTTAACATGATGGTCTCTTTCATTGATTTTCTTGCAAATGACATAATTTCATTTTTCTTTACAGCTGAATAAAACTCCCTCGTGTATATATGTATGCCACATTTTCTTTATCCATTCATCCATTGATAGACACCTAGGCTGGTTCCATAGTTTGGCTATTGTGAATTGTGCTGCTATTAATGTGGATATGCACACATCACTATAGTATGATGACTTTAATTCTTTAGGATAAATACCAAGGAATGGTATAGCTGGGTCATATGGTGGTTCCATACCTAGTCTTTTGAGGACCTCCATACTGATTTCCATAGTGGTTGTACTAATTTGCAGTCCCATTAACAGCACAAAAGTGTTTCTTTTTCTGCAGATCTACTCCATGTGCTAGATATTCTTCATGCTTCATTCTTTATTTTTCCCCACTGGTTGGGATATATAAAATAATTTGGTTAAAGGATAAGACATGGGGCCAGGCGTGGTGGTGCACACTTGTAATTCCAGTGGCTTGGGAGGCTGAGGCAGGAGGATGGAGAGTTCAAAACCAGCCCCAACAAAAATGAGGCACTAAGCAACTCAGTGAGACCCTGTCTCTAAATAAAATATGAAGTAGGGTTGGGGATGTGGCTCAGTGGTCAAGTGCCTCTGAGTTCAATCCCCAGTGCTCTGCACCCCTCCCCCAAAGATAAAACATGGAATTGAATATGTGTTGATTTTTAAGGAATTGGTGAATAATCATTGGCTAACAGGTTTCTAATATTTTGAACTCATCCTACATTTATTAATGATTTAAGCTTATGCTCAAAATGAGAGTCTTCAATCAGCATGAAGTTTTGTTTTCCAAGTCTTAATTATCTACCTATAATTTCACATACAAAAAGGCTGATCATGTTGATAATATAGTTTATTTCCAGTTAGTAATATCTTCTGATGGTAAACTATTACAGTGATTAAGGCTCATAAGTAATCTTACCATATCATACAAACTATATTTTTAGCAAACTATTAAAACCTATAAGCAAAAAGCTTGAATTTGGAGTGAATTATTGTCGCAGTCATTGTTATAACCTTTAAATTAAAAAGCTCTCTGAATTTTAGGAGATATGTTCGGTTTTTTGCCATTATAAAATGCCATTTTGTAAAATACCTCAAGTTTACAAGGTCTGTTTTAAATGAGTATTTAAGAGCACATGTTAGTATATGTTAAAAACTTAAGTCTGCTTTTTTGAGTTTTGATTATGGTAGCACTGGAAGAATTTTAAATGGGCAACCAACATCTCTTAGGGAAACGAAAGAATTTATTTTTTAAGAAGTATTTTTAAATTACATAACATGTTACATGCTTTTATAACTTTTGTTTACCTTTCAGTAATTGGCATTGGAAAATTAAAATTTTTAATTCTACCAGGTAAATGAAATTTTCCACCAAGATATCTATAACTTTAGATTAACTAAAATGTAACTACATTGATAGCACCTATGTTTGTGCATCCTGAAAAGGATTGATCTCTTAATTTGTCCATTCATAAGCATTTATTGAGTCTCTACTAGGATGGTCTCAGGCATTGGTTCATATGCTAGTGATACAGGATGAGTAAGAGAAAAACCCTATCCTCAAAGTCAACTGGGAGGTCCTTTATTAAGAACTGTCTATACAATAACTCCTAACTTTCTTCACTTTATTTGTGTAGTGTGTAAGACCTAAATGATGAGATTGTTATTAAAAATACCATTTCTCAATAGTGTACCATGACTGAGAAATATTAAATACACTGGCATTTTGGATCTCCTTTTCAATTCACAAAGACTTGAGGGTGAATGAGAATGTGTATGCTATGGAGACAACAGAAACAAACCCCTAGTCTAGTTTGCTTTGGCTAGTTTGGTATTCCTCAAACCCCAAAAGATTGGGAAACATCAGTTACCTACTTGAGACCCTAAAATTCTGAACCAGGACTCATGGAAAACTACATTATAGCTACTATTTTCAGCAGGGTACACTGGTCATTAAAGAACTGTAGCTTGTTCACTAATCTCAAATGAAGTGGATTTCTAATGCCTGCCAGAATGAAAATGGTTAAAAAAAATTAATTCTATTTTCCGATCAAGATGACATGGACTCACTTTTCCCTCTCCCCTCCCCTATAAATACAACTAAATACCTTGGAAGTTATTCAACTAATAGCAATACAAGCATTCTGAGGGCTGTGGTGGTAGCTCAGTGGTAGAGCGCTCACCTAGCATGTGCGAGGCCCTGGGTTTGATCCTCAGCACCACATAAAAATAAATAAACAAAATAAAGGTATAAAAAATCAATAAAAAAGCATTCTGAAAGTTGGAATGAAGAAAGTGGAATAGCTAGGAACCTCAGCATTTGAGGTTAGTTCACTAGGTTTTCTTTTTTACCTACCATTTACTCCTGGACTGGATACAGGAGACCCAGATTATCAATGGGCATAGAAATAAAACAAAAGCTTGCTTTCTGTGGTAAAAGGACCTGGATGGAAAGAGGAAGACCATCAGAGACCTAATCAAACCACTGATATCTGCTGATCCATACTAGGCCTAGTAGGCAGCCTGATCTGCCTATAGGAACAGGAATACCCCTGCCCCTCCCAGCCCTTTCTCCACAACCAAGGCCCCCATGGACAGTCAGATCTTCCAGCAGCAGCAAAGACCTGGCTGGTTCAGCTTCTGTGCCACAGTCCACGTCCCTGTGATCTGATCTGTCAGCAGTAAAGCCCAACCTATACTCACTTCTACTCCCTACTGGTCCCAGCAGGTGGTCTGTTCTACAGATACCAATCATACCAGCCCCCTGCCTTTTACCCATAGCTTAAGGAGACCAAGGCCCAGGAACTACGGGAGCCTTCTCCCTCAATGTTGCCCAGTGATAGATAGCAAGTGACCCTGGAAAATACCTTTTTTCATCCCTGCAGGTAACATCAGCAGAGATTGAGTCGGGGCTCCAACAGCACCAGAAGAATGAAGAAGACCAAAATAGCTTTGTGAGGGCTCAGAAAACTCAACTGCCATTGGAATTAAATCCCACAAAAGTAGTCTAGAACCTACACACTAAATCTAAGCAAGACGACTGCTTGCTAAAACAGAAGATTCCTGTAATCATGAGTTTCCTAACAATAACCACAATATTTAGGATGCAATAAAAACACTTGTCATACCAAACACCAGAAATTTGAATGAGAAAAGACGTTCAACTGACTTCAATACTGATTTGAATCAGATACTGGAATTATCTGATGAGAATTTTTATTCAGCTATCATAAAATTACTGCAACAGTCATTTGCAAGTTTTCTTGAAACAAGGTGGAGCCAAGAGCATATCCTGATGAATTAGAATTGGAATGAGAAAGAAAGGGGTCAATATGGTGTTGTAATTTTTGGCTAGGCTGGGAAATAAGAAGCTGCCTTCAACTGTAATGGGGAGAAAGGAGATGAGGATGTTCAGGAGTTCATTTTCAGATGTTTTGAGGGATAAAAGCCCTTTTTCTTCTTGTTCTCCATGCTTTACTTTTGGAACATGTTTTGGTAAACTGGAAGTCATTCTATGAGCACTGAAAGATGGTTTCATCCTCGGGACTGGTTAAAAGTGAGCTAAATTACTAACTTGTGTTTCTTACCTAACTTGAAAAATTTCCTGTGTATTTCAATATTTGATTTTACTATCTTGCCTAAACAATTACATCTACTGTATTCTTATTTTCAGATTTTTTCCCTAAAGCAATTATTTTCCAGATCATCTACTTTACTTCTTTAGACCTAGAAACTGATTACTACAATTATGATTCAAAACCTATTTTCTGCTGTCCTGCACTGAGCTGGGTAATTGAGTGTAATGGTTATTTCCTTTGCATACTTTGCCTTTGTGTTAAGTGCTTTTGGTTAAAAGACCAGAGGTTGCATTATTGCCTGCTGAATATGCTTATACTAACAATTGAAAAAGAAAGTAAATTACTTTTGGGAGTATTAATGAGTAGACATTTAAATTGCATGGTTAAATCTTTTCCATCCTTTACTAAGCAAAAAATTGGATTAACACCACCGCCCCCCTGTAGGTATTTAATCAACAATTTATATGCCTTATTTGGGTGGGAGAAAATTTGTTACTGAAAAAAGTTGTTTGAGAACCGAATGATTCTTGTTATTGTAAATATCTGTTCAGATTATCATATACAAAGTGTGTTTAGGGAACACTTATGATTAGCAGGTGCTACATGGGTGGTAGGGATGGAGTAGGACAAAGGAGAGATGCTTATGTCTTAACCATAAGGCTAGGCTGCTAACATGTCATATGTACATGAGGGGCATGGGTTAGGTATTTTCTTCAGTATTTCCTGAGCTTACTTGGCAGAGAAAATTTTCATTCTTTAAGGATACCATAAGATGCCAGTTTAGAAAAATCTAATTCAGAGTGTCAGCTTATTACATTTTTGTTTCTGTGTTACAATATAAATATTGCATAACCCTGGTGCAACTAAAATGAATAATAGGAAGGAGTATTTGCTGGATTTGAGAATTTTTTTTACTAACATTGATTTTAAATTCGATAATTTAATTGAATTTAATTTTGAAGTAGGTTTAACTAGTTATGGTGATCCTTAAAACATAATTGTGAATCTGAAGAGATTAACAGCATTCCACAGAAGTATCACTGAAAAAAATCTGGTAATTAAGATAGAAGCTTCTAAGCCCATATATTAGTCTTCTCCACCCATAGATGCAGAGTTGTGATTAATGAGTTGCAACAATACTATTATAGGATAATGTAACATTTGGAAAACAATCTATGTTAGTGGCATATTAACAGAACACATCCCTTTAAAGATATGATTTACAATGTAATTTCATACTCACAGACTTCCATAATTATTAGTTTCAGTTTGTAAAGACTGGATTATGCACAGAGAATTTGACAATTATGATAATGGTAGTACTAGTTGTAAGTAATTACATTCCTGAACACTGGTAGAAGGAGGAGAAAAGGTCAAGAGTGAGTTCCAAAATGTTGTTTCTCTGTTAAATATTTCCATTGGGCCATTTTCTGATATATAACCCCAGTGGAAATAAATGTAAAATAACAAGATGAGAATATACAGCCCTTAATTTAAAAGTGAAAATGATGCTTTTCTTGGGCCAGATGTGAATGGAATGGGAGAACCCCTGATCTTGTCTAGGGCAAACTTGGCTAGGCATTTGGTCATTGTGTTTGTATTTCTGGAAAATACTATGATCTAAGAGCTTGCCTTTAGCACTTGTTCTTTTTTCTTACTGGGCTTATTATAGTCTTTCTATGATGACATTCAGCAATCCCTTGGAGAGGAATTCAAGTCTATGTTCATGGTTTCTGGGGCTTCATCCTCTGTACTCTTTTTTTTTTTTTTTTTTTAGTTGTTGATGGACTTTATTGTCTTTATTTTTATGTGATGTTGAGGATCGAACCCAAGTGCCTCATGTATGCTAGGCGAGCATGCTACCACTTAGCCAAAACCCCAGCCTTCCTCTATACTCTTAAGTGTTCTCATTTGCAACAATGACTTCAGTTACCTCCCACTCACTTGTGCTTCCTAGAAAGTATAGAGAATAAGAATTTAGATTTTAGGGTTGCATATAAAAGCTGTAGTCCTTAACTTGTCTTAACTTCAGTTTCCTAGTCTATAAAATGGGGACTAATATTGGATTAGCTATGATGATAATGAGAGAATCTATGTAAAGTTTTTAGCAGTATGCTTGCCACATGGTATATGATAAATGGTTGTTGTCAATGTCTTCATCATCATGTAAATGTTGACTGCTTCCTTAAACCTTATCTCCTATCTATCTGCTCCCTATTAATCCCTGCCTGGGAATTCTGTGAAAATCAACATTTTCAGATACAAACATATTTCTTTTCTTTCTCAGCCTTCTACCAGTTCTTTCTCCTGTCATTCCTCTCATTTGATGGTATATTTATTTATTCAATAACTGTTGCCAGAAATCTGTAAGTATTCTTTTAACACGAACCTCAGTCAATCCCTAGCTAATCATCTACTATGTTGTCTTACCAACTTATTTACTTAAATGTCTGTCAATTGTCTTTACTATATTGGTTCAAGTCTACCACTGCCTGCTCAAGCTAACACAGTAACTGTGTGACTGACCCTGCACTCCTCCCAGCTCATCCTCCACCCTTTATCTTTGATCTCCTCATTTTCCAGCCACTTTTCGTCCTCTGAATTTTCATGCCAGTAGTACCAAATATTATGGAGTACCCAGCACACACTGCATTTTGATTTGGCTCTAGGCCATATCATATGCTATTGCCTATCTCTGGAATCTTCCCCTTGTTCTCCTTGGCTTGAAAAACTTCTATTCATAGTTCTGAGCCCTTCCAGGTATCTCTGTCTCATAGAGGCCTTCTGGCCACATTTCTATTCACAGATAATAAAATTTTATTATTATACTAATTCAATACTTAATCCTATGACATTATGCTAACATTATTTATATTTATGAACAACAGTTTGCTAGATTGGGTGTCCCTTGAAGGCAAGAATTGCTTTCTTAATCTTTTTGTTTGTTCTTTGTATTTTTGTCTTATTTCCATTGGGGAAAATGAGGTTCATATGATAAAATGTGCAAATATCAATCAGATTTTTAAAAATGTCAGTGCTTCAGTATCCTTTATGAAAATTTCTTGTATATTAACTAAGAGGACCTAAACATGTATAACTGAATACTTTGTGATGTGTTTATCTTGCAGTTGTTCATATTTTTGTTTTTTTTAACTGGTGCACTATAATTATATATAATAATGGATTCATTACACCATATTCATACATGCACATAACATAATTTGATTAATTGCATTTCCCTTTACCTTCTCTTTCTCTCCGTACCTCCCTCCCTTAGGTCCCCTTGCTCTACTTTGTTGGTCTCCCTTCTGTTATTATTTTTTTAGTTAATGCATTATTCTTATATATAAACACAGGATTCATTGTGGCATATTCATACATGGACATAGCATAATTAGGTAGACTTTATTTTCCATTAGTTCCCCATGCCCTCCCTTCCTCCCTCCCTCTTGATCCCTTTCCTTTATTCTATTGGTCTCTCTTCAATTTTTGTGATATCCCTTTTTCTTCTGCACTGTCTTCCACATATGAGAGAAAACATTTGACCTTTGACTTTCTGGGTCTGGCTTATTGCACTAAGCATGATGTTCTCCAGTTTCATCCATTTACCAACAAATGCCATAATTTCATTCCTTATGGCTGAGCAAAACTCCATTGGTTCAAGTCTATCATTGATCTGTTTTTGGGCTCCTGGGCTGGTTCCATAACCTGGCTATTGTGTGTATTGCTATAGTATGCTGATTTCAGTTCTTTCAGATAAATACTGGGGATTGCTTTCTCTTTTCTTTCTGCCTATGTCTACTCTACTTCCTATTTCTTATGTTAAAAAACTTTTTTCCTTCTTTCTTAGCAATTCTCCTTGATCTGTGCTCCATCACGTATGAGTTAACAAATCCAAATCCCTCTACATTGGCTCTAACCTAAGTCCCTCCTTCCCTGCCATGCCCCTCCTTTCTCTCCCTCCCTCTCTCCCTCTCTCTCACCCTCTCTTCCCCCCACATTTTCCAGAATCTTTGCTTTGAGCAGATACTACTGTATGTGATCTGCAGTCCCTCTCATAAAAATAGTAAATGATGAATGTGTCCTATGGAGACTCAGACCAGAAGATGGCATGCTACATGAGATCTAAAGCAAGGCCAACTAAACTTTTCACAGAACTAATAAGGCTTGACAGAGGTACTAATTATGCCATTATAAGTACTGAGCAAGTAAATGCTAGTCTTAATTCTGAATTACTCAGCTTTGACAGGTAAATCTGATTTGTTCTCTTAGGTTATTGGAGATCTATTGCTAACTTTCTCAAATAAGCCTCCCTCTTCTATTTTCAAGGAATGATGTGAATTGTACCAAGCTTAATTCCTTTGTCAGGCCTTTAATTGTTAACATTTAGTCAATGGTTCCCAAAACTGATTTTACTAATTTTCTACTTCATGTGTGTTTTTTTAGGTATAATTTTTTTTTCTTTTGGTTCAGTCTCTGTACCTGCCACTTTGGGGTGTGCGTGCGTGCGTGCGTGTGTGTGTGTGTGTGTGTGTGTGTGTGTGTAAGTGTATGTGCTGGATATGAGGATGGGTACCAAAAGTATTAAAGAGAAAAAAGTGTCAGGACAACATCTCTATCTCCCTATCACAATCACAAAACAGGAAGACAAGAAAAGAGCCAGGTGTGGTGGCACACACCTGTGGTCTCAAAAGTTTGGGAAGGTAAGGCAGGAGGATTGCAAGTTCAGTGCCAGCCTCAGCAACTTAGTGAGATATTGTCTCAAAATAAAACATAAAAAAAGGACTGGGGGTGTGACTTAATGGTTAAGTACCCCTAGGTTTAATCCCTGTTATAAAAAAAAAAGATACATGAGTTCTTCTTTAGTAGCAATGGCTAAATAGCATTGATATACTAGGGAAAACACCATTGTTATCTTTATTAGGTATCACTTTTATATACATTTGTGTATGTCTATACTACAGTTTTCAAGATTTTATTCTTACTCCTATTGTCATTTATTATATTTCAGCATTGTTTCCTTTTTATCAATCCACAATAAATGTCCCTCTATTCTGAACATCATGAGAAAGGATGGGAGAGGAGGGGAGGAGTAGGGAGGATAGGAAGGGCAACAGAATAGAATAGACAATATGATTGATGTATGTACATTCCATGTATGTATTATATATCAAAATGCATTCTGTCATGTATGACTAAAAAATAAATAAATAAAATTAGAAATAAATAAATAACTATAAAAGTGCCATGAGTGTTGATTTTAAGGTTTCAAATAAATTTTAGCAAGTAGGAAAATTCATAAATATGGAATCTGAGTAATCAGGATCAACTATATATCAACTCTGTGTGTGTTGTATGTGTGTTTGTGTAAAACTTTGTTCTTGGCCTTCATTTTCCTTACCCTTTTCTTTCCTTTTTTTGAAAAGGCCTTTATTATCAGAGGGCTGCAGATTTCCTTGATACTCATGATGAATTAGCAATATACCACAAGATATGTAGGAAAATTATGAAAAAGAACAAATTATATTTATATTTCATAAATTATATTTAAAATAATTTGTATTGTATATCTATGAAAAATTAAGACTTCCTATGATTAGCAAGACCTTAGGAACTTACCCCCCAACCACTAAAAATATTTTAAGTAGGGGAAGAAAAGAAAAAAAAAAAATATATATATATATATATATATAAAGTGTGTTTGTGTTCATAGAATAATAATAAATGAAAAGCCACTAGCCACTATCTTGGCTTTTGTATTAATCATCATTCCTTTTGGTTTTCTTCATATCTTTATCCCCATACATATATATCCCTTATTAGTATGGTTTTTTTTTTTTTTTTTGGTACTGGGGATTAAACTTAGGGGCACTTGACCACTGAGCCACATCCCCAGCCCATTTGTGTATTTTATTTAGAGACAGGGTCTCACTGAGTTGCTTAGGGCCTTACTTTTTTTTAAGACAGAGAGAGAGAGAATTTTTTAATATTTATTTTTTTAGTTTTCGGCAGACACAACATCTTTATTTGTATGTGGTGCTGAGGATTGAACCCAGTGCCACGCGCATGCCAGGTGAGCGTGCTACAGCTTGAGCCACATCCCCAGCCCAGGGCCTCACTTTTGCTGAGGCTGGCTTTGAACTTGGGATCTTCCTGCCTCAGCTTCCTGAGCCACTGGGACTATAGGTGTGTGCCACGTAGTTTAGTCTTTAAAAACTGAGTTGTTAAGTACAGACTTACCTGTATAAGGAAAGGGCAACATTGGTATCATTATATGAAGACTTTGAAGAGAAAAAGTCAAACAGAATCTCTTGTTCAAAGTCTGGCTTCAGAAGCCCTGAGTGTTATTGGCCCTTGGGAAGTCAGCTGGCAAGGTCACTAATAAATCCCAGTCCTTTGGACTCTTCCCAAGCAGGAAGGACATTGGAACTATAGTACAGAGTGGGCCAAGTCCAGCAGGATCGGGGTTAGGGACACAGTCCACTCTGCATTTCCTCTTCTTCAGCTCACTGACACCCTCCAGCTCTTCACAGTAGGTCAAAGCCTAACACTGCAGTGCAGTGTCCAGACAGCAGAGGAGAACAGAAATCTCATCAGTCCATGGTCAGAAAAGGTAAAAAAGAAGAATTTGGATTAAAAAGTGATCAGAAATAGTGGTACTCTTTCCTGGCTCTCAGTCTGGTCTAGTTGCTGTGTTTGATGCATAGCTATTAGCCTGAGATTCCCTTCCTTGCACTCCTGGGGATTACCTTCCTCCATCTTTTGTACTGGAGGACCTATTTCCTGTCCATTGGTGTCCTTTTCATTGGTCCACTCTTGTTTTGACAACACATCCTACAATAATTCTTCAGAAAGTATACATGGCAAGTAATTTATTGAGCCTCTCGTGTCTGAGAATGTCTTTATGGTTATTGGTGGTCTGGTTGGATGTAGAATTAAAGGTTGGAAATCATTTTCCTTCATGATTTTGAAGGTGTTCAATTTTTTTTTTTTTGATATGTTTTAGTTGTAGATGGACACAGTATCTTTTATGTGGTGCTAAGGATCTAACCTAGTGCCTCACACGTGCTAGGCAAGTGCTCTACCACTGAGCTACAACCCCAGGCCCTCTACTTGGTTCTTGCTTCTGGTGTTGCCATTGAGAGATCTAAAGCGATTTTGATTCCTAATCCATTGTGTAGGAATTGTGTATCACCCTTCTCCTCTAGGTACTCTTATCCCCACTTCTGGAACCCTAAAAATCTTCTTGTCTACAGTGACTTCAAATTCCACAGTGGTGTATGTATGGGTTATTTTGCTGAGTACTTGGCAGGTCCTTTTAAGTTGGGCTATTCATGATTTAAGTTTTGGGAAATTTTCTTGAATTAATCCTTTAAAGTTCTTCCCCTCTGTTTTCTTTATTATCTTTGCTCTACTTTCTGGGAGATTTCCTCAACATTGTCTGCCAACCCTCTTTTTGAGTTTTAGATTTCTTTGTGTATTTATTTTCCAAGAACTTTTTTTGTTTTCCTAAAGTTCAGAGTTGCATTTTTTTCATGTTTGCAGTATCTTTCTGAGGATAGTAATGGTAATTGAAAGTGTTTTTCTTGTGTAGTCTGTTTCCTTTAATTTTCTCTGTTTGTTTTGGCCCCTATTTTCCAAATTAGACACTCTTCTCCACATGTCTTAGGAGCCTTGGTTGTCTACTCATGATTAGAAATAGAGCATGATTCTCTACTGGGGATAGTTTTGCCCCACAGGGGACATTTGGCCACATCTAGAGACATTTTTGATTATCATAGCTAGAGGGAGGGGACCTCCAGTGGGTATAACGCAAATTATATTTCCATGCAAGAAAAAATATCTAGCTCAAAATGATAATAGTGCTGAAGTTGGAAACCATGCCACAGAGGACCTGAAAGCTGATTGAGGACTCTGCAGTGCAAGTGCAACTTGTCGACTATGGTTTCACTGGCAGGTGATCTAGTTGAGCAATTTGGGGAACTTTATGTCATTATCTTTACATTTTTCCTGCTTGGCTGTTCAGATATTCAGTAGAAAAAGTCTTGTCATCTCCCATCTTAAGGGTAAAGATCTGGCTTCCAGCATTCCCTCTGTTAAGTGAAAAGGAACTGGGACTGTTTGTATAAGTGATCACATCCTCCCCTTGCTTTCTGTATAGTACCCCCTTTCTCATTGGCCTTATCTTTCTGGCCCTGTGACCCTGTTTTATACTCTCTAGAGAGTAAATCTGTTAGGAAGACGGAGGGGCAGTTATCCATGATATAAAGTTGAAAGAGATCTAACAATCCCTAACAAATTTCATTCAAATCTTATCACTTTAATCTCGCTGTCTCTTTACTTCTAGCTCTAAAATTATCTGGTGCTATTAATTTGTGAGATTCTTGAAGATTCTGTAGTATAAATGGGTTTGGTTCTGAATTGGTTTCCTTATTTTCTATTTGTAGTTCAACCCTCCCAAGTCAGCTGAGTCAGTTACCATCCTTTCATCTTTGGCCTTGACCCCCAAATCTGATTATTACAATTGTCTCCTCTCTTATTCTCCCAGTCCTTTTTAAAAACTCTTTGATGTCTTAGTGGGGCTTGGGGAGGGAAATAAATTAGATGCACTATGCTCAGTCTAGCCTATTATTCCAGAAACTAACACACTAGCACCATTTCTAACATAATTTCATTTAATTCTAGTCTCTATTTTGATATATTTACCTTCAATATCAGAATTATTACCTAGACTTAACCTTTCTTCTCACAAATGAAAACTAGAGGAGATAGTTCTGTGTCTGTATAGGGACAGAGTTGTATTCTTTTCAAAACTTTAGAAAATTTTACAGCAATACTCACTTATATTCTGGTTTAATTGGCCTTTTACCTAAAAATATATATTTCTGTAAGCAGCTATCTGCCTAAAGTAGAACCTTAGGTTATAATCCCAGTTAAAGGTCAGTATTTGTAAGGGGGTGAATAAAAATATATATGTGTATGTATGTGTGTGTGTGTGTGTGTGTGTGTGTGTATGTATAATATATATATATTTTATTTCAGATTTTATATATATACATACATATAAAATATATATGCATATATAAAATATATGTGTATATATAATATATATAATAGATATAATAAAATGTGTGTGTGTGTGTGTATATATATATATATATATATAAAATCTGAAATACCATCAATTATCATTGCACTTGTTCAATAACCTAGGTTCATAATTATTGGAAATATGAAAAATATCGTAATTTATGATGATGGCTTACAAACTATATCAATATTTTCCTCCACACATATACCCAAGGATTTATTGTACCATAGAATTAAAATTTGGGGGGTGAAATTTCAAGCATCAAAAAGGGTACAGGCCAGACTAAAACCTAAGCCCCTGGATTTTTCTCTTTTGTAAACTGACATCCAAATATAATTAATAGTACAATATAGTATATGAGTTACACACACTTTATCACCCTTTCCCATTTATGGGAGACCAAGCTAAATTTTAAATTTTTTATCAGTTAATGCCAAGCATGGTGATGCATGCCTGTAAAATCCCAGCAACTCGGGAGGCTGAGGCAGGAGGATCATATGTTCCAAGGCCAGCCTCAGCACCTTAGCAAGGTCCTAAGCAACTTAGCAAGACCCTGTCTCAAAATTTTAAAAGGACAGGGGACTCAGCTCAGTGGTAAAGTTCCCCTGGGTTCAATCCCTGTAACACACACACACACACACACACACACACACACACACAAAATAGTTTCTGCTGAGTTTTAAGTTGGAGATGAAATCACACACACACACACACACACACACAACAACAACAACAACAACAACAACAACATAAACTTAAAGTAAGTCTTAATATCATTTTAGGGCATTAAATTTGGTTCACTTTTGTAGCCCCCAGATGTCATTGAACAACTGACCCTTAAAATGCTTTACTGTGACTTGTCTTCGAATCTTGAATAATTCATAGATAACACTTATTTTCTTTGTCTCATAAAATTAAAGAATTGGGGACATAAATTCATGGATTTTAAAAAGTTTCTATGTTTTGTTGTTTCAATATTCCCGTTCCTCTCTCCCTGGCTTTCTTAATTTTACTCCTAGTAAAAGGGTGGAGAGAGAAGCTGTGCCTTCTTCCTCAGCTTTGTTCAAACAGGAAAAAGTGAAGAATTGATTTGATGGACCATGAACAATCCCACATACATATCTCCATGAACAATCCCATATATAGATCTTGGAAAGTTTCCAAAATAATTTAGTGAATTGAAGCACACTATACAAATGTAAATATAAATAGAGTCCCAAGGGTTTGTGTGTGGACAAAAACCAATTATGTTAAGCATTTCCTGAAATTGCTTGCTATGGTTAGAATGAATCCTCAAACAAAGTGGAGAATGAAAACAGTTGTGGGAGTCCTGCCTCACTTTGTTATATTGTTAAAGAAGAAAATCTTTGAAGGGTTTTTGAATGATTATTGAAAAGGTCTTGTTTTCATTAAGTTTTGAAAGGTACATTATTTCCCTTTCTTTTCTTTCCAGGTTAGCTTTGTTAGGTCATTTGAAGAGAGATTTGAAGCTGTGGTGTAGTAGTTGATGTCCTCATGATGGTGTTCATGTGATTTAGGAGAAATGTTTAATTCTAGGTTAAATTACATTCATTTGTTTGTCCTCTAATTGAAAAAAAAAGACAAACTAAGGCAAGCAGTATCACAAATATCCTTGTGTAAATGAAGAATTTTTTTCATAAATGCTATTGAGCACATACATCCAGCTATACTTTTTCTACCTGTGTGAAGGCATTCTTTTGTCTGTTCCCTCTCCCAAAGAGGTGAAAAATATACATAGGTACAGGTGTATGTTTTTGTATTTAGTGAATTATACCATATTTCAAATAAACTACTACAGGACATTGCTATTGTGTTGTGTTCATAGTCAATTCAAACACACACAAATCTTTGCATTATGTTGAGTTCTGATATTTATTTGATGACTTAATCTCAAAGAACAATGTTTGTGTGCATGCATGTGTGTGCATGTGTGTGTGTGTGTGTGTGTGTGTGTGTGTTGCCTGAGTGTGAACATTGGCTTTTTTTTTTTTATAAAGCTAGGGATAGAACCCAGGACCTCATGCATGCTAGACAAATGCTGTACCACTGAACTATATCCCCAGTCTGAACATTGGCATTTAAAAAATCATCTCACCTGATGCAACTCTGTGACCACTATTGTCTAGGTCATTGTATTATCATGTGTAACTAATTTAAACAAACAAAAACAAATCACTGGGGCTGGGGTTGTGGCTCAGTGGTAGAGCGTTCACCTAGCATGCATGAGGCACTGGGTTCAATTCTTAGCACCACATAAATGTAAAATAAATATATTGTGTCCACCTAAAACTTAAGAATAAACATTAAGAAAAAGAATCACTGCTTTAGATTGAGGAGAGGACTGGGTAAGCAAACAACTGGACCAGTGACTTGGCTGGTAGAAATTATTTCCTTTCCTTATTTCCTTTCCAATTTAAAACAATTCTAATTTGAAATTTAAGGAAGATGAAGGATGTCTCTGTGAATTCAAGTGAGACTGGAGAGATTGCTGGAGATCAAATCATGCATGAAGTGCCTTTTGGCCAGATTTCACTGGAGTGTATTCCTTTTCTTATTTTATTTTGGAATTACTTATGTATTTTGTTTCTTGATTAGGTATGTGTATTGTAAGTACTTCCTCTCCTCCCCCGCCATATCTCCATCTCCCTCCCCCTCCTCTCAGATTTTAAGCAGAGACATAATATGAGATTTTCATTTTTAAAATAGTACTGCAAAAATGCTCAGTGCAGTGGCATCTACCTGTAATCCCCTCAGCTCTGGAGACTGACACAGGAGGATTGTGAGTTCAAAGCCAGCCCCAGCAATGGTGAGGTGCTAGCAACTCAATGAGACCCTGTCTCTAAATAAAATACAAAATAGGGCTGGGGATGTGATTCGATGGTTGAGTGCCCCTGAGTTCAATCCCTGGTACCTCAATAAATAAATAAGCAAAATAGTACTGTAAGAATGAATGGCAGAAACAATTCTGTTGTCATGGCAAAAGATAGTAGTAGCTCAAACTAGGATATGAACATGGAGAGAAGTGGTCAGGTTTGAGAGATATTTGATGTAAATTCAGTAGGACTTGTTAGTGCATATAAGATAAGTAGTGGGTAAGATGATAGGAACGTGTCAAGAATGATCTTCAGTTTCATAATACCACTGCTATAGACCTCACTTGTTTTGTTTAAGGTATTGATAATCTATATAAAATATTATGATGACTATTTGCCTTGAACATAAGAAAAATTATTATGTAGAATTTTCAAAAAATGATTTCAAATAGCAAATAATTTAGCTTCTATTTTCTCTGGTTTAATAATATTTTAAAATGATTAATTGCCTCATGAATTACAGAAAAATATGCTCAAATTATATTACTTAAATTTTTACTTTGAAAACTATATTCCATCAGGAGTTGATATAGAATGGCTTGGTGATTATGTAGTATGTCTACAGTACTTGGTGATTATGTAGTATGTCTAATGAAACATAAAAAGATGCTGCTATGAAAGAGGAACATAAGAGAATCAATAAATTAAAATTGACTTTTTGTTTTTTAGGGGTCCCTTCAGTGTTGTACGACGATGTATCAACAGAGAAACTGGGCAACAATTTGCTGTAAAAATTGTTGATGTAGCCAAGTTCACATCAAGTCCAGGGTTAAGTACAGAAGGTAAGAGATGGATTTCAAGTAAGTTATTTGATGTCTGGCTTTATTCCATCTCCAAATCCATTTATCAACCTAACCTTCATCTGGGGGTGGGAAAGAAAAGGGTATGATGTAGTGGGAAGTGGGTGGAGACAGTTAACGCCATTCTAGTTTCTCAAGAATTTTAAAAAATAGTGTTTGAAGAGTAATTTATAGTTATAAAGTCATCCAGGATAGTTAACAGGCCTATATTTTTTTTTTACTAGGAAGAAAGTGAAATCTGGGCATATATGTTTTTAGAGTCTCATTTGTAATTTGAATCCTATGGTATAAGACATGGGATGGGAAGGAAGGGGAAATAATTGCAAGGATGATCATTGCAGATTCAGAAGAAGCTAAGATTAGGCCTTCCCAAGTGTGTAAAGTACTACTTTTATGCTTATGATCTAGTAGAACTATATATCACTTTTTATAATGTGTGAAATTTGAAAGATCAGTACGGTTAGGACTTATAGGACTTAAAATTTTGTCTTAAGACACTAACATGGATAATCATATTTACATGTATAAATGTTTTAAGCAACATCTAAGCATTTTTAAAGTTGCTTATTTTTTAAATTTTTAAGCTGTAATTTCATGTAACCACAATTCATATTTCATAATTGATTATTAACTTTTCTAATTAGCCTGTCTTTTAACTTTAAGCTTTTCCACAGTCCATTAAAAGACAAATCCTTTAATCCTTTCCTCTTTAATCCCAAGTACAGTGCAGTTGAGAATCTAGATTGGAAAATCTTAAGGAAGAGTAGCCTATTTTGTTTGTGTTGTATTTAGTTATCTTACTGTGGGAAGTAGAAGCTCAAATCCTGTGTGCTTCAAGTTAATCTCTTCATATAGTCTGCTTTCAGGATCATTAAATACTTTTGTGACTCTCTAAATTGTTACTATTCATATACTGTTTATAAAAGATTCTTAGAAGTTGCTACTCACAATGACTGATTTGTTTTTAGTGCTTTAATCTTTAAAAATCTTATGTAAAATTTTGAGATTTTATTTTATGATTTCATAGTCTAGAAATGGCTATTAACTGCTTTTGAATATAAATTATTTTATAAATTTAGCAAAATTTAAAATTTACTTCTAAGCAGCCTTTACAACTAAAATTATATTTCATTAAACTTTTTTTTTTTGCAGTACTAGGGATGAAACCCAGGGCCTTAGGCATGCTAGGAAAGCACTGTTTTCTTAAAGTTTTAACTGCCTTTGAGTTGTGTTTTTTGCTTGATTTTTCCATACCTCAGTTGCTTATAACGAAAACCTGAAATATTGAAGTCATTTTGTATAAACCTAATTCACTAAACATATATCTTCAAAACTGTATTTCTTTAAATATTCTGATACTGTTTATAAAATTAGTAAAATTCTGATTTAAAAAAAAATCGCAAGTGTTTATGAATTAATTACCTATATTTAATAGGAGTGATATAAGCTAAATTCTCTTAAGCATTGTTACAAATAATTAAAATAAATATTCATTGTTTATGTTAACCCAAAATTATTATTACCAGAGATTTGATTTATCTCATCATTATACCTAATTTACATCTGTAAGCTAAAGACAGTTTTTAGGGAGACAATTAATTACTTTCTCAATTAGTTGAGGTGGCTTATTGACAGATATCTTCAGCCAGAGAGTGAGACTGAATCTCTGTTTATTGTCACTTAGAGAGTCAAACTTCAAACTTGAAAAAGGGAGATGGCTTGGCATATAATCCATATCCCTGGGTTTAAGTCCTATCTTTACATGGTATAACATATGGGAGCCTATCACTGAAGTCATAGCTCACTCCTTTTTTGCTTTGGCAATGTAAATGTCTTGAAGTCCTGTCCTGAAGACAAGGTCAGGTCATTCCATTGATCTTTTATACTTGTAAGATTTTTTTAACTGAAGAGAATCCTATACTCTTTTTATACCTAGCCTATATGGTAGGGCCACAGCTTATACATGTTCAATGATAATGCAGTTGAATTTTTCATATTTCTCATGATTTTAGCTGATTTTGGTCAGAGTTCAGAGTTCAGTGGCCCTGGGTTCCATTGCTAGTACTGCAAAAACAAAAAACAAAAAACTTTAAAGAAATATAATTTGGGGCTGGGGGTGTAGCTCAGTGGCAGAGTGCCTGCCCTGCATGTGTGAAGCACTGGGTATGATCTTCAGCACCACATAAAAAAATAAAGGTATATTGTCCTTCTACAACTACAAAAAAAATTTTAATAAAAGAAATATAATTTTAGTTGTAAAGCCCGCTTAAAAGTATATTTTAAATTTTGATAAATTTATAAAATAATATATACTCAAAAGTAGTTAATAGCCAATTCCAGTGAAAATATTACAATTGTCCCTTTATATTTATAGCATCAAAGTATAGTTTTCCCCATCTTTAGCATAATAATTCTTTATAAGGTAACCAAAAAACTGAAGCAGAATTTTATCTTTACAACCTCCACCTGTTTTTTGTTTGTTTGTTTTGCAATGGAATCCACATTCCCTCTGTTGCTTATGTTCACACTAGCTACCTTACCTTTATTCTGACTTAGATATTTTGTATTATATAAGATGTATAATATATGCAACAAATAGTAAATTATTTTATTACATAAAACCTCTGTGAATAGTGCCCCCCTCATTACTTCCCAAACAACTTCTTTCAACCTTTTTCCAGTCACTACAGGCAAAACATTTTATCCCCTCTGTTCTTCTGGTCCATTTAAAAATTGTTAAGGTCAAAAAATGACCTCATCCATGGCAGAGTGTAGAAAGATGTCCTGTATTAAGAAGAAACTAGTTTTGAAGTAAAATTTAACACAATAAAAAGAAATCCATAAGTTCAAATATATGTAAACCAGTCTCTCAGGCAACAGATAATTTAAAAATCTATTTTATCTTTCCTTTTTTACCTCATTTTATTATTTTATTTTTGGGTTTGTTGTTTATTTGATCTCTGTCATTGCCTCAATATTTTTCCTATTTTTCTAGTGCATTTCTATTTCCTAGTGCATTTCTATAAATGAAATAGGTTTCATAAAGGGCTACCAGGGAATCTATTATATGCTATTTAATTGGATAGATATTGTAATACAAAGACAAAATGAATACCTATACTTAAGAGACTTAAATTTTAATAGTCTCTAACCATTGCTTATGTTTTTATTAGAAAAAAATATGTAATAAATTTTAAGTAAATAATTTACAAATCAACTTTTGAAATAAAAAGTTTATTAGTTGCACATCACCAATGCATGTTTTAATGTTAAATTATCATTGCCCTACTGAAAATGAGGTAGTGTAATTACTTGAATGTGTTCTGTATTTTGCCATCAAAATCACAATTTTTATGTTCAGTAATTCTTTTTAAACTTGTAGGCTACACAGTACCCAATAATCTCTGGAAATTATAAACAGATTTATGTATATATATGCTCATTTTCTTAGAGAAAGGCTACAGCTTTTATTACATTCCTAATAAGGCATATTATTGCTAAATAATTTAGAATTTCTCTTTCACATGTATGAAAAAGTGAATTTGATACTTGTAAATATGAGATGAAGAAGTTTCTATTAAATGAAAGCTGGATAAACTTATGTTAGAATATTACTTCTGATTAGAAGATATTTTTATCCTTATATACATAGTTCCTAATAATGAAATCTCAATATTTTAATCTTGAACTTTCAATTAATACACTTTTGTTCTTTACTCTTCTGAGCCACTAATTAAATTAGTCTTTTATTTTAAAAATAGGTGTCTAAATTAATTCAAGCAACTAAGGAAATTAGAAGAAGGTAAAATAGTTGGGATTAAAAGCTGATTTGTTGCTGAGCACAGTGGCACATACCTGTAATCCCAGAGGCTCAGGAGGCTGTGACAGGAAGATTCAAAGTTCAAAGCCAGCCTTAGCAAAAGCAAAGTGCTAAGCAATTCAAGGAGACCTTGTCTCTAAATAAAATACAAAATAGAACTGAGGATGTGGCTCCGTGGTCGAGTGCCCCTGAGTTCAATCCCCAGTACCATCCCACCAAAAAAACTGAGTAGCTGGAATTACAGGTGCATGCCACTGTGCCTGGCAACCCAAGAAGAATTTAGTCAAGAAAAAAATGGATAACTGTTGGTAAGAACAGTGAACTTCAGAGCACTGTAACTTGCAGCATTCCCATCTGCCTCTCTTTAGCTTCTTAATATCCTTGAAAACAAACAATTCAAAATCATGATGAAAACCAGCAGCCTGGCAGCCACCAAAGGAGTCAAAACAGGAAGGAACTTTTTCAAACCCTCTTTCCCAAAATATTTTCATTGGGTGGGGTGGGGGACAGTGTCTGGTAGTTCTTAGAAGACCCCACTTGCAAGGATGTTTTTATTTGACCTGACTCAGAGTGCAAAAAGTCTTTACTCCAGGGGCATTTGCTAAAAATTTTTAGAGTCAGCTGTTTAATGTCATTGCTGCCTGAGGCAATAGATAACAGTTCAAGCAAACAAAAAACTAACCAAAACCTTAAAATGAAAAGCTTAGGCATGAAATGTCCATAATATATTCCTGGGAAACCAGAAAGCCATGCCCGTGTGTAGCACTGTGCACATGCTGAAGAAAAATCTGAGAAGGCCTTAAGCCATCACCTCTGGCTTATTGTCAAGTTCTGCAAACAGGATGGTAAGACAGATGTCAGCTCTCAGAATGAGTGTTGAAGGTATCCCCACACATACACAAAAACTAAGCAAACCAGAGACTTCAATGGCTACACACCATAAAGAATACAGACATTATAGAATTTATCCCCCCCCCCCCGAAATCATTAAGGAACATTAAGGAACAAAAATACCAGTAAACAGCTGCAGCAGCAACAATCCCTGGAGGAGGGGGGATTCTGATGTTTAGAGTTGACACAATCCTTAAAACATCCAGTTTTCAACAAAACAATTCATGAAGCATGCATGAGAAGAAATTTTAAAAATTGGATTATGCAGAGGGGAAAAAGCAATCAATAGAAACTGTCCCTGAGCAAATCCAGATGTTAGACTTATTAGAAAAATAATTTAAATTAGCTGTTTTTAATGTTCTCAAAGAAATAAAGGAAACCATGTCTAAAAAAATAAAGGAAAATATGAAAATGATAACTTGACAAATAGAAGATATCAGTAACTTGAGGAACTATTGAAAAAAGAAAAAGGGAACAAGATCAAAATTCTGGAACTGAGAGGTAAAATAACCAGGGTGAAAAATTCACTGGAGGGTCTCAGCAGATTTCAGGGAGGTAAAAGAAAGAATTAAAATTAGCAGATTTGAAGACAGGTTTGTTGAGATTATGTAGTCTCAAGAACAGAAAGAAAACTGATGAAGCGCCCAAAAAAACAAAGGTCAAATGTTCTCTCTGATTTGTGGAAGCTAACCCACAATAAGGTGGGGGTAGAGGAAGAATAGAAGTTCATTGGATTAAACAAAGGGAATTAAGGGAAGGGAGGAAGGATGGGAATAGGAAAGACAGTAGAATGGATCTGATATAACTTTCCTATGTACATATATAAATACACCACAGTGAATCTCACCATTGTGCACATCCACAAGACTGGGATCCTAATTAGAATAAGATATGCTTGTATAATTATATCAAAATGGACTCTACTGTCATGTATAACTAAAAACCATAAAAAAAATTTAAGCAACATGAACAGAGACCTGTGGAAAACCATCAAGCATACCAATATATGCATAATAGAAATGCCAAAAGGAGAGGAGAAAAAAAGAGTATAAAGAATATTTGAAGAAATAATGGCCCAGAAGTTCAACAAACTTCAAGTAGGATAAACCCCCAACCATATCATAATTATGCTGTTGAAAGCTATAGACAAGAAAGTAAAGCTACAAACTAGTAGAATATTGTGAAAACAGCCAGAGAAGCATCTAATCACATACAAAGGATCTTTAATAACATAAATGACACATTTCTTATCAGAAGCTATGAAGACAAGAAAGCAATGGA
Source organism: Callospermophilus lateralis (assembly GCF_048772815.1). Lineage (NCBI taxonomy): Eukaryota > Metazoa > Chordata > Mammalia > Rodentia > Sciuridae > Callospermophilus > Callospermophilus lateralis. The sequence continues at coordinate 28,085,919 of NC_135325.1, read as the reverse complement.
TAGCATTCAAAGTGCTGGAAGTAAAAGATTGTCTACCAGGACTCCTTTCTCCAGCAAAACCAAACTTGAAAACAGAAGGATAATTTGAGATAGTCCCCCAGAGAAACAAAGATACACAAAACCAGAAAATTTATTACTAGCTAATGTGCCCTACAAGAAATACTAAAAGCAGTCCTTTAGGCTCAAGAAAAAAAAAACACTTGATAATAATCTGAAATCATACAAGAAAAAGATCACTGTTAAAGGAAATTATACAAGGTGTCCTCTCTGACCCATATGGAATGAAATTGTAACTCAATAACAGAAGAAAATGTGGGAATTTCACAAATAAGTGGGAGTTAAACAGCATATTACTAAATAGCCAATGGGTCAAAGAAGAAGTAACAAGCAGTTAGAGAAATGCAAATCAAAACCACCCTAAGATACCATCTCACTCCAGTAAGATTGGCAGCCATTATGAAGTCAAACAACAACAAGTACTGGCGAGGATGTGGGGAAAAGGGTACACTTGTACATTGCTGGTGGGACTGCAAATTGGTGTGGCCAATTTGGAAAGCAGTATGGAGATTCCTGGGAAAGCTGGGAATGGAACCACCATTTGACCCAGCTATCGCCCTTCTCGGTCTATTCCCTGAGGATCTTAAAAGAGCATACTATAGGGATACTGCCACATCAATGATCATAGCAGCACAATTCACAATAGCTAGACTGTGGAATCAACCTAGATGCCCTTCAATAGATGAATGGATTAAAAAAATGTGGCATTTATACACAATGGAGTATTACGCAGCACTAAAAATGACAAAATCATGGAATTTGCAGGGAAATGGATGGCATTAGAGCAGATTATGCTAAGTGAAGCTAGCCAATTCTTAAAAAACAAATGCCAAATGTCTTCTTTGATATAAAGAGAGCAACTAAGAACAGAACAGGGAGGAAGAGCATGAGGAAAAGATTAACACTAAACAGAGACGAGTTGGGGGAGAGAAAGGGAGAGAGAAGGGAAACTGGAAATGGAAGGAGACCCTCATTGTTACACAAAATTACATATAAGAGTTTGTGAGGGGAAAGGGGAAAAAAAACAAGGGAGAGAATTGAATAACAGCAGATGGGGTAGAGAGGGAAGATGAGAAGGAAGGGGAGGGAGGATAGTAGGGGATAGGAAAGGTAGCAGAATACAACAGTCACTAATATGGCATTATGTAAAAATGTGGATGTGTAACCGATGTGATTCTGCAACTTGTATTTGGGGTAAAAATGGGAGTTCATAACCCACTTGAATCAAATGTATGAAAGATGATATGTCATGAGCTTTGTAATGTTTTGAACAACCAATAAAAAAAAGAAGTAACAAGGAAAATTATAAAATACTTTCAGATGAATAAGAACAAGCTCAAATAATAACTTTCTACTTTAAGAAACTACAAAAGAAATCTAAACTCAAACCAAGACAGAAGAAAATAATGAAGATTATAAGAGAAATAAATGAAATGAGAATAGGAAAACAATAGAGAAAATTGTTGGAACCAAAAGTTGCTTCTTTGAAAAGATCCAAAAAATTAAGTAGCCTTTATCTAGACTGATCAATAAAAAGAGATGTCCCAAATTAATAAACCCAGAAAATAAAGAGAGGATATTACCAGTGGAATTATAAGGATCATAAGAGAATACCATGAAAATTGTATGTCAGCCAATTAGATAGCCTAGTTGAAATGAACTAATTTCTGCTAGGAGTCAAACTACCAAAGAAGAAATAGAATATCTGAATACACCTATAATAAGAAAAGATTGACTATGTAATTGAAAATTCCCCATAAAGAAATTTGTAATGGGTATGGGATTTCTTTTTGAAATGATTAAATGTTCAAAATATGAATGTGATAATGGTTGCATGGTTGTGAATTTACTAAAATCCATTAGACTGTATACTTTGTAGGGAAATTGTATGGTATGTGAATTCTATTACAATAAAAGCTTTTTAAGTATTATATGCCACGAGTAAGTGGAATTTATGTAAGAAATTTGTGTTTGGTTAAACATTAAAAATCAAATCAGCGTGGGCTGGGGATATAGTTCAGTGATAGAATGCTTGCCTGGTATGAGCAAGGCCATGGGTTCTATCATCAGCACTTCAAAAGAAAAAAATCAATGTAAAACAACTTATTAATAAAAAATGGACAAGAGTCAAATGATCATCTCAGTAGACACATAAAAAGCATTTTAAAACCCCCAATACCCTTACATGATTAAAACCACTGTTGAGTAGAAGGTAACTTCAACCTTTTAAAAGATATCTAATAAAAACTAATGGCTAACTTCATATCGAATGTTTGAAAACAATACTTTATACCTCCTCAGGAATAAGACAGGATTGTCCTTTTTTTCAGCATTGTACTGAAAAAATTTAAAGGGCAGTAATGCAAGGAATAGAAATAAAAACTATCCAGATTTGAAAGGTAAAAATTAAACTTCATTTTCAGAGAACATAGTCCTGTATATAGAAAACCTGAAGAAATCCACAAAACACTCTTAGGTGTAATCAGTAAGCTTAGCAAGTTTGCGGCATAAACAATCAATATACAAAAAGCAGTTATATTTCTATACAGTAGCAATTGAAATCTGAAAATGAAATTAAGAAAACAATTCCATTTACCATAGCACCAAAGTGAATGAAATATTTAGGAATGTATTTAGCCAAGAAAATAAGAGACTTCCAACTAAAAAACTATAAAATATTACTGAGAAAACTAAGGAATTGCCAAGTAAAGGATAAGACCTCTCATGTTCATTGTTCAAATGACTTAATGTTATTGACATGCTAATTATAAAATTCCCTTGGAAAGTGAGGGTCCCTGAATAGCCATAATCTGAAGAAAAAAGGACAGAGTAGGAGGACCCACATTCCCCAATTTAAAAATTTCTAACAAGGCTACATTAGTATACTTAGTGTAGTACTGGCATAATGATAGACATAGATTAATGAAACTGAATTAAGAGGCTGGTAATAAACCCATGCATTTTGTTTCATTTTGGGGATTTCGTTTGGTTTTTGAAATGGGTTTTACTATGTTGCCTAAGCTGGTCTTAAACGCCTGTGCTCAAATGATCCTCTTGCCTCAGCCTCCCAAGTTCCTAGAACTATGGGTATACAGCACAGTGCCTGTCAAACCCATAGATTTAAAGTTACAGTATTTTTAACTGTGGTGTCAAGACAATCAAAACAGTGACATTGGGGCAACTGAATATTGACATGCAAAAGCATACACCATATATAAAAATTAACATAACGTAGCTCAAAAATCTAAATGTATGAGTTAAAACCTTGTAAAATGATAAGATATAGAATTAGGGAAAAATTTGCAAATCATCTATCTGATAAGATTCTATATCAAATATACAAATAACCCTTGAAATTTAACATTAAATAAAAAGATAACTCAGTTAAAAATAACAATAGGTTTGAATAGACTTCTTCAATGAATATTTAGAAATGGTCAATAAACATATAAAGAGATGTTTGACATAATTAATCTTTAGGAAAATGAAAATCCAAACCATAATGAGATGCTAATTCACACCCACTAGGATGTCTATACTTAAAAAGACAAACATTTGGCAAGGGTATGGAGAATTTGAAACTCTCATTTATTGCTGTTGGTAATGTAAAATGGTGTAGCTGCTGGTGGAAAAGTTTGGCAGTTCCTCAAAAATCTAAACTTAGAGTACCTCATGAACTGGCAATTTCACTCCTAGGTATATACCACAAACTATTGAAAATAAACCTTTTCACAAAAACTGGCACATGAATGTTCATAACCATAGCATTTTTTGTCGAATTGTGGAAACAAACCAAATATCCATCAACTGATTGATGAATGGATAAACAGAACAGACTTTTACACACAACAAAATATTATTCAGCTTTAAAAAGGAATAAACATATGCAAGACTGGTCAACATTGGAAAGTTAATATAATCTATCACAACAAGCTAAATATTTTATATTTTTTATATCAGCAGATGCAGATAAGGCATTTGACAAAATCGAACACTCATTCATGATTTAAAAAAAAAAAACTTTCAGGAAACTAGGACTAAAAGGCAACTTCCTCAACTTTATAAAAAGATCCACAAAAAACTTCAGCTAACATAATTAATGGTGAGAGTAGATGCTTTCTCTCTAAAGTTGGAAATAAGGCAAGGATGTCCGTGATTACCACTGCTATTCAATATCCTACTGGAAGTTATAGCTAATGGATTAAGATGGGGTAAAAGAACAAAAGCTGTAAAAACTGGGAAAGAAGAACTAGAACTATCTTTTTTGTTCTTAGATGGCATGATTGTCTTACGTAGAAAATTCCAAAGAATCAAAACCAACAAAACAGAACACTGCTGGGACTAAGAAGTGATGTTAGCAAGGTTGCAGGTTACAAGATCAATATGCAAAGGTCTAGTTTTCCTATATAATAGCAATGAATAATTGGAATTTGAACTAAAAATATAAAACCATCATACTAACACCAAAAAACCTTGAAATATTTATGTATAAATTTAAGAAAATATATATAGGATCTATAAAAAGTAAACTTCAAAACTGTGATAAAAGAAATTTGTAAAGAGATCCACATAAGGGGCTGGGGCTCAGTAGTAGCACACTTGCCTGGCATGTGTGAGGCACTGGGTTCAATTCTCAGTACCACATAGAAATACTTAAATAAAGGTCTATTAACAACTAAAAAATATATTTTAAAAAAGGCTAAATGTCTAAAAAAAAAGAGAGAGATCCACATAAATCGGGGAGTATTTGATGGTCATTTTGGGGAAGACTCAAATGTGGTTAGGGGTCAGTTCTTCCCAACTTCATCTACATATTCATTGTATTTTTTATATTGACAAACATTGTAAAGCTTATAGGAAAAGGCAAAAAGATCCAGAAGAGGTACCATTATTACAGAACAAAGTTACTTAAAATCTACAGTAACATGATAGTGTGTTGTTATTGATGAAAGAATAAACAAATAGATAAATGGAATAGAATAAAGAACCCAGAAATAAATCCACACAAATATAGCCAATTGATCTTTGACAAAGTAGCAAGGCCAGTCCAACGAGAAAAAAGTCTTTTCAACATATAGTGGTGAACACCTGGAAAGCCACATGGAAAATGATCTAGACAACAGAACTTACAACTCTCAGAAAAGCTTATTCATAATGCTTTTCCCCTAAGAATGTGAATAAGGCAAGGTTGTCCACTCTCACCAATCTTATTCAACATATTGCAAGAAATCATCACAGTAATGTAGGAAAAATAAAGGTTTTAGTTAGTTTTTCGTTGCTGTGACCAAAATATGCAACAAGAATGACTTAGAAAAGGGAAAGTTTATTTGGGATTCATGGTTTCTGAGGTCTCAGTCCGTACACAAGTAGTCCCATTGCTCTATGCCCAAGATAAGGTAGCCGAACAAGGGGGAAGGGCCTAAGGAAAGCTGCTCAGCTCATGGTGTGGTCAGGACTGGCACAGAGAAAGGGAAGGGGCCCTAGGGAAGATACATCCTTCCAGGGCATACCCCCAGTAACCCACCTCCTCTAGACATACCCCACCTGCCTACAGTTACCACCCAGTTGGTCCATTCAAACTAATACAGACTGATTAGGTTACAGCTTTCAAAATCCAATCATTTTACCTCTGATCATTCCTTCTGACACAAGAGTCTTGGGGGGACACCTCATATCCAAACCATAATAGTAAATATAAGCATTTAGATAGAAAAGGAAGAACCGAAACTCCATAATTGCAGATGAAATGGAAGTCTATGTACAAAATCTAACAGAATCCATGAAGACATTTGCCTTTGTAAAACAAAACTAATTGAATACTTAGATATAAATACTACAAAGCATATACAAACCTGATTTGGTGAATACAAAAACTCTGATGAAAGAAATCAAAGATCTAAGTAAATAAAGAGATGTGTTCTATTCGTAGATTGAAGACTCACCATAATAAAGATATTATTTCTCCTCAAATTTATCTCTAGGTTTGACCCAGTTTCAATTAAAATTCCAGGAATATTTTCTTTGTGGATATAAGAAAGCTTATCCTAAAATGTTTCTGGAAAGGAAAGAGTACAAAAATAGATAAAACCATAATAAAGTGGGAGGAATTATTCTGTCCCCATTTTAAGGTATATATAGCTGTCGGCATTAATACAGTGTGGTGCTAGCAAAGGGATAAACACATAGATCAATTGAACAGATTAAATTTTCCAGAAGTAGCTTTATGTAAGTACAGCCAACTAATTTTTGATAAAGGTTCAAACCCAATTCAATGAAGAAGATAATGTTTTTAAACAAATGATAGTGGAACAATTGGACATCCATATGCCAAAAATGAACCCAAACCTCCTATCTTATATGAAAACCAACTCAAAATGGGTCATAGATTTAAATGCAAAACTACATAGCTTTTTTTTAAGAGAGAGAATGTTTTAATATTTATTTTTTAGTTTTTGGTGGATACAACATCTTTATTTTATTTTTAAACCAGTGCCCCACGCATGCCAGGAGAGCACGCTACCACTTGAGCCACATCCCCAGCCCAGCTACATAGCTTTTAAAATAAAATATACCAGAAAATTGTTATAAATGACACCAAATGTACCATTCACAGATTTAAAAAAAAAACAAATTCAGCATTTAAAAAGAGAAACAATTCAACGAGTAGGCAAATGACGTGAACATTTGCCCAAAAGGTATTATACAAGTTCTAAACAAGCATATGAAAATATGTTCAATATCGTTATCCATTAGGGAAATCAAAACCAAAATGAGATGTCACTGTACACTTTCTAGAAAGTTACAATAAAAATTAGTGATAATGCCATTTTCTGGCAAGGGTACAAGACAATGGATCTTTCATAAATTGCTAGTGGGAATATAAAGTAAAATAGTTACTCTGTAATACAGCATGTTTAGAATATTAAACATTTTCACTTTTCATACATATTCAAGGGAAACGCACATCCTAGAGAAATGAAAAGTTGGATTCACGCTAAGATCTGAAATCAGTTTTCATAGTAGCTTTATTCATAATAGGTAAAATTTAGAAAACAATAAAATATCCTACAATAATTATAGTACCTCCATATCATGAAATATTGTTCAGCAATAAAAAAAATGAAAGATCCATTAATACATGAAATCTACTAATACACTGATCTTAAGGAATTACTCATTTAATTATACATTTAAAAACAACTCTCTTAATGTCATATACTGTATAATCTCCTTTATTTAAGTTTCAAAGTAATTAAGTTATAGAACTGTGAAACAGATTAGTAATGATGAGGTCTGGGGCACCGCAGAGTTGGATTAAGAATCATGAGACAAAGCTGGGTGTGCCAATAAAGGGGTAGTTTATGGAATATCTTTGTGGAACAGTTCTGACTTCTATTTTGGTGGTGACTACAAGAATTTGCACATAATGATAAACTTCCATAGCTCTCTATATTCACAACCAAGGGCATGTTTAAATTGGTGAAATTAAAATAAGGTCTGTCAGTTGTACCAATGTCGATTTCCTGGATTTGATATTGTACTATGGTCACATAAAATGCCATTATGGAGTCGGGGACTGATCACAAGACCTCTTTGTATTATTTTTACAATTTTCTGTTAATGTACAATTATCTTAAAATAAAGAAAAAATAAGTTTTCTTGTGATCTCTGTGCTCTTCAGTAAAACTGATAATTATCCTACAGATAGTTAGGACTGTCAAAAAAGACATTTAAATAAAGGTTTGGTTTCCAAATAATCCAAATTGTTCTGTACAGGCAAACCCTGATTAATGTAACTGATAGCATCATCAAACATTGTCACTTGCTTTCCTCGGGAAACATGAATATTTAATAGATTTAATTTACATAGGGAATTTATGTTCATTTTGTGGAATAATTACTAGTCTAGCTAATAAATCTATGTTTTCTCCTCTTGCATGGGGGAAGCATGCCAAAACCTTTTATTTGCAGTTGCATTTTCATAGCATCATCATTTCTTCCACTATGTCTTGTAATTGACATACTTAGAAGCAACCCAATAAATTTCAAGACATTAAGGGTTATACTTTCATTTAATTTTGTCATATAAAATGCCATAGTGTGATTCCTAAGCCATTTGATCATGTGTTATTAAGTCCTTATCATATATTTAATACATCAAATTATATTTTATAAATTCAATATTTGAAGTAAAAAGATACATTCTTTCAAATATTAATAAATTATCCTCTTGGAACCATATCATATGCATGTGAAACATTCATTTTATTATTGCATTATCAGATAATCATTTTTCATCATTGGTATTATTAATCAGATTTTTAATGATAATGAAATCCTTAAATGTGGCTAATATTTTAAAAATTACATTTCTTAATGGTGATTCTTTGGGGAAAACAGCAAGGGGTTTGTATTACATGGAATATTTAAGCAAAACTGATGGAGATCAGCTTCTAGCTAATGGTATAATTTTCAATGAAACACCTACTTTTCACAGTTCCTGATCATAGTACTCATTTAATTAGCGCATGGGTCAGTGGCTAGTAGATTCCTACAGGGGATTTTCCCATTAAGTTTTTTTTTCCCTTTGTTTATTTTTAAAACAAATATACTTTGTATAGAAAGTCATGTATTTCTGTAGATCTTAGATAATAAATTATGAGTGCTGTTTTAGCAAACTGCCTGGATAGTACATCTGGCTATTTTTCTTAATGGTTTGTGTGGGTATTTTGAACCTTTTCAGACTAAAGAGCCAACTTTAAAACAAATATATCTGTTTTTAATGATTAATGTTCCTGTACTGTGGCAGACATTTCTGGATAACTGTATTTTAAATAAGATATAAATTTTACAAATGTGAAGTTTATAATTGTCTTATTAATCAAATCCTGCAACTATGAAAAACTGCTGATGTAGCTCTAAACCTGAGGCAATTTATAGTGATTATTTTTGAGATCAACTATGTGAGAAAAGAAAACTCTTGATTTCTTTCATCTTAATTTTTAAAAATTTTTTTAGTTGTAGATGAACATAATACCTTTATTTATTTTTTTATATGGTGCTGAGGATCGAACCCAGTGCCTCACATATGCTAGGCAAGTGCTCTACCACTGAGCCACAACCTCAGCGCTCAACTTAATTTTCTTTTTCCTTTTAAAAAATGCAGAACTGCTCCTGAAAACACAGGGCTTTTGTTAACTAAAATGACTCATACTTGTTCAATATAATTCTACGAGTAAATATGGCTCATTTAATATATTGGCTATTATCCCTAATATCAACATTTTGCTTATAAATGTCTCAATTTGGCTTTCTGTCTCATTTTACTTGGTATGTTGATAAAGAGGCTGTCATGTTTATAAATTAGTGTTCTCAAAGCTTGTTGGCTTATATATTTAGTTTTATCTTAATATCCTCTTTCTGTCACATTCAGGAAATATAACAGTATTAAAGAATGTAAGATGAGAGACTGCTCACTTTTTATTCTAAAATAAAACAGCTTGTTAAGCTTTTTTCCCTCCACTATATGTGAAGTTTCTTTTTTAATCCTTTTTTTTCCTGTTCTCTGCTCATATATATAGTTCCTATTTTCTTTCAGATCTTCATTTTGTTAGGTTTTACATTATATGATTTAGAGAATTTCTCTGAAAGCCATAGACATAGAAAATAGATGATTACAGAGATTTTGGTGAGTTAATAAGTGCATAAATCCTGATATAAGGATTACAGTAAACAAAACTCAATCTATACACTAGGTACAAGAAGAACTTTGCAATACAGTTACTAATTACAATATTAAAATCTGAAGAATCAGATGAGTAGTTCTTGCATATTTGAATTACCATTATTATATCATATATGAATATGGTTTTGAATAATCAAAGAAATGTCTTTTATTGAGGTTGTTCTACAAGAATTTCTATTGTATAATTAAATAATGTGTCAAAAGTCCATTAAAGTATTTTTTATTAAGTCATTATGCCCCTCATGGTATGTAACTCAAAAAGATTGCTCTAACAGAGTTCATCTACTTTTTAAAAAAATAATAGCTTTATAGAGCAAAATAAGGAAAAGGGGGGCCTCCCACATAAATAGAAAGGAGATCACTGGAGTAGAGAAGGGGATTGAAGGGGAGGCAGGAAGGTCAGGAAAAGGGTGGAACTGCAGAATGAAATTGACCAAATTACTTTATGTGTATATATATGAATATACCACAGTGAATTCCACCTGTATGTATATCTATAAAAACACCTATTTAAAAAAACAAAAGGAACACCATTAGAGAAGAGGAAGGGGAACGAGGGAGGGAAAGAGGAAGTACTGGGGACTGAAATAGAATAATTTTATTCCATGCAAGTATGATTATGTCAATATGAACCCCACTATTATGTATAACAATAATTCACTAATAAAACATTAAAAATTCCATTATATAAAAAATAAAAACTAATGAAAAATAATAGCTTTAAAACAACAGTGGAAAGACAACTTGCATAATGGGAGAAAATCTTTGCCAATCTAACAAAGGATTAGTAACCAGAATATATAAGGAACACAGAGCACTTAACAAAAGGCAAATAATCTAATTTTTAAATGGGCAAATTATCTGAAAATGGCCAATGATTATATGAAAAAAATGCCCAATTATTGTTAGCCATCAGGAAAATACAAATCAAAAGTACAATGAGTTATCATCTCATCCGTTAGAATGATTATTATTACAAAAAGTAACAAATGCTGGAAAGGATATGGAGAAAAAAACTTTGTACATTGTTGGTGGGAATGTAAATTAGTACAGCTATTATGGAAAACAGTATGGAGTCGCCTCAATAAAATAGATCTACCATATAATCCAGCTATCCCACTCTTGGGTATGTATTCAAAAGGAATTGAATCAACATACCAAAGAGATGCCTACATGCCCATGTTTATTGCTGCACTATTCATAAAACTAAAACATGGTACCAGCCTAAGTACCCATCAACAGATGAATATATAAAGAAAATGTGGTATATTATATACACAATGGAATATTTCTCAGCCATAACAAAGAATGAAATCCTGTCATTTGCAAAAACTAAAGGGCATTAGGTGAAATGAAATAATCAAAATATGTCAAGACAAGTACAGCATGTTCTCTCATATGTGGAAGCTAAAAAAAAAAGTACCTAAAAGTAGAAAAATGAGTACTAATTGTTGGAAAGGGTAGTTAGGGGAGAAGGTAGATAAAAGGAGTCTGGATTTAATTAGTGTACACTCTGTGCATGTATTGAAATATCACACTGAACCTCATTAATGTGTACTATGTATACATGTTAATCAAAAATAAATATTATATTTGAAAAATAGCTTATCAAGATATTAACCCTAAACCTTAAAATTTACCCCTTTGAATTGTACAATTCACTGGTTTTCAGTGTACAGTTTTCAGAGCTGTGCAATTCTTCTATTTCCAGAACATTGTCATCATCCCCAAAAGAAATGCTATGCCTTTTGTAGACACCCACTATTTTCTCTCCCCTGCTTTTGGCAAACACTAACCTACTTTCTGTCTCAGTAGTAGATATTAATGGAACAGTGTATGACTTTTATGTCTAGCTTCCTTCACTTAACATGTTTTCAAGATTCATCTATGTTGTACCATGTCAATACTTAGGTCTTTTTATGTATGAATATTATGCCATTGTGTGCAGATACCACATTTTCTATTTCCATTCATGAGATGATAGACTTTTGGATTGAATCAGTTTTTTAGCTGTTATGTATGCCACTGTGAACATTCATGTACAGTCAGTCCTTATTCATGGATTCTGTATTTATGAATTCACCTATTTATTAATATTTATTTATAACTCCCAAACAAATACTCATGGCACTTTTGTGATCACTCACCTAGGCTAAGCAGTAAAATATTTGAGTTGCTCACTACACAGGTTCCTACCTGAGGAACCTGAGATCAAACAAAACACCCCTCTGCCTTCTTGTTTTGGCTCATACTGAAAATGAGTACCCTTTTCAAAGTCTAGTGTCTTACAGACAAAATATATATGTTAGGTATGCTTCATTCAAGCTTGAGTTACAGCTGTTGGCCATGAGTTCAATGTTAATGAATCAACAGTATACATGAAATAAGATGTCTTTACACAGACACATATAAAATAAGGTTGTGTATTAATCAGTTGAAAAGATGTGACCAGAGATCCATAGGAACCATAAACAATTAAGAATTGACTCTATGATTTTGCATGGACGTACATTTCTCTTGGGTATATATATACTTAGGAGTAGTATTGCTAGGCCATATGGTAACATCTGATTGTTTTTGTGAACAAGGTTTCTCAGTGTTTACATATATAAAAATGAAAGTAAGAATAGAATTTGTGCGGAACCCTTTCTTTATTCTACCAGGTGCAAGGACATGAGGTCCTTGTTAGGCCAGTGTGGGAATTGCCCTGGCCTAGACAGCTATAGCACAAAGGAGTTCTTATCTTTTGTGACACCTCCATAGACATAGCTTCCAAGGGCCCCTGAGGAGATGTCCCCAATTATAAGAAATCACCACATTTTTGGGAGTCCAAAGCTGTTTATTTACAATTTTCCTAGAGTGGATTCCTTTCTTTGTTCATTATAACAGCTTTCCACCATGTGTCTCACTTTTTCTGTTGCCCAGTTTCTTCACGTTCAATTTATGAGATTGAATTGCAAGGGTTTAAGCCTTATATAGGAAGTTGCTGGACCTGTAAGTGAGACAGTGATTTTTAAAGCTGATATTTTATGTGAACTGTTGTAATTGTTACCTGTCCAGTAGAATGAATAATTGACTATATAATTAAAAGATTTTTAGGAACATGCATCAAAAAATAACAGTACCTATAATCAGAAACAGTTTTGTGCTTCTGTTTGTAGTAAAGATTGCATCTGTATCCAAATGAATAAGCATATTCTCCTTTTTTAAGAGCTGCTATGTACTGATCATCCATTATTTTCAACACCAGGCATGTTGCTGGGTGGTGTTTATATATGTTGTTTCATTATATCTTCTGAGAAACCTTGCAAAAATATATTATGTACATCTTGCCAAAATAAGATTAAAGACTTTAAAGATCTTTTCAATTGATGCACAGAAGTGGCAGGTGAATCCAAATGGATCTGTTTTTAAACTCCAAAGCCTATATTTTCTCCACACTTCAGGCTTTTAGTCCTCACCCTTAATATCCCAGTGCTTAGCTACTGTTGGTTTCATATGTCCCTCACCCCCAAACAAAAAAGTGGCATGTGTGTGAAGTGAAGGTAAGGGATATTTATTTTTCTGGGTTTTTACAGCTGTACTCCAATCATCTAGAATTAGCACAAAGTGGGTGCTCAGTAAATATAGTGATAGTTGATGAACAAAGGAAAGTTTCTACTCCTTAGTGAAGATGACATCTGTAAAAGGTAAATAGGACTCTAAAGCTCGGTTATAAAAACATGATTCTAATACTGTGTTTATCTGCCCCTTCTTTCATGGCTAGAACTCTAGTTTATCCAAACTACGTAGTTATGCAAGCTTATTCTGCAGCTTGCTGTAGTGAGGTCATATATCTATTTATGGTAGTGGGTGGTGACCCTTCTCAAACTCTGAGAAAGAAGTCAAGTCTAGGTATCCTCAAAGTAAACTCTGCAAAGACCTCAGAAATGAATCAAAAGTGGACAAAAGACTTGAAAGATATTTTAGGAGAAAAAATTTAGCCAAACAATAAGTGGTATGCAACTTCATTAATCATTAGAGAAATGAAGATTAAAATCATAACTGGATACTACTGCATTCCTTAAAAAAATGGCTAAAAATGAAAATGGCAGAACATTCCAAATGTCAGTGAGGATGTTGAGCCATCGGAGTTCTTAGGGCCCAAGGGAGTGCAAATTTATTGAACCACTTTGGTAAACTGGGAGTATCTACAAAGCTGCCATACACATTCCTTATGGCCTGGCATTTCTACTCCTAGGTATATACATGCAGAAATGCTTCAACATGTGTTCACCAAAAAAACGTACAAGAATGCTTTAGCAGAATCCTTCGTAATAGTCCTAAATTAGAAACAACCCAAATGTTCAACAGTAAATTATAGTGTATTCATAGAGTGGAGCACTAAAAAACAAAAGAATGAACCTTTGTTACACACAAAATAGAGCTGTATCTCACAAACATAATGAGGAGTGAAAGAAGCCAGGCATTAAAGACTACCTACTCTATATTTATAGAGCACAAAAATAATATAACTAGTGTTTTAGTCAGCTTTTTCACTTCTGTGACTAAAGGACCTGACCAGCACAACTATAGGGGAGGAAAAGTTTATTTGAGGGCTCAGGGTTTCAGAGGTCTTAGTCCAGACAATGCCGGCTTCATTCCTTGGGGCTCGAAATGAGGCAGAACATCATGGTGGAAGAGTGTGGCAGAGGGAAGCAACTCACCTTATGGTGATCAAGAAGCAGAGAGGGACTTCAGCTCTAGATACAAAATACATACCCCATAGCCACGCCCCCAATGGACCGCTTCCTCCAGCCACACCCCACCTGCTTCTAGTCACCACTCAGTTAATCCCATCAGGGATTAATTCACTGATTGGGTTAAGACTCACAATCCAATCATTTCTCCTTTGAACCTTCTTGCATTGTCTCTCACATGAGCTTTTGGGGGACACCTCATATCCAAACCATGACAACTAGTCTATGATGTTTGAAGTGAAAATCATGGTTACTTCTGGAAGAAGGTAGTGACTGGAAGAGGACACAGAATGAGCTGCTGCTCATGTTCTGTTTTTTTCAACTTTAATCAGTGCTTTATCTGGCACTAAATACATGTTTATTGAATGAGTATCTCCTTAGATATATAAACTAGAAATAGAGGACTGTCCATATATGTTGATTGTGATGATTAAATCTTGAGTTTTGTTTTACAAAAGGTATGCAAAAGCAGTTTTAAAAAGTCAATTGCACTAATTAATAACCACTCTTCTAGGTATAGATCACAATCTTTTTTTTAGAATTATGGTGTGGAATGTAAATAAACTCAGATATGGTTTCTTACTTAAAATAGTTTTAACATGGGGTAATTAGGCTAATTGTATACATGGATATCATTTAAGAACTTTTGCAAAATAACCTCTCTACTAAAAAAATCACCTCTCTTTAGTCATGCCATATTCTGTACTGAGTGCATAAAAGATGTCTTTCCTAGGTCAAAGAAAATGTTCTCCACCAGTATCTCAACATAATTGTTTGTCCTTTAAGAAAAAAGTTGATTGTAATTCTAAACCAAATAAATTTTATCAGTGGGTTTTATTTCTGGCCTCTACAAGTAAGACTGATTATTGACAAAACTTTCTATGATTGGTTTCCATGATTGACTGGGTTCTTTTGCTGGATTAAGTCATATCTGCTTATTGAAGGTATAATGTAGCTAGTTTGAAGTACAGTAGTAAATAATAATTTATAGGCCAAAATTTAGGTCCAGACTGACTGGATTCAAATCTTAGCTTCATTAATGTCTATTTGATAATTGATAACTACATCTCTGAGCTTCAGAGACATAACAGCACCAACCTCAGAGTGTTATGAGAATTCAGCGAGTTAACACATGTAAATAATTTAGAATACTACTTGGCACATTATAAATATAACCAGCCCTCTGTATCCATTGGTTCTGTATTCAAGGATTCAACTGAGGATTAAAAATATTCAGACTTAAACACATACAGACTTT
Organism: Callospermophilus lateralis; assembly: GCF_048772815.1. NCBI lineage: Eukaryota > Metazoa > Chordata > Mammalia > Rodentia > Sciuridae > Callospermophilus > Callospermophilus lateralis. The sequence goes on along the minus strand of NC_135325.1, from coordinate 28,070,120 downwards.
TTTTGTTGTTATTTCCTAAATAATACAGTCCAAAAACTTTTATTTACATAGCATTTATGTTATATTAAATATTATAAGTAATACAACAACGATTTAAGTTATACACAAGGATATGGGTAATTTATTGGCAATCACTATATCACTTTATATAAGGGACTTAAATATATTTAGATTTGGGTACTAGGGGAGGGGGCCCCGGTTCTTGAACCAATCTCCCAGGAATACTGAAGGATGGCTGTGCTCACTCAATCTTACCTGTCTGATCATCAGCTCCACTGGGTTCCAAACCTACATTTGAAGTCTGGTCCTTTAACTTTGAGTCTTAAGTGCTTCTAGCAATAAAACTTGCAGGTCACTTTGGCAAAACGTTATACCATGCTGCAAATTGACCTGCTAATTAATTTTTTGAGAGAGAGAGAGAAATTTTTTTAATATTTATTTTTTAGTTTTCGGTGGACACAACATCTTTATTTTATTTTTATGTGGTGCTGAGGATCGAACCCAGAGCCCTGTGCATGCCAGGCGAGTGTGTTACCGCTTGAGCCACATCCCCAGCCCCTAATTAATTTTTAAGTAACATTTTATTGAAATATAACTTACGTACAGAAAAAGTATACAAATTGTACATGTATAGCTTTATGAAATTTTACTAGATGAATATACATGAAATCACCATCCAAAACAAAACAAAACAAAAATGGAACTTTATTGGCATCTCAGGAGTCCCCTTCATTGCATGCTTATTTGTGTCCTGTGTCATGATCTGGGTGCTGGTTACATGGATGAGTTTACTGAAAATTCATCAAGCTGTACACTTATAATTTCTATATAAGAAATAATTATACATTTTCTCAAAGGAAAGAGAGTAGAACAATTTTTGTCCCCTCATGTGGTCTGGGGTAAAGATCTGTCTAGACTATTTAGATATTAAATTTTGCACAAGGGAGTCTGATTTGTTAGCACACAAAAATATTCACTTTATCTTGTGAGGGGAAAAGGCTCATTAGATAACTTATATGCAGAATGCTAAGTACTAGGGTGAGTGCAAATAGGGATAAAACATAGATACTTTAAATCTAGTAATCCAGACTTTTATTAAGGAAGAATGACTCAGGACCCAGATGAATCTTATTGGATACTTAGAAAATAATGACAAAAGACATTTGGTTCAAAATGAAATAAAATGTTTCTAAAATTATGACATTTATGAAATGGAAACAATTCTCTTAATCTATTTGAACCAGCCTGGCCTTGACTGTGCTATTTGCCTTTATCCTGGCTGGCTTAAATTTCTCCCCATCAATATGGTATATTTTATCTATTTTGTTTATTCTCCAGAAATAACTGCCAGGAGATTTAAGACTGCTGTTTAAAGAATGATTGCCAAATCACTCATTTTTTAGTGTAAAATGAGTAAGCAATGCTGGGTTTCTGAGATGCTTCACCAGTTTGTCTTGATAATATATATATATTTTGAACACTTTTTTTTTTTTTTTTTTTTTGGTACTAGGGATTGAACTCAGGGACACCCGACCATTGAGCCACATCCCCAGCCCTATTTTGTATTTTATTTAGAGACAGGGTCTCACTGAATTGCTTAGCACCTCACTTTTGCTGAGGCTGGCTTTGAACTCATGATTCTCCTGCCTCAGCTTCCTGAGTCACTGGGATTATGGGCATGCACCATGGCACCCGACTTGAACACTTTTAATATATGAATGAAAATATTACCATGTTTCCTGTGTCCCCATCTTAATTATTAGCCCATTTAATGGTATTCACTGAGCTTTGCAAACTAGTTTTTCTCTTTTTAACATAATCATCTTTCCCTCTGATATTTGAAAATCAATCCCCCCTCCTCACTTGAGACTAAGGAAAGCACCATCCTGTTGAGTTCTTATTAAATCCAAGTAAAACTTGAGATAGTTAAGTACTAAGTGGATTATAGCTGAAGGTTTTAGTTTTTCTTATTGATCCATCAAAGTGGGAAAAGCTGTAGTCAGACATGCCAGACATTCCAAATTTGTACTGTACTGCGTGACCTTAAGTTCTTTAAACCTCAGCTTTCCATGCTGTCAAATAAGAATAATACTGTCCTCACAGAGCTGCCAAAAAGATTAAGGGTGACCATATGTGTAAAGCATCTCAGCTTAGTGTGTAGCACACTGTTGGTGGTCTTGTTTTCCTGTCCTCTATCTTGACTCAATTTCTGTTAATTTTAGAGTTTTCTTTATCTTGACCACCTCAGTCTCATCTCTACAATTTGCATTTGTTTATTTTATTCACTTATTTATATGTGGTGCTGAGGAGCAAACCCAGTGCCTCCTCACACATGCTAGGCAAGTGCTCTATCACTGAGTCAAAACTCCAGCCCCTGCTCTTACCTTTTTTAAACAAAGCTTTTGGAGAGTAATTTTATAAGCTATGAAAAGACATGATGGTTTTCTTTTTATAATACTGTAAGCAAAAACAAATTTCCAGATTTTTTTAAAATAAAAAATCAAACATGCCCACGGAGATTATTGTCTTCTTTCAAACTCTCTTGCCACGAGTGTGGCAAATAAAATAAATTTTCCACTTATAAGTCTGACATATTTATTTAAGGACAGCTGATTTAGGGAGTATGGGTCTACTGTGGTCTAAATGTTTGTGTCTCTCCTCATATTTGTAAGTTGAAGTCTCATCACCAAGGCGATGGTATTAGGAGGTGGGGGTCTCTGGGAGGCGATGAAGTCATGAGGGCTAGTGTCCTTATTAAAGAGGCCCCAGATTCAGTTTCTTCACCAAAGATGAAACGATCACAGGGTGACTGTTTGGAATAACTAGGACAGTGTGTATTACTTTATGAGATAGTGAAATTAATAAAAACAGGGATATATGGCACATATAATATCAAGTCTCATGCTAAAGGCTTTATCACTATTTCCTTAACCCTCATAACAACCCAGTGGGGTTGTACTTATTATTTGGCCCAGTTTACAGAAGAGGAAACTGAGGCTCAGAAAAAAAGAAGTTATTTGTCCAGCTGGTATTTAATAGGACCAGGATTGGAAGTGTTAGTTTAATGTCACTCCAAAAATCTCTACTCTTAATCACTATGATATTACTATGATATAGAATATAAATGTAAGCTATGAAAACTAGTTTAGAAATAATTTATTCCCTTTACAGTATAAAAAGAAAAACCCCAAACCTTAAATATTTCCTCATGTGGCACAAATACTGCAAACTCACTTTTCCAAAGTATCACCCTGCTAGAAGAGCTTTGTTTATAAAACACCTTTAGGGACTTGGCACAGAATAAGGTAATGTATGATGCTAAGTGTATGTTAGCTTCTGAAAGAACTGTGGACTGAGACTCTACAAGGGTCCATCCCAAGGCTCTCTTTGCTCAGTTATTGTTACCCACAGCTCACTCCCTTCTCCCATGTCATTTTCTAGCTAGAACAAACATATGGTTTCTGTACAAAAGAGTCTGTATTGCATACTCCAAGGAAAGCCTACCATATTGTTTTCCAGAGCATTCTTTTTAAACAACAAGCCAAAAAAGAAGATTATTATTTATTCTTATATGTAAGACAATTAAAAAGCTTTCCCCATGTGCACAAAAAGGGTGGGGACAGAGAGCTACCTCACCCTTTTTACTATGAGGACACAGTAAGAAGATGTCATCTATGCGCCAAAGAGTGAGCCCTCATCAGATACCAGCTTTACTGGTACCTTGATCTTACACTTCCCAGCCTTCAGAACTGTGAGAAATTTTTCTGATGTTCATAAGCTACTCAATCTTTGATATTTCGTTATGCTAGCCAAAAGGGATTAGAGAAGGACCCTCTTATATTCTGGTTGGCCATATATGACTACATATGTCTAGTTTATTCATTGAAACCCCTATTTTCTGTAGTGTATGTTTCTTTGACTTAAACTTAGATTGAGGACATGTTCATGTTTTTTTCCTTGAAAATTTTACTCAAGATTATTAACTGAGATATCAAGTGAGTTTTCCTCTCTTGTTTATATGGTAGCTGCTTTCATATGGAGTTTTTTGTTAAGTTTAATCAAAGTAAGGATTACACAGTATTTTTAAAAACTGCTTTTTGTCTTAGAATACTGTTAACACTTCAGTGAAGAATAATAATAGCTTTACCAATGAACATTAAAAAAATAAAAATTAGGGGCTGGGGTTGTGGCTCAGTGGTAGAGCACTTGCCTTGCATGTGTGAGGCCCTGGGTTTGATTCTCAATGTCACATATAATGAATAAAATAAAGGTCCATCAAGAACTAAAAAAAATTTTAAATGGTTTTTAAAAATTGAAAATTATTCCAAAGGTCCTATTAAATAATTAATAATTTTAAAAATTAAGTCAAGAATAAAATGAATAATATTACATAAAAATATTTGTCTTATAATGTAAAAAGTAAAATTTGACCATTATTAGACTAGTCAGATACAAAATCTGATTTTAAAACTAATCTCAACTAAAGATTAAAGTAGTGTGGTAGCAGGGACCTAGATAATAAAGAAAATGCTCCTTCTGACTAACAGGGAAACTGGCACAGTTTAATTTCTGCAATATTTTATTGGTCAAAGAAGTTGCAGCTCACCTGGATTGAAGAGGAAGATATATATCCCACTTCTGGATGTGAGAAATGACAAAAACAAAAAATGTTGCCTTAATGTTTGAGTGAGGTCATAGAAGTTGTTGCTACTCCATTCCAAAGCAGTACTAAAATTCTATCGCAGAATCAAATGTCCTCATTAAGTACCAATTCAGGATACATATGACAACAGTGAATAATTTGTTGCTGTGAATAGGAAACTAAAATAAGGACATATTGTGTTCTACAATTAGAAAGAGACTATTTAAAATCCAGTCTGGCACTGTTTATTAAAACCAAATTTTAATAATCCTTGTAATCAAAAGATAGGGAAATAATTTTAAGCAGACTGTTTCTATAATATGGCTGCCATTCTACTCATAAGGATAAAATTATAGGGATTATTACAGGGTAGTGATTGCATTTTGAACTGTAAAGCACTTTTCATTTTTAGTAAGAAATTTAACATTCTGGAAGGACAGATCATCTGTCAACCAGTGGTAAAGTGGTCACTAAAGGCTCAGGAGGCTTAGAACACATTATAAAATTCTCATGTAGGGAAATTCTTAGAGCTGAGTATAGAGCTGGTTTGATTACATCACAACAGGCAAATATAGGTGGCTTAACTGTGAGAAATTCATGAAAGGAAACATAATTGTTGTTTTTATAATGCATTTTAAAATGTTTTATTCTAAAACAAAGACAAATTCTAAAACTAATGTCTTTCTTTTATTCTCTTTGTGACCAATTTAATTTCCATAATTCAGGGCAATCAGAGAATTTTCTGGGTATCTAGAGTGAATATTTTATCACTTTAGATAATTCAGTTACATCAAAGTCCTCTTATAGCCCAGTAATTATAGTTTTGGCATTTTTTCCCCAGATAAGGATGGCATATCAGTCAGGGTCCAGTCAGGAGATGGAAGGCAAACAGTAATTTAATTTGTACAAGCAAAGTTTACTATAAAGAATTATTGCCAGGGAATTGGAGTAATGAGGCATTGACTAGTAAGAATTAGAGAAGTCTAAAAACTACAGGAATAGCAGACATAAGAAATAGCCACTACTTCAAGGTCTGAGATGGAACATTGAGGGAAGAGGATTGGCTACTCTCCCAGCAAGGCTGAGATCTGAAGCTTGGAGAGATCATGGTCATGGCTCATTGGATCATAAAGAAGTTTACTGAGATACCATGGCAGTGGGACTTATTGGAAATCTGCTGTTTGGAGTCATAGGGAAGCCATCACTAGGGACAGGCAGAAAGGCCTCACCTCTGAATGTACAACAAGCTAAGGGGATGTGGGAGGGAAGCTGGTCACAAAGAGAGTGCCCTACCCGCAGCAATGTGTTGAAAAGCCACCTGAAGAAGGTTTCAGGAGAAGCTGCTCATAGAAAGGTGCTGTGTCCTGGGTGCTGCAGATTAACAACACACATTGCAAGAGCCTCATGAGAAGAGCAGTGGAACCAGAAAGGTGAAATCCTTTCTAGCCAGGTGCAGTGGCACACGCCTGTAGTCCAAGCGAGTCAGGAGGCTGAGGCAGAAGGATCTCAATTTAAGGCCTGCCTCAGCAACATAACGAGTCTCCAAGTAACTTAGCTAAATAAAATTAAATATATATATTTAAAAAAGAACTGGGGTTATAGCTCAGTGGTAAAACGCCCCTGAATTCAATCCCCAATACAAAATCCTTTCTCCTCCAGTGTCCCCCCCCCGGTGCCCTCTATTGATAAAGTTTAATGTGCCAGCTGGAAAAACATTTAATCTAGCTCCAACAGTGCAAGCAATGAAGTATAGATTTAGAGCTGTGAGACAATAGATTCATAAGTGGCATGGGGGTGGAAATTATGTATATGGCAGTAAATATAGTTTTGATGACATCTAGTAACCCATCTGTAGTATGGCATTATTTTCATTTTATTTTTGCTTTCTTTTTCTCCTATTCTGTATTCTCCTTATTGTGAATATCATAGCTTATTTCAAAATACAATTTTTAGTATTAATTCTCATCAATTGGGCAAAATTAAGTTTTTTAAATTAAATCCTACCTAAAAAAATAATCCACATAAATAAAATAAACCCATGATTTGATTTAGAATATTGGATTAGTCAATATGGTATATTTGTTTTGTCATATGAGGATTTCACATGTGTTATCTAAGTAGATTGGGTAGAATAATATCAAGTGTCCAAATGAGTTTTGGTGAAAATGCTATTAATCTGTATATTAAAGTAAAAGCCAGGGGCTGGGGCTGGGGCTCAGTGGTAGGGCACTCACCTAGCATGTGTGAGGCACTAGGTTCGATCCTCAGCACCATATAAATTTTTTTTTAAATAAAGCTTTGTGTTCAACTAGAACTAAAACAAATATTGAAAATAAATAAATAGGGCTGGGGATGTGGCTCAAGCAGTAGCGCGCTCGCCTGGCATGCATGCGGCCCGGGTTCGATCCTCAGCACCACATGCAAAGATGTTATGTCGGCCGAAAACTAAAAAATAAATATTAAAAAAATTCTCTCTCTCTCTCTCTCTCTCTCTCTCTCTCTCTCCCCCCCCTCCCTCTCTCTCAAAATAAAAATAAATAAATAAAGTAAAAGCCAGAATGTTTTTCTGAAAATTAAGTTTAAAGAAGAGTATGAGGAATGGGATGTGATCAGATGGATCTCCTCAGTAGTACGTATCATATAAATGCTAACCAGCACATTGTGGAGTAGTGACACTAATATTGCTGTTATGAAGACTTAATTTATTTTTCATTTTAAACAGTGTGACTCTTGTTCCTTTTTTCCTTTCTCCATTCTCACTTACTAGTGTCTCTCTCAGGTCCTAATTTTCTCATTGCCAAACTACTTACTGCAAAAGTCGTATTGAGTATTCTCCAGTATCACCCCACCTCTAATTTATTCTACCAACTACTGCCATTTTTATCTTTCTTAATTACTGCATTCCTCATTTTCCCCAATCTTGGGAACATATAATTAACAGTGGTTCTCCCTGTTGCTCTGTTGCTTTAGGATTGAATTGAAATTCTGACATTTTAATTTTCCAGTACTTGGTATCTAGGCCCACATTACCATTGCAATCCTGTTGTGCCTTACTTCCCAACATAAATCTTTTGTTAGGTTTAGTTAACAAATCTTTATTAAATTCCTCCTGTGTCAAGACAAAAATGAACCTACCCTGAAGGAGGTCACAGTGTAGTCAAGAAGGCATGCATTCAAATAAATTATCATTGTTATACTGTGTGGAAGGCTGAATGATGCTCCCTGACCCCCAAAACATGTTAATCCCAGAACCTGTGAATATGTTACCTTAGATGGCAAAAGGAATTTTGTAGATGTGATTAAATTAAGGATCTTGAGCTGAGGAAATGATTCTGGATTGCCCTACTGGGCTCAATATAATGACAAGGGTCTTTATAAGGGAGGCAGAGAGAGATTTGACTACAGGAGAAGAGAGTGTGACAAAAGAAGCAGTAATTGGGGTGATGGGACCATGATTCAAGGAATGTCAGTAACCTCTAGAAGCTAGAAGAGGGAAAGAGCAGATTCTCTCCTGGAGCTTCCAGAAGGAACCAGCCTAACACCTTGATTTTTAGCTCTGAAAGACTCAATGCAGACTTCTAAATTCTAAAACTGTAAGAGAATAACTTTGTGTTGCTTTAAGCCACAAATTTGTTGTCGCAGCACTAGGAAACAAATACACAGTTTAGTAAATATAAAAATGTAACCATGGCCAGGTGCCATGGGGCACACCTATAATCTAAGCAACTTGGGAGAATGAGGCAGGAGGATCACAAGATCAAGACCAGCCTCAGCAACTTAGCGAGGCCCTAAGCAACTTAGTGAGACCCTGCCTCAAGATAAAAAGAGTTGGGGATGTGGCTCAGTGGTGAAGCCCACCTGGACACAATCCCCAGTACCAAGAAAAAAGAAAAAGAGTAATCATTCACTGCTTACAGTCCAGGGTGGACTAGCTGTGAAGGATATGGTGGAGGAAAGCTGCTCAGCTCATGGCTGCCAGAAAGCAGAGATATCTATAGGAAAAAAAGAGACCAGGGACAAACTATAGCCCCCAGGGTTATGCTCCCAGTGACCTCTAACCATGTCCCATCTGTCTATAGTTTCCACCTCCTCCTAGTAATTCATTCAAATTATTAATCCATCAAATGGATTAATCCACTGATGAGGTTGGACCCCTCACGATCCAATCATTTTCCTAAAGTCCCACCTCTGGACATTGCTGCATTGGGGATCAAATCTTCAACACATGAGCTTTTGTGGAACATTTCAGATCCAAACTATAACAGTGAGTCAGGAAGAATAAATGAATTCTGAGGAAATTTTTTAAATATAAATGTTTGTCAGATATTTTAATCTAAAACTGAAGACCAAGGTCTGAACAAAAGATGAAAGATTTAAGAATCCTCATCACATGAAGAATAGGTGAGACCCTGGTAACACACATGATACACGATTGCCTTCAAAAAAGCCACAATGAAAAGGATAGATGGTCAAGGTCAGGATCCTGAGGAAAACCTCTTGAATAAAGGGGTGGGCTGAGACAGAGGAACCAGGAGAGACAGAGAAAAAAAATATCATCAGAGGATGATGCTATCATAGATGCTGAGAGAGAAAAGATTTTTCTGTAGTTTCAAATGGCATAAAGAGGCCAAATGAGGGAATAGTTGTGATGTCCATGGAATTTGGCAACATGGAAATCAGTGGGAACCTTGGCCAGAGCAGTTTCTGTGTTGTGGAGACAGAAGCCAGATTGCAGATTGTCGTAGGCTGAGGAAGGAATAGGGAGTGAGAAAGTAAATATAGGATCCTTTTCAAGAGAAAAATTCCTAGAGTGGGAGAAAGAGAGAGGAATAGTCCTAGATGGAGGGACATGTGGAGTAGGGCTAGGGTTTAAGATAAGAGGAATTTCAGCACCACATTTGCTGGTGGGAACAGCTAGTAAAAAGGGAGAGGAAAGAACTACTGATAGGGTGAGATCTTTAACAGGCAGCATCTGGGCCTCTCAAGCACTGGAACAAAGGGAAAGACAGGGTACAGATGGAGTCCCAGGCAGGAGGAGGAATCCAAGGAAGTCCCTTAGCTGATGGTCTGATTTTCTCAGTAAAATGGGAAGCAGAGGCCCTGCTGAGAGTAGGGATGGTAGAGAGTAGCAAGATAAGATAATTTGTAATAGCACCTTAGAGGAATGGAAGGAGATAGGAGGAATTGCTAGGCTGCCTCAAGGGCCCAGCTAAACCTGTATGCAAGGAGTTTGTAGCAGCACTCATCAACACGCTGAACAGCAGTACTAATTAGCCTACATGTTAGGAGAGGAAAATTGTATGGGTGAAATGTGCCCAAGTGGGAAGGATTACAGACAGCCAACACAAGGGCCCAAAGAATCGAGAGGAAAAAAAAGTCATGACAGGAAAAAGATCCATAAAGCTACATGGTGAAAGAAGAGTACAGAGGTGCAGCTGAAGTATTCTAGTCTAGTCACCAGTCAATGGCTATCATGACATAATCACATCACCATAAGAGAAGCTATAGTGCCATGAGTAAAAACAAGAAAGTTAATTTCAGGAAGTCCTGGATTCTTAGAATGGTTCTGCCATTTATTTATTTTGACCTAGTGAAATTTACTTCTAAGCAAGCATGAATTTTTATACACAGTAAATATTGGACAAATGTTTAAAATAAAGTAACATTTCAGAAAATGGGAAGATGCCAGATGACACATCATTAGAGGTGCCATTCTGGCATAAAGACAAAATCAAGGTCAGCCCCAATTTTCACTTAAGGCTATAATAGCCATTCTTGATCAGAACATTTTTCTTCACCACATGGTATTCTCCAGACTAAGGCTGTGTAACGTATATCCCCAAAACTTAGTAGCATAGAACAATTATTTAACATACTCTCAGATTTTGGGGCTCAGCAATTTGGACAGGGCACTGCAGAAATAGATCTTCTATTTTATGATATCTGGAGCATGACCTGAAAGACTCAAGGGTGAGGGGCTGGAATCATCTGCAAACTCACCAACTCATATGCAACCATCAGTGCTGGTGAGAGATCTTAGTTGTACACTTCATGTGGCTTCTCCATGTAGCAAGGCTTCCTTACAGCAGAGCAACTGAGTTCCAAGAGTGAATGTTGAGAGACAGACAGATTATGTATATATATATATATATATATATATATATATATATATATATATATATATACATACATACACACACACACACACACAGAGAGAGAGAGAGAGAGAGAGAGATTCTCTCTCACACACACATATTCTGGATATATTATCTCTGCAGATTGTGTATATACATTCTTTGTCAAATATACACATTGCAAATATTTTCTCACAATTTGTGACTTTCCATTTTGTATGTTTAATGAAATCTCTCAAAGAGCAAAAGTTTTGATTTTTATAAAATCCAGTTTGCCACTGTTTTCTGTCATGGTTCAAGATTTTTGTATCCTAAAAAAAAAACTGTATGTACATCAAATTTGTGCAGATGTTCTTTGTATTTTCTTCTAGAATTTTAGTTTTAGCTATTACTCTAAATTTATCAGCTCCTTAATATAATAGTTGTGTATGGCGTGAGGTAAGAGTTGAAATTCATGGATAGCTAGTTGTTCCAACACTATTTGTTGAAAAGGCTATCCTTCCATATTGAAGTATTTTGGTACTTTTATCAAAAATAATGTGTTGGTCTATTTCTGCACTGTCTATTCTAATCTATCCTTGTATCAGACACATGCTGCCTACATTACTCTAAATCTCTAAATTAAGTCTTAAAATACACCAACTTAAATTCTACCAATATTTTCAAAAACGCTTAGACTATTCTAGATTTTTTTATGTTTTCATTAAAAATTTAGAGTGTTAATTTCTGCAAAAGCAGCATGGAATTTTGATTGGAGTTACTTTGAATCTATATATTAGTTTGGGGAAGATATTGAGTCATCCAATGATAAGTCTTCTTTATATAAGCAATTGTTTTGTAGTTTTAAGAAGAGAAATCTTATACATATTTCATTTATTTTTAGTATCCCTTGTATTGAATGCTATGGTAAATGGTATTATGTTTATGTTTTTAGTTTAACAATTGTTGATAGTGTGTACAAATACAATTGATTCTAATATTTTGATAATATATTTGGTAACCTTATCAATTTGCTTATTAGTTCTAGTAGCTTTTCTAAATTCCTAAAGATTTTCTAAATAGAATGCACAATCATATCATATGCAAATAAAGATACTTTCTATTTCTTTCCCTCCTGTATCCCTTTTCTTTCTTTTCTAAATGCCTTGACTTAGACAACAAAATGATTGGTTGTCTGTTAATGATCTTAGTGGAAAAGATTAAATGATCTTAGTGGAAAAGATTCCATCTTTCAAAGGATTATATTAGCTGTCAATTTTCCATAAATATCCTTTATTAGGTTCAAGACTTTGTTTTCTCTAACTAACTTGTTGAAATTTGTATCATGGACAGGTGTTGAACTTTTTTAATATTTGTTTTTTAGTTATAGGTAGACACAATATCTTTATTTTATTTTTATGTGGTGCTGAGGATCGAACCCAGTGCCTCAGGCATAGTAAGCAAGTACCCTACCTCTGAGCCACAATCCCAGCCTGATGTTGAACTTCTTTAACTGCTCTTTTACTGTATCAAGATTTTTATATAGTTCTTCTTAATTCTGTAACTTATATTGATTCATTTTTGAATGTTAAAATGACCTTGCATTCCTAGTATAACCTCACTTAGTTATGATGTATTAGAGTTTTATATACTCGTAAATATACTAATATTTTAGAATAATTTTGTATCAGTATTTATGAAGAATATCGTCTTCTAGTTTTCTTTTTCAAGTTTCTACTGACTTTGGTATCAGTAGAATCAGGCTGCCTGGTCTCATAATGAATTCCTTTATTTTCTTAAAATGTTGGTATCAAACTGATGTTACTTTTTCTTCATGTATGATAGAATTCACCAGTGAAACCATCTGGGCTTGGAATTTTTTTGTATGTAGATTTTAAATCAAACATTCAGTTTCTGAAATAAGCATCAGGCTATTCATATTTCCTAGTTATTCTTATGTCTGTTTTGGTAATCTGAGCATTTCAAGGAATTTGTAAATTTCATTTTATTGGTTGGATTTATTGGTGTATCTTGTTTCTGTATTTCTCGTAATGTTCCTGTCTGACATCTATAATGATGTCTCCTTTTTCATTTCCAATATTAATCATTTGTATCTACTCTTTTTTCCTTGATTATTGGAATGTTTCCAATTCTTTCAAACAGAAATTTTTAGTATTGATGAACTCTAGTTTACCACGTTTTTTTGGTGGGAGTTTATTGTTTTCATTGATTTTTATAAAGAATAATTTTGGGTATATACATATATGTATGTGTGTGTTTCTACAAATGCAAATACAATTATTCCAGCATGATTTATTAAAAATCCTTTCTCCATTGAATTCTCCTTGCAGCTTCATTAAAAGTTGGCAGTATATCATGTACAACTGCAAAAATGGGATCCTAATTAGAATAAGTATGTATTCCATATATGTATGTCAAAATACACTATACTGTCATATATATTTAAAAAGAACAAATAAAAAATAAAAATACTATTTTAAATAAACAAAACAAAACAAAAGTGTTGATTATACATATTTGTATGGTATGTTTTAAAATTTTATTCTGTTCCACACACCTACTGATGTATCTTCAAGGTAATACTGTACTCTGTTGGTTACTGTAGCTTTGTAATAAGTCTTAAAATCAGGTAGTATCAATACTCTAACTTTGTTCTTCTTGGTCAAAATTTTTTAGACTTTTCTAGTTCCCTTTGCATTTCCATATGAATTTTATGAGTAGTTTGTCAATTTCCACAGAAAGGGCCTTCTGGGAATTTGAGATTATGTTGAATATGGTAGTCCTCACCTTTGCATAGTACTCTGTTAACTGAAACATGTGCATATTGAAACGAAGGCCTCACCCTGCATGGTTCCAATATGCACATGTTTCAGTTTACACAGTGCTTTGCAAAGTAAGTACAACCTATATATAGAATAATTTGGATAGAACTTACATATTAATGACATTGAGTATTCCAACTCATAGTTATCCTCTTTTTTTTTTTGGCAGTACTGGGGGTTGGGCATAGGGGTTCTCTACCACTGAGCTATGTCCCCAGTCCTTTTTATTTTTTGTTTTGGAACAGAATTTTATTAAGTTGCCCAGTCTAGCCTCAAACTTGTCATCCTTCTGCCTCATTCTCCTGAGTCACTGGAATTACAGGCATGCACCACCATACCTGGCTCATAGCTATCTTTCATTCATGTCTTACTTAATATCTCTCAGCAGCAGTTTGTAATTTTTAGTATAAATGTTTTCCACATCTTTTGTGAAATTTATCTCTTTATTTTATATATTTGATGCTGATGTGAGTTTTTAAAAATTTAACGTCCAATGTTTTGCTGCTAGGATATAAATACAATTGATTTTTTATATCATTCTTGTATTCTTCAGTTTTGCTAAACTCACATAGTAGTTCTAATAATAGTTTTGTAATTTTCTATTACTTTTTTCATTGATGATTATATGTCAGCTATGTCATCTCAAATATAATCTTCTTGTCCATTCTGGATGCCTCTGATTTTCTTGCCCGATGGCACTGGCTAGTACTCTACTCCAGTATAATGTTGAATAGAAGTCTTGAGAACAAATATTGTATTATCCTCATTGTAAAGGGAAAACATTTGATGTTTACTATTAAGTATGATGTTACCTGTTAAGTTTTTGTTGATAACCTTTTTCAGGTTGAAGAAGTTCCTTTCTGTTCCCAATTTTATGAGAGTTTTTATTGAGTGGATGTTGGATTTTGTCAAATGCTTTTTCTACATTTATTGATATGATTCTGTGTCTTTTACTTTTTAGTTTATTAACATGATGAATTATGTTGATTTTTATAGTTATAAACCAACCTGCAACATCTGAAAATTGTATATTGGTGTAAAGTTTTCTTGTAGTGTCTCTGACTGGTTTTGTAACAAGGTAATGTTTACCTCATAGAATTAGTTGAGAAGTGTTCCTTTTCAATTTGAGGAGAGGGGGTTGCGTAGAATTGGTATTATTTCTTCATTGTGTGTTTGGTAGAATTCATCAGTGAAACCATTAGGTCTAGAGTTTTCTTTAAGGGATGGTTTAGAACAAACTTTCTTTCTTATGATATAGGACTATTCAGTTTATTCTTCTTAAGCTTTAGTAGTTGGTGTCTTTCAAGAAATCTCCCATTTGATTTAAGTTGGTAAATTTATTGTTGTTTGTAACATTTATAACCTCAGTGATGTCAGCTGCTCTCTTTGTTCCTAATATTATTAGTTCATATCTTCTTCTGATCAGACTGTTATATCAATTCCATTGATCTATTTCGAGAACTAGGGTTTGGGTTTTTATTTTATTTATTTATTTATTTATTTATTTATTTATTTATTTTTTGAGGAGGGGTGGTACCACGGATTGAACTCAGGGGCACTCAACCACTGAGCCACATCCCCAGCCCAATTTTGTATTTTATTTAGAGACAGGATCTCACTGAGTGGCTTAGCACCTCGCCATTGCTGAGGCTGGCTTTGAACTTGCAATCCTCCTGACTCAGCCTCCTGAGCTGCTGGAATTACAGGCATGTTCCACTGTACCCAGCTCAAGAACTAGTTTTTTTGCTTTATTTTTTCCATTATCCACTTTAGTTGTCTTTGTTCCCCCCCCCACATACTTTCATGAATTTATTTTGGTTTTCTCATTATTTTCTAGTTTTTTTTTTAATTGGAAGCTAAGATAATTAAATTGAGACCTTTCTTTTTTACTAATGTAGTTCTTTAATGGTATAAATTTCTCCCAAGTGCTGCTATAGTGAGATTTCAAATTTTCAATCAGCTCAGTATACTTTCCATTTTACCTTTAGATTTTTCTTCTGACTCATAAATTATTTGGAAGAGTGTTATTTTCAACTCAAATATTGAGTCTAAATTTGATTGTCATCAGAGATATACTTTATATTTCTTGAATCCTTTTCAGTTTATTGAGACCTTTTCTAATTGTCCCAGAAAATGGCCTATATATAAGTAAATGTTCTAAAATCTACCAAATTATGCCTTGTCCATGTACAAATATACCACAGTGAACCTTGCTTTTACATATAATTATAATGCACTAATTAAAATAGTAATAATAATAATAATAAAGAGATCAGTAAAATAGAGCAAGCATATTGGGGGAGGGAAAAGGAAAGGGAAAAGGAAATGGAGTGAGATTGATTGAGTTAGGTATGTGCATATAACAAATATGGCATTAATAAATCCAACTATTATGTATAATTATAATGCACCAATAAAAAATAAGTAAATGTTCTGTGAGTAGTTGAACAGAACATGGTTGCTGTGTATAGTAGCCTGTAAATATCATTTATTTCAAGTTAGTTAATAGAACTATTCAGCTCATTGATTTTTTGCCTACTTGTATTATCAGTTACAATTGTGAATTTATCTATTCATATACATCTATAATTTTGTCTTTTATGTGTTTTGAAGCTCTTCTATTAGGTGCATTTAAGATAGTCGTGTCCTTTTGTTGAGTTGATCATATTATGAACTAACTTTGAACTGACTTTTTGTCATTATTTTTCCTTTATACAATGTGTCCGTTTTTTTGAATTCTTTTAAATTTTGTTTTTATTGCTGTTTTTATGCAGTTTGTTGACAATGTACCTTAGTGCTCTTTTAGTTTTAATTTGTTTGAGATTCTTTTAGCTTCTTGTATCTGCAGGCTTTTTGTTCACATAACATTTGGGAAATTTTTGTGCAATATTTCTTCAGATTGTTTTCCTGTCTACAACTGTCTCTCCTTTCCTTTGGAAGGCTCCAATTACAGACATGTTAGACCCCTTAACATTGTCCAACACGTTATTGAGCTTCTGTACTTTTCTTTCTTTCTTTTTTTTTTTTTTTTTTTTTTTGTTATTGTTTTGTTTTTGGTTTTGGTACTGGGGATTGAACTCTGGGGCACTTTACTACTGAGCTATATCCCAGCCATTTTTATTTATTTTACTTTGAGACAGGTCTCACTAAGTTGCCCAGGTTGGCCTCAGACTTATAATCCTCCTACCTCAGCCACCAGAGTCACTGGGATTGTAGGCTTGAGTCATTGTACCTGGCTGAGCTTCTGTATTTTAATTTCATTTTTTCTGTCTTGAGAAATGTGCTTACATTTGAGAAATTTGTGTGGCTGTTTCTTCAAGTTTACTGATGTTTTTCATGCATTGTCTGATTAGTTCATCAAGTGAATTTTTCCCTTAAGATAGTGTATTTTTCCAATTTAGGAAGCTCTTTTGTTTTTTAAATCCTTGTGCATATTTCTAAGCTAATTTTAACTTCCTTCCTTGGAATCCTTGCTTATCTGTCATTTATAGGTCTGTTTGTATTGATTGGTTATTCTTTCAGTTATGTTGTATAGTTTACTGCTTCCTTCCTTAATCCAGAATTACAATAGCCTTTATTCTGGCACTTAATTTAGCTCAATACATAGATATGAATTGTCTTTAGCATTAAGTGAGGTCTCTCTATTGCATCTGGTTAGAACTCCAGTGTCCCTACTGTCTTTTCCCTGCCTCATAGAATTTCACAGTATACATGCACAAATTATTATTAAGGTAAAGATCCGTAGTGTTCTTTGTGCCGATTTTTGGAGCTTTTTTTATGCCTAACTCCCTTCTTCCTGGTACTCTGTCCAGAACATTCCCTCTCCTTCATTCTCCTAAACTGTGATTTCTATCTTCTCAACTCAGTAACACTGCTCTGTTTTGTTTCTCCTCCCTTTGTTGGGGACTGGAAATTGCTTCCAGGAACAATTGTTTCAATGTCTGGAAATATTTGTTTCATACATTTTGTTCACTTTCCTAGTGCAATGGGAAAAGAAACTTCTGTTCCAGTTAAATTTTCATGGCTGAAAGTAGAAGTCCTTATCATGGTTTTTAAAGTGATTTCAAAGAATCTTAATTCTAATGACTTCACTTTCAGATGGGAACAGACTCTTACAGAATTTTGTCAAATATAATAGTAAAGTTTAGCTTATTTCCATTGATGCTCTGGTTGGAAGATTATTGCTATATTTCTAAAAATGGTTAAGAACAAAAGTTGTGAGAGTAAACTAGAAGGATAGAGTTTTACAGTGGTTGGAATTAATAATATAAAAATATATCAACAGTAGATAACATTTATTGCAACTTTGGTAATGTGAGGTGCCTAGCTAAGAGTTGTTTCATTAGTTCTCAGTACAATTCTATTATATAAGTTCATACTGTGCCTATTTCATAGGTGAAAAAACTGAAGTTTAAAAGAGGTAAGTGACTTGTTCAAGCTCACAGATCAATCAAGTAAATGCAGAGCCCAGATTCAAACTCAATATTGTTAAGCCCCAAGGTCTAATTCATCTTCACCACACTATACTGCCTTCAAAGTAGATGGGCAGCTCTAACAAGTAAGGGCTCAGCTACAGAACTACAGAGTAGAGGCCCATTTCCAGGTTTTGTACAATAGTCTTTCTTGAGTCACATTTTCACTTCAAAAGACCAAGTCAAGCATCTTCTAAGCAACACTTATGGGTAGATTATGATGCACTTGATTGGAAATCTAAGGGGACCTGGGTGGGAAACTTGTTGTTAATTGGCAATCATTTTCACTATAACTCTGTGTTAAGACAGTTTTTTAGAAAAATTCTAAAGTATAATCGGAGCAGATTACATTACTGGAAAAGTGGCAGCTAGATTTATAATTGCAAAACATTCAGTAATTTTCTAGTCTGAAATTATTTCAAAGTAAAAGTCTTTTTAAGTAAAATATTTTGCTTAAAATAACTCTTCTCTTTGTGGTTTAACCACCCACTTGCTATATTATTAGGTTGTTTTATTTTGATTTTGATTTCTAGGTGTTTTTATTTTAATTTAATTTTTGTAATTACATAAAACATTTACATGGTTCCAAAAGGAAACTTTAAAACAGGGTACTTTAGCAGAGTGTATTTTCCATTTCTGTTCTCTTCTTTCTCCATAACTTATCATTTTCATTAGCTTTGTTTATTTTTCATTGTCTTTTCTTTAAAATTATAAATGGGGGATGTGTGTGTGCACATGTTTATATAAAGATACACACACACAGGGCTGGGGTTGTAGCTCAGTGGTAGAGTGCTTGCCTTGCCTGCGTGAGGCCCTGGGTTCGATCCTCAGCACCACATAAAAATAAATAAAGAAATAAAGAAATTGTGTCCATCTACAGCTAAAAAAAAATTTAAAAAAAGACACACACATTTTCCTCTTTCTTGGATAAAATGTAACATATTCCACACACTATTTTGTATCTTCCTTTTTCACTAACAGCTATTATAAAGTTCCCTTCATATCAGGATATTTAAGTTATCTTTTTCCATTAATAGCTCTAAGACATTCCACTGAACTCAAGTTCTTCAAAATCTCATATATTTTCTACTATGTGTGCTATCTATCAAGTGTAGTGCATGGTATTGTGTTGTAAACAGTCTTCACCCTCAAGAAACTTAATGGAATTTTAAAATATTTTTAAAAACACATACCTCCCTCTCATACATAGTAGGTGACCCAGTAATACTTATTTTCATTTTTACCTATTTCCATTTTGTTTATTGATTCTGCTACATTTAATGTCGTTTCTGTAGTATTTGTAAGCCTCCTAGTGAATGTATCCCAACATTTAAAATGTTCACATGTCTAATCATAAAGTATGAGGCAGAAGTATGTGAATGAATCTATGCTATTTCTAAATATCCACCATTAATTTCAATCCTTGAAGAGACAAAATGTACCATATAGTCTGAATTACTGTAATTATACTGTCCTCTTAAAAGCCTGCACTCCTTTATTCCCCACATTATTTTTTCTATTAGGTTTCTATTCTGTACTTCACTTCTCTGCACTCTTCTCCGATATTCCTTATTTCTTTAGCAGCCCCACCATATAAAGGGCTGGACTCTCCTTTGAATATTTTCATGGTAGGCCTGAGGGGGTACAAGTCTAGACTTATAAAAGCAGCCTACCCATTATACTGTCCTATGATATTGTCCCGGGGGTGGGCATATCTATTAGGTAATGTCCTTACTGTTTCTTTGTTGGCTTCTGGGGCACTGTCTTTACTCCAGCTCTGGATCCTGAGTCTGACTTTGCTTCTTTGAATTTGACATCCCTCCTGAAAGGAATCTTAGTTATACCTAGGGTGTTCTTTTTCTTTGCCTATCCTCCAGTCATACCCTGAAGTCTACCCATGGCATTGCCTACTCCTGGTTCTCCTGCTCTGGACCTGCTGCACATAAAATGCCCTCTTACCTTTCTCCCCACCCTTTCCCCACTTGCTTTCTGGGTTTCCTAATCTCTTTTCACTCATTACATATTGCTTCACTCAAGAGTAACCTTTGTCCCTTAATACACAAATATAAAGCTAGAAATACCTGCCTTGTCTTCCTAGGGAAGGATACTCTTTGAGGTCTCTATATGCTTCCTCAGACATTGTAGGTTGCAACAAGGTTAAATGGCTGAAAGCAGTGAAGGAACAAGAAGTTTTATTACATAAATGTAGATTTGGTAATCTAGCACCTAGCATACTACTTAAAGCATTTCCTACAGGGAAGGCTTCTGAGAAAATAAATACTATGCAAAAAGTAGCTTCACAAAAACCTTTTCTAATTCAGAAAATTGATTTCATGTGCACGAAGTCAGCATTTTCTCTCAGCAGGCATTGCAACTAATGACATTAATGAAACCCGTGCCCATATTTTTGAAAAAGAAGAGAATTAAAAATGGACAAAACTGAGAATTTTAAAGGGAATTATTTCCAGTGGCCTGTTTGAAGATTGTAATTAACCAAGAAATAAAACAAGAAAAAGGCCATTTTAATTATGGATTTTAGTACTCCATTAACAGTGTATCAAACTCCATATGAATCGGGACAGTATAAAATGGGTGCTTATGTTAAAATGGGAGAGCCATCCTTCCACGGTACAGCCTTGTGTTTATTTCAAAGTATCCAAGACCTGAATGAGTATTACCACCATTTAGATGTCTGCTATTTTTTAAATGTCTGCTATTGTAACAAAAGTTCTTTTGAATATGATACAAAAGAATTAACACTAAATTGACTAATAAAGTTTAAACAATAAATAAAACAGCTAGAAACTGCTTGTTTTTGTTAGTGGCAATATGCTATTGTAGCTACAACACATTACTTGGGTTTTGTTACCTTTGACAAGGTAACTGTCCCCAAAAAGAGAGAGCCATGAATAGTGTTGAACTATGAACTACTTACAAAGCAACCTTATCCAAGATCCTTGGTGTTACCTTAGCAAGTTTACTAGGAAAGATGGACCTTCTAAGGGTTCTAAGGTTCATAGCTGTTCATTCCTTATATTATATCCTTCATGCCTGTAGTTATTGTTTTGTTTTGGTTTTGCTTTCATTTTAAATGTGTTTGTCTCTATATGTGTAATATAAATAAATATTCAGAATATGATGGCACCTCTAGAATAAAATGTTTGAACTCAGCCCCAGCAGTTCCACAGCTGAATGTCATAGGGAATGGTGGGTAAATGTGACCAACTGAACATTATGTCTTCTCTTTCTTGAGTCATCATAAATATATTGTTTGGGATGGATTCTAGAAAATTCTATTCTGATTCTTTAAATAGTTGAGTTTTACTTTCATGTAAGTAATATAAGCACATTTTTTTTGTTTTTGTTTTTGTTTGCTTTGGGTACTGGGGATTGCATCCAGGAGTGCTTTATCACTGAACTGCATCTCTAGTCATTTTGAGTTTTTATTTTGAGACAGGGTCTCCCTAAGTTACAGAGGCTGGCCTGGAACTTGTAATCCTTCTGCCTCAGCCTCCTGAGTTCCTGCAATTATAGCATACCCCACCATGCCTGGCAAGCATGTAGGTTTTAAAAGTCAAATCATGCTATTTCTAAACAACAACAAAAAAGCAATTTCTATCCCGATTCATTCAAACCTCACCAGTCTATTATCTGAGGCAACCACTTTAATCATTTCTTGCTTCTGATTTTATAGTTTTAAATATCATAAATATATCATAAATTAACTGCCTTTCCACTATGAAAGATGCAGCACTTTTATGTTGCTGTCCTCTACCCTCCTTTCTGCTCCTGCCCTGCTTCCTCTTCCCCATTTTATAAAATTATTCATATTTGAATCATTGGTATGATGTGATTATATTTCTGGTATAAGTTGTTGTTTTGCCTAAAATAAATAGTTGACTTAGTTTTTTACTGTTTTGTTTTTTTATATATTATTTCTAATTTCTAATTTATTCCTAGATCATCCCACTAAACTGTATAGCTTCTCTCAGTACATTCAATCCCATCGGATAATTTATCACATTCATTATTTTTCTTGGCAACGGAGGGCTCCCTCCCTGTGAGCTCTTCATCTGTTTCATTATAAATTGGTTGCTACATCTTGCCCTACTGGGTTCTCATCAGGGGAATTCTGTTTGTCTTTCATCTATGCCAGAGTCCCTGTTTCCTAGATTTCCTGTACTTTTCATTTTTCTTTTTTATTGTGGTAGAGTATGCCTTCTAGTAACTTCCCAGGAAATACCTAAAAATGTCTTTATTCTACTCTATAATTTGATAGTTCAGCTGGGTATAGAATTCTGCATCAGAAGAAACTTCTCAGAATTTTGAAAAAGCATAGCATATTGATATCAACTTTATATGGTATAACTAGATTACTAGGGTTCATATCATACTTACCAGCTGTGCAACATGGGCACATCATATAACTTCTCTGTGCCTAAGTTTCCTCATTTTAAAAAAAAATCAGGTATAACATATTCTATTCCACTGAAACTATTGAGAGGATTAAATGAAAAACATATGTAAAGCGTTAGAATAGTACCTGGGACACAGGGGTTATAGCTCAGTGGTATCCCATCAGATATTCTATCACATTATCCTTTCCTACTTTGGAAGAGCGCTTGCCTTGCACATATGAGGCACTGGGTTCAATCCTCAGCACCGCATGAAAATAAAGAAAGATATTGTGTCCATCTATAACTAAAAAAAATATTTAAAAATACCTCATTTGATTCAAATGTATGAATTGTCAAGATCATTGTACTGTCATGTGTAGCTAATAAAAATTTAAAAAAAAACTAAAAAGAATAGTAACCTGGCCTTTTCTTTTTCTTTCCTTCTTTCTTTTTTTGTTTGTTTGTTTTGAAAGCTTGAAGAATAATCTCTTTATCACAGTACCTTGAAATT
Organism: Callospermophilus lateralis; assembly: GCF_048772815.1. Taxonomy (NCBI): domain Eukaryota; kingdom Metazoa; phylum Chordata; class Mammalia; order Rodentia; family Sciuridae; genus Callospermophilus; species Callospermophilus lateralis. Next base: position 28,047,142 of record NC_135325.1, on the reverse strand, counting down.
TCACAATGATGTGCTTCACTGTGGACTCTTTTAAAAGTCATCATGTTAGGTGCTTGGAAATATTTTTAAATCTGAAAATCCTTTCTTCAGAGAAAGATTTTTATATTTTATAAATAATTTCATTCCCATGAGTTTCTCTGTTCTTTCTTTCTTGTTGCCATTTTTAAAAATAATATTACACTTCATAGTCTTGGCCAGCATTTATCATTTTTTTCTATTCTCATTTCTATCTTTCTGTTGTACTTCAAGATATTTCCTCAAATTGATCTACTAATGCTTCTATTCAAATATTTTTTGTTCTAGCTTTTTGCTTTCAAAGGCTTTTTTGTTTCTCTTTCAAATTATTCATATCATATAGTTTCATACTTTTGTTTTAGAGGTTTTATAACATTCTTAATAGTTAAAAAAAAATTTCTTTGCATTGTTTACACAGGAAATAGTTTCCTTGGAAAAAATGTGTTTCTATTTCTTTGTTTAAGGCTCTTTTTAGAGATTTTCCTTGAGTATCTGATTATCCTTAGCTCTTTTTTAAGAGAAAAATATTAAATAGTTCCAATAAACTCTGTGTATATGTGTTATGATTTAGATATTAGATGTCCCCCAGAGGCTTATGTGTAAGGCAATAGTAGAACATTCAGAGGTGAAATGACTGGGTTATGAGAGCCTTAACCTAATCCTCCAATAGGGATTAACTGGGTGGTAAGGGGAGACAGGTAAGTTATGGCTGGAGGAGGTGGGTCACTGGGAGTATGCCTTTGGAGTGTATATATTTTGTCCCTGGTGAGGAACACTCTTCTCTCTGCTTTCTTATTGTTATGTCCTGAGCCTCTTTTCTCTGCTACCCTTCCACCTTGATATTCTACCTCACTTGGGCCCAGAGCAATGTACTTGGCTCTCTGTGGACTGAGACCCTGAAACTGTGAGCCCCAAATAAACTTTTCCTTCTCTAAAGTAGTCAGGTCTTCTGGTCACAGAAGAAAAAAAACCTGACTAAAACAATGTGGGTAACTTAGTCATAGGTGTTTAGACAAGGACTGAGCTATTTTTTAGAGCTCCATGGATGTCTAATGTGTGTAGGGTTTAAGCAGATCAGTTTGACAAAGAATATTCTGATCTTCTTTCTACCTTGGGTTAAGGTTGTGTATGTTGGAGGTGAGGTTTACAGCATGTTTAGCAAATTTAACTTTCCATTTCATCCTCCTGTTCAAGTACAGAATCCCATTTTGACCTGAATTATGAGTCTGGTATCCAAAATCTCCAAAAAGTAGGGGAAGCCAGGTGTGGTGGCGCATGTCTATAATCCCAGCAACTCAGGAGGCTGAAACAGGAATATCACAACTTCAAAGCCAGCCTTAGCAACTTAGCAAGGCCCTAAGCAATTTAGTGAGACCCTGTCTCAAAAGAAAAGAAAAAACATTGGAGATGTGGTTCAGTGTTTAAACACCCTCGGTTCAATCCCTGGTGCCAAAATATTTAAAAGTAGCAGAGGATAATTTACTTGGTCAAGGATATCTAGGGTCAGATTGCTCCCAAAGAGTTTCAGCCAATCCAGCCCTCCAGGCTGCACCATGCACCTCTACCTTCAAAACTGCCTGGTGCTTCTTATTCCTGAAACCTTCCTGGGAATATTTAGACGAGCATATCAGCTGGCTCTTACTGGCTTGGCCTATTATAAGATTGATATGTTAGTTTAGGTTCTGCAAAAGGCAGCTGTCAAGAAAGAATTAGATTTGGAAGAAATTTACTGAGAAATTTCTGTGAATAAAATGAATGGGTAGAAAACCCAAGGAAGCTTAGAGATCCATCACAAATTATGCAGGTCTAAATCCTTTGGAGGAGAAAGGCAAGAAATAAAGGAAGATTGGGTAGGGAAATTCTTAAACCAGGGTACAGTTTTGAGGATGTTTTGGAAAGGCCTCTTGGAAGTCCTTGAGCCAAAGTTGGCCATCAAAGTCCCATAAAACTCACAGGAATGAACCTGCTTTAGTATTCCTACTGTTCTTGATCACTAGCTTATTGTAATCTGTAGTAAGCAAGATGTTGATTGGAATTCAGTGATGGATTCATGGTGCTGTACCTGGGTAGTTAGTCTATTGCATTTCCTGCTGTCAGAAATTGAGAGGCATACCTTAAGCATGGCCACATTTGGATTTTAGCTTTCTCTGATCTGCTAATTTTGTCCATTTACTTTCTACAACCCAAGATTTTGTTTACCTATCCAATAAGCTTCTCTCTCCTCTTATTCTCTTTATGTTTATAGGTTTATGCCTTCTTAACACCTTTACTGAAAGATTAGTTGGGCTTCAAGAGGTAGCAAAGAAATGCATGCATTTGTACTACTATGTTCAAATAGAAATAATGGTTCACTTACTTCTACAGTTGAATTATGATTCCCTGAATCATATGCACTATATATTCATTACATTATATGGATATCTGGTTACCCCTTCCTATAATATAATCCTGTCTGGTCACAAAGTGGTTCCTACTTGGAACTTTCTGGGAACAGCACAAGCTAAAGACAAAGACATAAGTAGTGGCGGGCCAGTTCACTGTGGTTTTTATTTTTCATTGTGCAGAATAATTGTAGGGGAAGAAAGTGTGGATGGTGCTTACTAAAAGCACTGATGGGTCTTTGGGCCCCTTCCTGAGTGGGTTTAATCTAATAGGTATGAGATATGTGCCAGGAGCCTCTTTTTAAAATAAATGCTATAGTAATTCTGAGAAATTCCCAAATAAGCCAGTAAGTCATGTCTAAGGGGAATAGTATGTGAAAATGTAGGGGAAACTGTAGTGGAAAATGATGGAATTTTCATTTTAAAAGGAGCCCTTTGTGGTATGGGGACACAATTTGAGAGCTTTTGCAATGATCTAGGCAAGATAAATGATGACCTCAACTAAATCCCAAGTGACAATAGAAATGGACAGAAAGAAACAGATTCATGGAATCTTTAATACTAGTAGAGTAAGATAACCTGATTAGTATTTGAATATCTTCTACATAGGAGACTCATCTATTTCTCCTTTATTTATTTATTTGTTTATTTGTTTGTTTATTCATTGTTTCTTTATATCAAAATTTTAGCTCCTTTTTTCTTTTCTTTTGACACTCTAATTATGCATATATTGGTGTACTTACTGGTGTTTGACATTTCTCTAAGACTATTAAATTTTTCTTCATTCTTCTTTCTTTATATTCACATTGCTTAATATCTGTCAGTGTATCTTCAGGTTTGCTGATTCTTCTGCAGCTCAAATCTCTATTGTTGTCATATCTGCCTTTGATTTCTTAAACATGATTTCCTTCAGTTCTATGGATGTATTTATTCTAACTGTTTTGAAGTCTTTTCTGATAACTCTAACATCTGGACCCTCTCAAAGGCCATTTCTAATTTTTGCTGTTTTCCCCCATGTAAGGGTCACACTTTTCTCATTTTTGCATTTCTTCTAACTTCTTATCGTAACAACTGTGGATACTGACAGCCTTCTTCCATTCCAGGGCTTGTTGTCACTTTAGCTGGGCTCTCTTTAACTATTTTTTTCCCGATATCTTCATTAGATGTATTTACCTCTGTTGTTATTATATTACACTAATTGCTAGCTGATGATTTTAATTGTTCTTAACAATGCCCTATGGTATAAATTGTACCATATTCTGATTGAATTAATACCTGGCCCCTTGACAGGGACAGGGCTTGCTAGTCTGTGAAGCTTACTGTACCCTCTGCTGATCAGAATTTCTGCATGGAGCAGATCCTGGGAGAAATGGGGAACTCATTCCTCACTGGCTATTCCATCCAAATCCTCCCTATGTAGTGGGGACTTTGTTTTATGGTGGAAGGTGTAGCATGAACTGGTGTCCCCTCCTGGCACTTCTACCAAACAGTATGGATATCCCATAGTCTAAAGCCAGGAAGCATGACATCTGTCAAAGTTCACCAGGTGCTTAATATCTTCCACCCTAAGAAATTGAAAGAGGCAGGAATTGCCACTGAGCTGAAGTCCATCTCTGTAGCTCTCTTGCAACTCAGAGCTGTGTGGGAAAGGAGGACTAGACTATTTTCCTCACCCAAATCTTCTGTATTTAGCTGGAGTTGAGGATAGGGGAATGGACGTTACCATTGGCTTCTGTAACCCACTCAATGTAGGCCTTCCACAGCATGGAACTATGGAAAATGGGATCTGCCAATGTTTATCAACTGCCAAATGCACCCTGAATAGCTCTTCCACCTCAAGGGGCTGATCTGCCACTGAGCTGCTGAGCTTCCTTAGAATAGTTACCTCTGCACAACAGAGCTATGGGGGGACAGGTACACTCCCCATATAATCCCTCTCTCTCCATTACCACAGCTTCCCATTGTTCTTACCAAATTTCTGTAGATTTTATTGAATAAGTGTTTCTTAAAATTTGTCCTTTGATCAATCTCCAGAAACTGAATGATTGTTTTTGTCAGTTTTGATTAGATAAATACAGCTACCCCTCTGTATCTGCAGGGTCTGCGCCAAAAGGTTCAACCAACTATGGGTTGAAAATATTTGAGAAAATAATTGGGTCTGTAGTAAACATGTATAGACTTTTTTTTTTCCTTCTCACCATTCCCTAAACAATACAGAATAACAACTATTTACAAAACATTTTATTATGTGTTATAAGTAATATAGAGATTCTTTAAAGAATAGGTTATATGCAAATACTGTGCAATTTAATATTCAAGGACTTGATCATCTGCAGAGTTCTGTAGGAAGTTCTGGAGCCAATTCCCCTCAGATATCATGGGAGGACTTTGTGTGTCTCTCCAAGGGAGAGGTTTCCCTGACCTCCTTACACAGCCATCCCAGAGCCCTGCCTGGTCATTGTCTTTTAATGAGTCTGTATCTTAATAAAACACTAATTTTTCAAAATGAAATCAGGTAATTTGAACTGAAAAGACTAAACTAAGATTTTGAAAGGTATTATTATTTCATTACTGAAATTTGCTCTGATTGAGCTTTATTTTAATCAACACTTTATAGTTCTGTTTTTAGAAATAATACAGAGAAATAGCTTACATCTAAAATTCATTTTCAGAGTTGAGCAATTGTAGACCTAAGAAGCATTATAGCAGAGGTAAGAGCATAGATTCTGGGGTCAGACTTACTTATTCTGTGGCTGAGTTACTTATCTGCTCTCTGCCTGTTTTTTTTTTTTTTCCATATATAACATAAGTATTGTCTGTCTCTTAGTATTGTCATGAAGGTTAAATGGGTCAATGCATCATCTAAAATACAGCCTGACTCATAGTTAATACTCAGTACATATTAGCTGATGGTTATTGTTGTCATTATCCATGTTAAAGACACACAATCATCTGTGTATTATATCCTCAAGACCAATAATATCTGTAGCCATAGATCTTGGTGATATTCTATAAATCTTGGTGATATTATAATTGCCTAACTAGGTACAATATGATCTTTAGTTCCCTCTGGTGGAAGAAAATTGGATTTGCTCTTTCTATAAACCTGATTCTTTTGGAATTATGATCATTTAGCCTGGCAAATTTACTTCTCAGTAGTTAACCAAAGACAAGATCCACGTATATAAATGAATTTAAGAAATTGCTAAAATTTGCAGGAAATTTTTAATTTTAACTATTCTTACAAAACATAACTTTTCGGTGCCATGTGATTTATCATATTAAATAACGTGGTATATAAATTATACAGTGACATAGAAATGTTAGACATAGATTACTTTTGTTTAAAGCTAGCACATCCAGTAGCAGTAGTATCTTGAAGCTTTCCACTTGCAATAATAGACACAGAATAACATTCATACCCCATTTCTGCAAGTAGATAGCATTTCTTGGTCATTCTCTAAAAGGTCTCTTTTCCATCAAGAGTAGATTGCCTCAAAGTTTTGACACTTAATGTCCTCTTCCACATAGAACAGAAAGAGTGCTGGATTGGGAATCAAAAACCTGGGGTCATCTGGCAGTTGTGCTGTGAATTAACCATGTGGCTTCAGGCATATCACCTGACTACCAAGGTCCTCATTTTCTTTCTGAGTAAAATGTGAAGACAAAGACAAGTGTATGATGATGGCTCTGTTATTGTCATGCCCGTTTCTAACATTCTGTTTCAGTGAAATAGATTTTGATGTGAGAAGGTGAAATCACTCATTAAAGTGATTAAAACACTTCAGTGAGTAGAATTAAATGAAGAAACTGAAGGCAAAGAAATCCATTAGAAGATCTTTGCTGTGATCCAGACAAGAATCAGTGAGGGTTGAAACTGGGGTAATAGCAGAAAGGGGAAGAGAGTTTTGACAGGTGTTGCAGAAAGAGAATGGACAGGTTTTGACAGCTGCACATAGGAAGTGGGGGAGAAGCAGTGGTTGGTATGAAGATGACTCCAGGGAGTGTCTGGAAGAAGAATGATGCTGATAGTCTGTAGGCCACACACATATAGCTATGTAGATTCTGTTTCGCTGTATATTAAACCAGTGTCATTATTATTAGACACTCTAACTCCACCCATTTTTCCCTAAATAATCATATGGTTATCTCCAGTTCTTTATGATTTCCCCCAAAAAATTATAGGATGAGAAAATGCAAAGTTAAAGTAGGCATTGAACTATATGGCAGTGTGGTTTAGTAATGAATGTTCACATTATCATCTTCTTGTGATCATATGTGGTTTGATTGACATTTGTTAAAGGTAGAAAAGAATGATTTCCACCAAAAATGATCAAATAAAAAGAAAACAAAACATCATGTACACATTCCATGTCGTGCACTATGGAAAAAAACTTTCACATTCTTTATGAATCATCCAGAACTAACTACAATCCTGTATGGGAACTATGGCCTCACTCTGTTTTACAGATGAGGAAACTCATGTTGTAAGGTGATATAGCTACCAAGTGATGGAGGTAGGATTTAAAGACAGGCCTTTGGGGCTGGAGTCGTGGCTCAGTGGTAAAGTGCTTGCCTAGCACGTGTGAGGCACTGGGTTCAGTCCTCAGCACCACATAAAAATAAATAAATAAAGGTATTATGTCCACCTACAACTAAAAATATATATATTTTTAAAAAGACAATTTTTTAAAATAGAAGTGTGTTGTTCTATTTATCATAACTGCCTTCCTGAAGAAAGTGTTAGTGCTCAGAAGGGTAAGTGCATGCCAGGTCTGACACCCTAGTCTGACAGGAACTGAGGATAGGTTCTCAGGACAGAAGACTTTCAGTGTTACAACCACGAAAGTCCTGGGCAAGCTGAAGAAGTTGGTAGCCAATCTTGAAAAGTCACATATATGCAATAAACCATTACCTAGAATGACCTAAGTAATGTATTGATTATATTTGTTTTCAGTAATATTGTTATACATTAGGCCTTTTGTTGCTGTTAAGGGACCAATGATTGTTTAAGTGAGGAGGAGTTGAGGCCCTGGCCTGTCTGCCTTCCATCTGCTGGTTTTCATTAAGCATCCTGCCTTGCTATGGTTGCATTCAAACTGCCTGTGAATCAGCTGCTAGAAGCCTCTACTTCAAACTCAATCGTCAAGGAAATTTTTGTTTTACCATTCCAAGTTTCATGAAATGGCAAGTTTAATGGAATGGCAAAAAATAGCTAATCAGGGGGAAAAAAGTGAAGAAAGAAGATAGATTGATTATAAATTTACATTCTTTAAAGAGTAAGGAAATACATATTCTGGCATTCAACCTACAACAAAAAGTGGAAACCCTTTAGCATCATTATTTGGCAGCTGCCCCCAAATATATTTATTTTATGTGTGTAAACATGATACTCAATTATTGTGAAATCAAAATGAGAAACAGCAAATTGGGCCACATAGAATGCTCTCAGGAACTTCCTGTAATTTTTCAGAGTAGGAACACAAAAACACTTTATAGTAGCTTCATGCATCCCACACAGTAAAGGGTGGGGTTTGGGGCAAATGGCTAAAATTATATGAGTAATGTACTTTTTAAATCTAAGAAATGGTTATTCTCATAATTGTGCCCATAACTAGAGTATAAAAGGAGGAACCAGCTTCTAAACAATGCTCTTATAGCAAACAAGAACTGAGTCAGATTGTCTGTCCTGAGCCTGACCTTAAGATATTTGTATCTAGATCAATTGTTTTGGCTTTTGTGTTTCTCTTAAATTGTAGTGCAAAATCTTTTAGTTCAGAGCATTTACTATTTAACAGATGTTTAAAATTGTTTCTGACTCCAAATCGGTTAAAAATTGCTGATCTAAATAGTTGCCATCTTCAGGTATTTAAGTATGTACTTTTAGGTTTTGTATAAAAGATCAAGTGAAAAGTTTATTATGAGGGTAGGGTAGTATATTAATTACTTAAGATTTTGTTAAAACAAGGAAAAATAAGGCTTTTTCAGAACTCTCTCACAATACTATTGGTGATGTCACTTCATTTCTACTAGGACTCTGAAGATCTCCACTTTTTTTTTTTAAATAAGACTACATCCTGGTCTATGGTGCACACCTGTAATTGCAGTGACTCAGGAGGCTGAGGTAGGAAGATTACAAGTTCAAGGCCATCCTCGGCAACTTCACAAGGACCTAAGCAACTTAGAGAGACCCTCTCTCAAAACAAAAATTTAAAAAGTGCTGAGGATGTCACTCATTGGTAGAGCACCCCTGGGTTCATTTCCCAGTAGAGGAAAAATTATGACTGCAAGGCAAGCTAGTTTACTTACACATGCCTGTTTAGTTAGCAATTTCTCTTGATATAAACCTTGAATTTTGGCTAGAATTTTTATTTTGTTTGTACCAACAAAATAAAATATAGAAATAATTTGATGGTTGAGACCATAAATCTGCAGGCATATAGATATCCCTGATTTTAAATTATCTATTAAAACAATTAGCATATTATGTTTATTGGTCCCTTACAAAATTAGCATCACACATTGGTAATTTTTTTAGTTTGCATTTATTTTATACTAATTTTTATGAGAATTTATTGACAAAAGGATACTGTGGCTGGATGGGGAAAACCATGTTATTAAAAAATGATAATTATTCACCATGCCAGAGAATCTTGATCTTTGTGGTGTATTTACATATTAAAACGGACCATAGATTGCTTTCTGGGGAGAATGTTGACCCCACTGGCAGTAAATACTGCACTGGCCCCCCACTGGAGAATGGAGATGTAGGGGAGAAATGGGTAGTAAGGAAGACTATCCTAACACATGTCCTTTGTGAGCTCCTCAGTTATCAGAAAGTAAGTACAAACAAATAGAAGGAAAATCTAGATAACACAATTAGGAAGGTATAAAATGCCAAGTATGTGAAGAACCTTTTTTGACTTTGACATAATTGATTCCTCTTTTATCAGAATACCCGTTTTCTTTTGCTTTTTAAATTTTACTGAATTTGTAAATAAAATGAACTATGTAAATATACATACAGTTCAGTGAGTTTTAGCAAACACGTGCATTTGAGCATCCCACAAAATGCCCTCGCGCTTTAATATTAAGATTTTAATATTAAAAAATTGAGATATACTAGTGATTCTCTAATTTTCTTAATAAAATAAGGAGTCCCATGTTGAAACAGGTGTGTGGTTTCTATCATAGTAAAATGCCCTGATCTTTCTTCCCCGCACCCCTTTGGCTTACATTTCCCACTATAAAAAGCAAGAGAAGAATTATACCTTCTAGAGGAGGTTAGAATATTGTATTTCTGTTATTATCATGTACAAAAATATGATCTCAGTAGTAGTCATTCATATGTTTGAGAAAAACTTGTAACACCAGACCTTTATTTGGTTTGGATTTCAGTCACCTCTGCCTTCTCCTTTGATCTCTATGATTAACATCTTTCTGTTTTATTAGTTGAGTCCCCAAATAGATTTGCACTAAATTCATGGTTGAGTAATTCTTTGAATAGGAGACTCAGAGCAACATCTTATGAGAGACAAATAATTTGGCTTCTTTTAAATTTAATGTTGGCTCTTATTCACAAATGGCTTTTTAAGCAAATGCTTTTCTTTCAGGACATTTTAACATCCTTGAAGATAAATATCAATGAAGATCATTGAATTAGTCACCTGGAATCTTTACTAATAAATAACTAGTAAGCTCGATGATTCATAGTACCTTAATGTTGATTAGGAATGACCTGTAATTTTTAAAATTTAAATCCATCAGAAATAAATTACAGTTTAGGTAATTATTTACCAACTCATCCTAATGAAAAGTGAGAGGGAAGACAAGTAGTTCTCACAGTAATTGGTTTTATCTTATTTTATAACTGATAGCTGTTTATATCTATAGTGTTGCATTTAGTTTAAATTTGGTATTCAACAGGGCAGTCTGCTTTAATATACTTATTATACTTATCAGAACTGAAAACTCTTTGTGAAATCTATTACTAAAATCCCATTATTTGTAAGTGCTTAATGTGGTTAACATTGATTTCTAATTAATACACATTTGCCTATTTAAGAAATAATTTTACATCCGTCAAATATTCTCAATTAATGGGATGCTGCTTCCTTTCTCAGTTCCCCTGACGGATGAGTATTTAACCCATAGGATGAAAAAGGGGGAACAAGAATACAAGGAATTTAGAAGCCACTTGGATTTCTGTCTGTGTGTTAAAAAAAAAAAAAAGATAATAAAATATATGGGAATGGTAGTAAAATGTGTAAAAGATCAAAGAAATAATGAGTTTGCAGTTAACCCAAATGCTTGTGTGGGCCTGCCCAGGCCTCTGGTCATCACTAGTTGAGAAGATCAACTTTCCTGATTTATAGGAAGATGGCCCCATTAAAGCCAACCTGACCTGTATTATTGCCAGAGGCAACTGGGATCTTTTGACTTCAAATTGGTTATTAGATAAGGGTGGAACTCAGCCACAGAAATTGACTTTGCTACTTAATCCTTCCAAGATTCTGCTTAGAGCCCTTTCTTAAAATATCATATGGTCATTAATTTCAGGAAAAATAATTTTCATTTACTTATTTTGTTATTAATATTTATTCAAATGAACAAATTAATACTGATCCTAATTATCTCTAAGACTAAAGTATATTCTTTGTTCAGATTAGAACCTGGTTCAGCTCTTAGTAAGTTTTAACTATTGAGTTTTTAACACAACTGAGAATGAATGAGAATACTTCTATACTTTGTTAGGAAAAGAGCAACAACTACTTTCTGACTATCTCTGATGACAGGGAGAACAGAATACGCCGTTTCTCTGACAGTCCCAATAGCTTCTCAGCCAAGTCAGTGTCACCACATTAGCACTGTTTTGCCACCAGATCTAGTACATATAAAAACTACATAGCCCCACAAGCCATTGTGGTGTGATGTAAAGAACAGTGGGCTTTATTAGTCCTGCTCCCTCCTCTTACTAGTTGTATGATTTTCATTGACTTATTTGTTTCACTGAACCCTGGGCCTCAGTTTCTTCCTCTGTAAAATGGGGAGATATATATATATGTGTGTGTGTGTATGTATATGTATGTGTGTGTGTGTATATATATATATATATATATATATATATATATATATATATAATGGCATTATGGTCAGTAAATGAGGACTTATAGAGGGGCATTTTAAAATTGCAAATGTTGCATAGTAAACTCTCAAATGCTGCATTGCATAGTCTAGTGATAAAATCTACAAAGTCGTTCAATAAATTTTGAATCATCCAAAGGGCTACCATACAGTGGCTGTTGACTATTCTTTGCCTGTCTGGTAAATTAAGCAAGATAAAATAATTGAAAACTCTATAACAAATGAGGATATAAATTAACAACAGTGAAAAAAACTCCAGACTTAGTTATTAAATGATGGAATTGGGTAATTAAAAGAAGATAAGTTTCCTTTAATGGAAGTATTTTTGAAAAACACACGTTTGAGTTTAGGTTCTTTTTTGAATGACATACTTTGCAAATATCTGTGTAAGAATTGCAGAAGAACTCACAGCCAGGAAAGGGTAAGAACTGAAGTACATTAGTTTATCGTTTCAGTTTGGTAGCCACCAGCCTCATGTAGCTGTTGAGCATTTAAAATATGGCCAGCCTGAATTGAGATATGCTGTAAGGGAAGAGTACAAAAAAGGATAACATGTTTCACTAATAACTGTAAATGTATGTTGAAATAATAACAAATTTTATCTCTTGTATTAGATAAAATGTTGTTAAAATGAATTTCATTTGTTTCTTTTTACTCTTGTTTTTAAGTATTTTTTTAGTTGTAGATGGACACAATACCTTTATTTTGTTTATTTACGTGGTGCTGGGATAGAATCCAGTACTTCACGCATGCTCAGCAAGCACTCTACCACTGAGCCACAACCCCCGCCCTCTTTTTACTCTTTTAATGTGGCTACTAAACAAATTTAAATTAAATGTGTGACTTGCATCATTTTTCTACTAGATAGTGCTGGTCTAAATCCTCATTGACTGGTTCTGGGCAAACTAACCCTTAAACAGTTAGGCCTTTTAACTTCAGATATTGAGGTTGAGACTGCTACTCCAAGGCCAACAATGTCAAGAATTGTTCCTTTCTTCAATTATATATATATATATATATATATATATATATATATATACACCCCAGTTTGTTTTTATCCATGGTCAAATAAGCTTACTGCAAAACTATGGCACTCTGTAGCTATTATCTGATTTTCAACAGATATGAAGAGTTCTGCTATTGTAAGAACAAATGTTAGTAAAATTAATAATAAAAATACTTTCTGGGAAAAATATTTTTCTCCTGAAAATTAGTTTTAAGACTAACCACCTGAAACAGCTTCCCTAAACCATCCCTTATTTGAGAGACAGCCTGATAGGCAGACTGTGGACACATAGTTGCTTTACTTCTTAGGAAATTAGTAGGAGTTCTAATACTGTATATCGGGTTGATTTAATATAGACACATAATTAGATGCAAGGGCATGAAAGATAGAAATAGATGATTCAAAAATCATTTTAAGTATGATTCAAAAATTATACTAAGGAGGCTAAGGCAGGAGGATTCTCAGCAACTTAGTGAGACCCTGTCTCAAAATTTAAAAAATAGGGCTGGGGCTGGGCTTAGCAATAGTGCACTTGCTGGGCATGTGTGAGGCACTGGGCTTGATTCTCAGCACCACATAAAGATAATAGTCTATCAACAACTAAAATAAAAATATTTTAAAAAATTAAAAAAAAAAATTTAAGGACTAGGGACATTTCTCAGTGGTAGAGTGCCCCTGGGTTCAATCCCAAGTACTGAAAAAAATATTTTAAAATATCCCTGAGAGTATATAAAATAAGAAAGTACGAGAGACTAGAGAGAGTTAACACTTATTAGTCTGTAACAAATCAGCACTTCAAAACAGAGATGGCAACTGGATTACATCACTCACACATATATTTTGTGCTAAAATTATATTTTGTGCTAAATTATTATCATCTACTTTCAAATTTCTTCTTACTCTGCCCCATGAATTAATTTGTAGACAAATAGTAGTTTTAGTTTACTGTATCAGCATGGAGTTCATCTCTCTCTCTCTCTCTCTCTCTCTCTCTCTCTCACTCTGTATATATATACATATATATATATACACACACACACATATATATACAATATCTTTAATATATTTTAATTGTAGAAGGACACAGTACTTTTATCATTTTTATGCAGTGCTGAGGATTGAACCCAGACCTTCAGAGGAGCTAGGCAAACACTCTGCCACTGAGCTACAACCCCAGTCCTATTTTATCTTTAATTTATATTCACATTTAAAAGCAATGTTTTTGAGTCTAGTATCCTAGGAATCTTATAGTTAAGATGCACATATAATGTAGTTTTGTTTTTTAAATTGTGCTTTTCTCTTTGAGCTATTTAATTGATACTTAAATTTTGGAAAACAGTACCACAGTTAACCTAAATATAAGCCATCTTTTGCGTCATTGTCCCTATCCTTTCAAATATATTTTTATGTTGTTGGGTTTTGTGCTATCCAGTCAATGTTCTGATTTTAGTCCCCAAAATGTCATATCTAGTGACATTTAAATAACTTTAGTCTTTGAAGGCAGAGCCCCCAGCAATTCTGCCTTTGTTTGGAGAATGGGTGGGTGATAAGACCAGACCAAGAGCTTGTTCAGCTGTTTACCAAGCAGAAATGTGAGGCTCAAGTGGTGATGGGGATTCTTTAGAACATCCATTTCTACTTGCAAGCTCTCAGTGTAACAAAAGCTTCACAGCAGATGGTGAGTGTGAGAATTGAAGCAACTGTAGTTACATGCAACCAGCGAAATAGAAAATAAACCCAAAAGAGGAAAAGAGATTGGTTTTCATTGTGGCAAACACTAAATACGTTTACTTCATGACTCCAGTGTCAGAGCATTGAGTGCTTTTGATCAGAACAGAGACAGAGATGAATGGAAAGAGAATAACTAATGTGAAAACAGAAGGTATGAGAAGGTGACTTCTAATAAAATGAGAAGCTAGAGATAAACATAAAAATGGGTAATAAAACTCCTAAGAAGCTATTCATAGAATCAGGAGGCAGAACATTCTTGAAGAGAAAGAAAAAAGTGTTCAGGCATCTGATTGATGTTGTCTGGCTCAACCAGGCCCTCCAGCACACTTGTTAAAAGCCTTCCTCATGGTTATGACTTCCCTGCACAAACTCCACAGCTGCTTCATACCCTCCTCTCCTGCAGAGCCTTCCCAGTGGATTTTGGACACATTTTTCCTGTGTCTCTGATCTCTTCTTTTACAGTGAACATGGAGCCCCCAGCTCACATTCACCCCACTTAATCCCCTAACCTTGTGTGTTATGCTCCATGGGCTCTCACATCTGGCTTCTCATTTGAATCTTATCAGTGCTCTTTGAAACTGATTTAGTAAACTCTGCAGGTACCTATCACCATCTCCATTTCATTGGCTATAAGGAAGACATTTGCAGAAGTCAATAGCCTGCAGGTGGAGGGACAAAGGCAGTACTAGCAACAAGTTTTCTGACTTCCAATCCCATAGACTTTGTATCCTTGCCACTTACTGCCACACAGAGTACTTCCTTTACAACTACAGCAAAAGCAGACAAGCAAAATATCTTTTGACTTTGCTATTTCTTTTTTACTGGCAGAATCTTCAAATAGGATCATGTCCAAACCCATGGCACAGCATAGTGGAAGGACTACTGACTTTGGAGTCAAGCAGGTCAGGGTTCAAAGCCTATCCCTTTGATAGCCATGTGACCTTGAACATGTTTCCAAACCTCAGTTTCCTTACTATAAGGTAACTACCTCACAGGGTTGTTGCAATGTTAAATGACAGAGACTATACTGATTAAGTAGCCTAGTGAGTAGCATGATAAATTTTAATTTATTATTAGATGATCATCTCCTGCATACTGACTTTGACCCTGAACTTTTCATAGAACTTGATACAGCCCAAAATGCTCATGACCTTCTCTGGTTGAATCTTAAGGCCTTTTCACAGCTTTCAGCCTTCTCTATCCACATATGTCTTTACTGCCTTTATTCCCTTGACTTTCTTAATATCATATTACTGATTCCTCCTTTTCCAGTGGTTTATATTTTGTCTACTACCTTCTTTTTCCTCATACTACCCTTATGTATGTAAGTCTTCTGAGGTTCCATTTATAGCAATTGCTCTTGTTGACAAAGTTGAATTAATAAATCAGAACGGAAATCATATTATCATATTTTGCTTTGTGCAACACATCCTTAGCGTTCCTTGTTTCTTCCTTACTTGTCTCCTTTCTACTTTTAAATATAAAAACATCACACTGAACTTGATTCATCAGCAAACAGGCAAAGCCCACTCCTGTCAGCACTGGAAGGCTTTAATTATCTTATTCCATGTAGACATGGCAAGTGATGCTTCTGCCCAAACTGTTTCAGTGAGATGATGATGATGTTAACAATTTTGCTTTCCAAATAGTAATACAGAGTTTAAGCAGCAGTGTCACATACATTATCTGAATTTGTTCTTCAGAATTATACTGTAAGGCAGGTAGATCCTTAATTATCCAACACATTTTATAGATGTAAAAAAAATCCTAGAGAAACAATTCTGGGCTGGGGGTGTAGCTCAGCTACAAACCCCTAGCACGTACAAAGTCCTGTGTTCAATCCTCAGCACTGCAAGAAAGAAAGAAAGAGAGAGAAAGAGAGGGAGAGAGAGAGAGAGAGAGAAAGTTAGTTCGATTGATTCTGACTTTGACTCTAGGACTAGTGTCTTCTTTGTTTAAACCATACTATTTTTTGCTCCCTATTCCAGGTAACTTTGCTGATATATTTGTAAATCTTAGATTTTAGGCTAAACAATAGACAGTACATTCTTATCTGAGGGGAAACTAAAAAAGAGATAAAATAGTAATTTAAGGTACCTATTGGTAGTTTGAGGAAGAGTTATAAATTTGGAAACTGAAACTTGATTACCAGAGTTTGGGGAAGTATTTATTTGTGTGTTTATTTTACTTTGGAGCAAAGTATTTATTTGTACTAAGAAGTGTAAATGTGTTCTTAATAAGAGCTGACTTGTGTAATGTATATAGATTTAAGCTGATAAAAATTATGAAATATTATATTGTCAAATATTTTAAAGGATTAAAAGTTAAGCTTGATTTAAGTGGGGAATTTCATCTCTTTAGTTAGAGAAGTCTTCATGTTACCATAGACCACATCATTCACTCATCATTCACTCTAATTGTCTTGTGTTCCTACCCTAATGAAGTATGTTGTATGTTTGTTTTGCAGATCTAAAGCGGGAAGCCAGTATCTGTCATATGCTGAAACATCCACACATTGTAGAGTTATTGGAGACATATAGCTCAGATGGAATGCTTTACATGGTTTTTGAATTGTGAGTGTAAATTTTATTTCTTAAGGAGTAAAATTTTAAGCAACATTGGTTTTAGAAAATGCTAACAATTTTCTCTTCAACTTTAGCAATAGCTGTGACCTCATCTGTTTAGAAAGACCCGAAAGCACAGGGGAAAAAAGGATTATTTCATCTTAAGGTTCATGACAAAGGAAGCAAAAGCTGGGTGTATTTGGTTATCCTCACACTTTTAAGCACACTTCAAAGAAGAGGCTCCAAAAGGAAATAGAATTCAGAGGTAAATAAGAGGCCTCAAAATGTGCAATTCTGACCAAGAGGTCAGTCTGAGGTGAAGAGTAGGATGAAGTGGAGGTTTCCATGTAGCAAGTCTCCTTGGCAACTTAAAATGAGCAATAACAGACAACTTCTTCTTTTGATATAATCACTACATTGACAAATGAGGGAAATTCTGTGGCTAATAGTGTATCTTGATTTCAGTAAGGTCCTTGACGTGTTACTCACAAAATTTTTATGAGTCAGAGAAATGTGAGCTAAGGATAGTACAACTGAGTATCCCATAGCTAGTTGGATGATTGTCCAAAGAGATTTATGGGACAGCATACTACAGGGTTTTGTCTTTACCCTATTCTATTCAGAATTAATCAGTAACTTTGGTCAGGAAAATTAAAAAGGAAGATATACATACTAAACATTCAAAAGATACCAAGGTTGGAGGGTGTATTCATTAGCTATGACTTCATAGCAAATCATAACCAAAAATTTAGTGACTTAAAACAGCACATGCATTATCTCAGTCTCTGTATGTCAAGAATGTGAGCACCATTCAGGTGGGTCCTTTAGCTCTAGGTCTCTCACAAGGTGGTAACCACGGTGTTAGCCAGAGCCAAAGCCATTTTCAGTCTTCACTGGAGAGAGAGGGTTAGTTCTTCTTCCAAGCTCACTCACACGGTTGTTGTCAGTCTTCAGTTCCTCTTGGATTCTTGAACTGAGGGTCTCAGTTCCTTAAGAGCTGCTGGCTTCAGGTGTCCCTAGGTTGCTTGTCACATTGGCCTTTAAATCAATATGGCCAGTGGCTGCATCAGAGCAAGCAAACAAGCAAGAAGAAATGGGAGGTAGAAGTCACAGACTTATAATGTAGTCTCCAAAATTATATACCATCACTTCTGCCTCATTCTCCTAGTTACAAACAAGTCAGTAGGTCCAGCCCACATACCACCACCTGAATACCAGGAGATAGGAATCTCTAGGAAGCATTTCACAAACTGCCCCCCACAGAGTAGCTGACACATTAGTGATCTATACCAAAACTCAAAAATAGTTTACAAGCTTGTAGTCAAGGAGCTGAAACAAAGAAAGTGAAATTTAAGACCAGTTAATATAAATTCCTTCATTCAAATATATAAGCGCAAGACGGGTGTGAATTTAGTTGTGACTACTTATGTGAAAAAGATGTTAATGTTTTACTTAGTTGTTTGCAATAGCTAAAAAGCCCTGAATGGAATGTTAGGTTACATTAATGAGAAGTAGATAATATTCTGAACAGAGCCACACTCCCACCATATTATACACTGCTTATTCTCCCCGGAGTGTCTGTAGTAAGCAGGACACAGGAATATTTACAGAAGGGTATAACCAGAACGAAAAGGAGCCTGGAGATTCTCTCATAGAGTCATGGCTTTCAGTCTCTTTGCCAGCAAACCTACTAACAGAATTTTGAAAAACCTAGATGCCCTTCTCACATGTTTTTAAGTTGGTATGTAAAAATTTTTATTGCGAGAATATAATTTTTAGTGTCTTGGATTTTCCTTTAAATATATTTCCTTCACAACTGCAGAGCTGCACATTTATCTCATTTGCTTTATGGGAAGTGCCTGCTATGTGACCTACATGGCTAAAGCTAGTCCTCGCTGTCAAATCACTCAGCCAAATCAGACTCACTTTTCTGTCAGAAAAAAAAAATCCGACTTCATTTTTCAAATAAAATTAAAGTGTTAATAGACATCCCAATGACACTCCTCTTACTATTGATTTCGAATTCTAAAATAGATCAGGCTTTGCTATGAATATGTTATCTGGATGAAATATGGTGACATCTCCTTTTCTTTCTCAAATTCTCTTTGCTCCCAGTTGTGTCTCCCTCCCACAGGAGCTGTGTATTCCCCAACTGTCTCTTTGAAGTTAGACAGGATTTTCAGGATACGGAAGCAGTTGGTCTTTGGAGATAAGTGATTGCAGATGTGGAGATGTGAAAGGAAAACTAGATTCATTTTCAAGTAGACTATGTTATAGCAAATGAAGATATGGAAATCAATTGCCTTAAAATATACTAGTTCATGTGTTCCCAGGAAGGACTTTGAGTACCCCCAGATATACCTGAATCCCAGGTTGAAGACCCACTGGCATGGAAGAGCTCTTGAAAACACTAGAGGCTTTAGTTCCCCAAGAATTTATTGGTTTTCTTATTCTACTAAGAGTCCCCAGTGCAGAATGCCATAGGTATAACATACTTAATGTTTTCAGTTATTTGAAAGATCATCATGTATAAGATTATATGCTTAATCACTATAACATCACAAGCCATAAGTAGAATCAACAAGTGGCAGATTCCACCTTTAAGAGGACCTATAATGGAGACTCGTACTCCTTCCAAGGGGACAAAGATAGATTTTACTTTTGGTTTAGAGAGGGACTCTGCTGTGCCTTCCAATTTTAAGATATTGTAATTCTTTCAGAATGACTTTTCTGGTTTAATTTTATTCTCCATTGAATAAATCTGTTTCTGTCCATATTTTTTTCTCTGAGAAAAGCAAAAGCAGATTTATTCATATACTTTAAAGTAATGAGCACAGAAAGCAATATTTAAAAATTCACCTGATTTCTACCATGTTTACTGTTTGTATCAAAGGGGTCTAAATGACAGGGTAGTAGAGAGAAGATGATCTTTTGGTGTCATAAAATGGGTTTTAGTTTCTCAGTGTTAAGCAGTCTCTATGAGATATTAATAGTCAATTTTGTGTGATGCAGGTGTGACTAAAATAATTCAATGGCTATACATTGAGATAAGAACTCATTAAAGTTGGATATTTACCAGCAAATTATCCAAATTAATCCTAATTTAATCCAGATTACTAGAATATTGTTTGGTATTACATTTTTAATTCATTTTTACTTTATTTTGTAAAGTGTCAAATAAAGAGATTATAGTATAATCAATACCAGCATCCTAGCCATTGAGTTCAAAATATTTTGCCATTCCTGTTCAAGATATCTTTCACCCCTGAAGATTTCTAAAGCAATGTCACTTCTCCTATAAATACTCCTGTTTGTGCTTCTAACAGATAAGGACTTTTAAAAATGATCGTAATAATATTATCATATCTTAACAAATCAATACTATTTCCTTAATGCCATGTCATATTCAGTTGCTGCTCAATTTTCCCTGATTGAACATGAATCTTAAATGATAAATTTCTCAATTTAGAATTGTTTTATGAGCTCTCCTACGGATCTAGAAGGAGATTGTAAAGTCACAGTTAAAATAACTTATATAGAAATATAAAACTGTTCTTTTTGTACCATTGTTTTATAAATTCACCTCAACATTTGCCCTCACCCAATTTTTTGCATTCTCCTCAACTCCTAGTTTCAAACCAACAGACCCAAAACATTGATTACTGTGATTTAAAGTCATGTGGATCAAAGAGCAAAACCAAAAATCTTGTGTGCGCCTCCACCTACTGGCTAGGTGAGAGATTGCTTCTATAGCTGCATTCTAAGCTAAGCTACTCTAGAATTGGTTCCATGTTCCTGATAATAGACGTCATTTTCCCCAGTATTCAAGGGCTCATTGCTAAGGTTATGAGTGGCCTAGACTTGTTTCCAAGTTTTCTACCATGACACTATTACACAGTAGACAAGGAAAAGTAAAACGAATAAAATTAGACTAGTTAACTTTGCTGTTTGTTGGCTGCTTGTAAAACCACTCTTATCGTTTATGTGGACAAAAGGCTAGACAAAACAACATATTTTAATTATCAGCAAGTTTCTTAATACGGTATCCATGTCTGTCTTTACTATAGACTATGTATAAGCAACCCTCCTTTTCTCTTCCTAAATGAAAGTCATGAAGTTGTATGACTCAATCATGTTGTTTATTTGTTTAAAAAAAATCCTTAGAATGAGTTGATATTCACTTAGTTACAGTTGATAAGTTTAAAGCATACTTAAATGCAGGGACCCACAGAGCTAGAATGTTCAAGCTGGAAAAGATGATTTCAAAACTTAGATTATAAAATCCTGTGGAGAAATTGTTAGACAACGTGTACCCAGGCTCTGTCCGTACGTAGACTTTCAGTTTCACCTGATACACGTCCTGAAAGCACAGATCTAGAGGACTGACCTTCAAAGTAGGGCCAATACTACTTAGAGATTTCTTTGTCATTTCCCCCAATACATACAGTAGTTAGACATCTGCATGTGTTTGCATTACATCCATTTCTTTGGGATTACATTTAAATTGGAACCTGTCTGTAGCAATTTGCTGAAATGTATTTTAAAATACAGGTTCCATTTTGAAGACAGGACTGAGTTATATTACTTCCCCAAAATTAAATGTTTATTTCTAAGTAACACATTCAGGCTTGTCTTTAGTAGTGTCTGGTACTTGAGTTAAGCTGTAAATCCTAAATTGGCTGGCTAAGGAATTTTAATTACCTTATTATAGAATGATTACATATACCACAGGGAGACTTTTACAGTAATTAAATATGGATTTAAAATATATCTGACATGAAAATAATAGTTTGTATCTCTTAAAATAATATTAGTAGTTTGTGTTTTTGAAGCCAATAAAGGATATAATAGACTGAAACTGCTTCTATTTATTTTTTACTTTATTTTTTGTCAGATATTTATGCTTGTAGAATGGAGTATTTATGAAATTCATTTATATTGATAGAGTGGAAATGACTATTACTTACCAGCAAATTTTCCACTTAAGGGAAAATATGTCTGTCTCAAATCAAACAATAAAAATCTGGACTATTGCATTTTAATTTATTTGAAGGTCTGCACACATTTTTATAGCTGATCTTCTTTGATCTATTTTGATTTTTTTTTATGTGAGATGATACAAATTGCTATCCATTCATTCAGCAAACTAAACACTTCTCTTGAGTCACTGCATCAAAATGTCCAGTTGATTTTAGTTTTAAGAACTGTGTGTCGGGGTCCCCAAGACCACCCCCAGGTTTGATGATTCACTAAGAGAGCTCAAAGGACTCAGCATATAGTTGTATTCACAAGGATGTAAAGTAACATCAGTATAAGACACATGGGTAGAAGTCCAAGTGCAAGCTTCCAAGAGTCTTCTGCCAGCAATGAGTTGTAACAACATGTAAAATATTGCCAACCAGGAAACTTCTTTAGAGACTTGGTGCCTAGGGCTTTTACAGGGATCTGGTCACATAGGCACCCTATGCCTGGCATGCACCAAATTCCAGACCCCCTAGAAACAAAGCAGATGTTCAGCATAAATCATATTGTTTGCACAAACAGTTTAGACACAAGAAGCCACTCTTTTCAGGTAGGTAGTAGGAACCTGCTGAAAATCAAATTCCCTGATGCCTGCCTGTCAAGGGCCAACCTTGGAAGCAGACTTTTCAAGCCTTTCTTTTTTTTATCTGTTCTAATTAGTTATACATGACAGCAGAATGCATTTCAACTCATTGTACACAAATGAAGCACAACTTTTCATTTCTCTGGCTGTTCATGATGCAGAGTCACATCATTCATGCAATCATATACGTACACAGGGTAATAATGTCCGCCTCATTCCACCATCCTTCCCACCCCTACCCCCATTCCCTCTGCCCAATTCAAAGCTCCTCCATTCTTCCATAGCCCTCTGCATTATGGATCAGCATCCACATATCAAAGAAAACATTTGGCCTTTGATTTTTTGAGATTGGTCAAGCCTTTCTTAAAATAGCAGTTTAGGCCTCCTATGGTAATTCTTCCACACAAACTAAAATAGTGATAATAGAAGATGGGTTTGAGTTATAAACTCCTGGATCTGCAAACAAAATGTAATTAATTGCCTATAAAGATAATTATAAGGTTTGGGTTTGGGTTTGGGTTTTAACTGTAACCATGGTATCATTTTATCTGTTGAATAAATAGGTGGCCGGATCTTTGTTTAAGACAAATCCTTGTTTGAAATGTTACAGCATAGACTAGATTTTAGGCTCTGAATGCTGCATCAGAAAATAAATTTCATTCTGATGCTACTATTTTAGAAATACATTTGAAGTTTTCATTTTCGTAATTTTTCATATAGCATGTGAAAGCTGATCTTCAAGCCACTAAAATAATTTTGAATAAATTTATGTACACATAAAATACAAAGAAAATTCAGCTGCTTTTTCATTATTTGAAAAGGAATATAGTTTATTTATTTAAAAATGAAAGGTATAGCCAGAAATGACAACACATGCTTGTAATCCCAGCTACTCAGGAGGCTGAGATAAGAGAATCAAAAGTTAGAGGCCAGCCTAGACAACTTAGCAAGACCCTGTCTCAAAATAAAATAAAAAGGGATGGGGATGTAGTTCAGTGATAGAGTGCCCATGGGTTCAAGCCCCATTATCAAATAATAATAATGATGATGATGATGATGATGATGATAATGTGTAAGTTGTTTTTAGTGTGCACAACATTTACCATATACCTACCTTGTACAAATTTAGAAATTATGGAAAATTATAATGACAAAAATAATGCCTTTCAGAAAAGTTAATCAGTGAACATTTTGGAATATTTCCTTCTACTTTTTTAAAAAAATTTTTTTTTAGTTGTAGATGGACACAATAGCTTTATTTTGTTTATTTAATTTGTTTATGTGGTGCTGAGAATTGAACCCAGTGCCTCACACATGCTAGGCAAACGCTCTACCCCTGAGCCACAACCCCAACCCCTCCTTCTACTTTAACTTGTTATCACAATTACAGTAATTGGGACTATTTTATATAAGTAGTTATGTTTCCCAATTCTTTTCGCTTAATAATTTAATAAATTTAAACATTTTTTATACCATGAAATAGTTTTCAGTATACTATTTTATGACTACAATAAGATGTTTAAACTATGTGCATGTACATTGTTTTTTGGTTTTCTGTACCAGAAATTATGTTTTAATTAATATTCTTATACATAATTACTTTTGTTTTCTCAAAATATACTTTTGAAAGTAGAATTACTGGATAAAGAGTAGGTGAATATAAACAAACATGTCTATTACATGTAGATTTAATATTTTTAATATATCACATTTGTAAAAATGTATAAACAAAAATATGCAGCTTAAGGAATTATTGTAAAACTACAACCCAGGTCGAGAAGTAAAAAGACTACCTACTTCAACAGCTGCTTAATTTCCTCTTTCTGATCACAACCCCTTTTCTGTCAGAAAAAATTTTAATCTGGACTTCACTTCTGTGTATTTATATACATTGTATTTATATACATATATATACATTGCATAATTTGGTCAATTTCATTCCATAGTTTCTCCCTTATACTATCCAAAATAAGCATCCCTGAATAATATAATTCAGTGCCTATTTTTGAAATCTTTATTTAAATAGAATCATATATATTCTTTTTATTAGAAGAAAGCTGTTTATTATTTCCATTTTTCTGAAAAAGAAATGATAGCACAGACATTTAAAAATACTATCCCCAAATCTATCAATTTTTTTTACTTACAGATTAATTCTTGTGTTATAATTTTTGATGTTTTTATCAGTATATTATAGATAACAGTGGGGTTCATTTTGACATAATCATATATGCATGGAATATAATTTCCTCCACTTCAGTCCTCAGTACTTCCTCTTTCCTTCCCCTCCTCCTTCTCATTGTTCCCCTTCCTCCACTCTACTAGTTTGCCTTTTAGTTATTCATAGTTTTTTTTAATTAATGCTTTATAGATATACACAAAGGTGGTATTCACTGTGGTATATTCATATACATATACATTACATAATATGGTCAATTTCATTTCATAGTTTCTCCCTTTTCTCATCCATCCTTTCTTCCCCTCTATCCCCTTCCTCAGCTCCACTGATCTCACTTCTCTTTTCATGAGATCCCTACCAATTTTTTCCCCTTATTTTGCTCTAGCTTTGGCATATGAGAGAAAACATTCAATTCTTGACTTTCTGGGTCTGGCTTATTTCATTTAGCATGATGTTCTCCAGTCCCATCCATTTACCAGAAAATACCTTTATTTATTTATTTACTTATTTATTGGCTGAATAAAACTCTATTGTGTATATGTATCACATTTTCTTGATCCATTTGTCTGTTGACAGTCATCTTGGTGGTTCCATAACTTGGCTATTGTGAATTGTGCTGCTATAAACATTGATATGCCTGTATCACTATAGTATGCTGATTTTAGTTCTTTTGGATAAATACTAAGGTGTGGGATAGCTGGATCATATGGTGGTTCAATGAGATTTTATCTCACCACACTTAGAATGGCAATCATCAAGAATACAAGTAATAAATGCTGGTGAGGTGAGGATGTGGGGATGGGGGAAGGTACACTCAATACATTTTTGATGAAACTGAAAATTAGTATAAACACTCTGGAAAGAAGTATGGAGATTCCTCAAAAGACTAGAAATGGAACCACCATATGACCTAGTATATATTCTTTTTTGGATCTGTGCGAATCATCCAGGTTGCTTTGTGCAGCTGTTCCTTTTATTGCTACATAGAATTGCAGCAAACAGACTTTCACTGTTTATTCATTGTAATGTTAACAGATACACATTTGAGTGGTTTCTAGATTTGACTGTTTTGAACAATGTTGTTATAAACAGCTTTGTGCATGCATCCTGGTGCCTCTAAGCACACATTCATATACTCCTAGGCATAGACCTATGAAGAGAATCCACAGATTTTAAAATATGTGCAACTTCAGTTTTCCTAGAAAATAGTGAGCTATTTTCTCAAATGGATATATAAACTGAACCTTCACCATATAACTTTGTAAGGTGATCCAAGTCCTAATTTTCCTGGGAATGCCCTTGTTTAAACCTGTTGTTAGTTAACAGCATTTTATTCTCGTTAGTATGTATTACCTGTGCTGTACATCCTTACTAGTATTTTGGCATAATCAGAATTCTTAATTTTTTGCCCATCAGTCTGCATTAGAATCTCATAGTGGTTTTCTATGATTATTCTTTCCTAAATTGCCACTTAGTATCCTACCTCTTCATTCTTTTTATAATACATTTGATAAAAACAAATTGGTAATTTTAATATAGTCTGATTCATCAGTACCTTATCTTGTGATGAGCATTTTTGTGTCCCTGAAATCATGAAAATATTTTCTTATATTTTATCATTCTGGAACTAATGAAATATGCTGTAAGGTAACAAGCCTGTTTCATTTCTTTCCATATGGAGATTCAGTCATCTCAGCATAATTACTGAAAAGATTGCTCTGTAGTACCACTTTTGCCATAAATCAAACATCCATATGTATGATCATTTCTAGGCTCATTTGTGGTCCATTAGCCTATTTGCTTGGCATTGTGCCAAGAGTACATTGGCTTATTTGTTGTAACCGTGTAAACTCTGGTTACTCATAGAGTAGGTCCTCCCACCTTATTCTTCTTTAGTCATATTATAAGAGTTGTTTGTATCTATTTCTGAATTTTCCATATACATTTTAGAAGGAAGTTGTTGACTTCCACCAAAAAAAATTGAAGGGTTTTATATCAGAGAAAACATTTGACAAATATAAGGAGGCTGACTCATAGTGGGGTAGGGAGAGGGAACATGGGAGGAATAGATGAATTCTAGATAGGGCAGAGGGTTGGGAGGGAAAGGGAGGGGGCAGGGGATTGGCAAGGATGGTGGAATGTGATGGACATCATTATCCAAAGTACATGTATGAAGACACGAATTGGTGTCAACATACTTTATATACAATCAGAGATATGAAAAATTGTGCTATATACGTGTAATAAGAATTGTAATGCATTCCGCTGTCATTTATTTTTTAAAAAAAATCAATAAAAAATTGGAGGGTTTTGACATGAATTATTACATTAAATATTTATGACAATTTTAGAATAATTGGCATGTTTACAATATTGAATCTTCCATTCATGAACATAGTATGTACCTTGCCATTTATTTAGCTCTGATTTATACTTTTCTCCATGTTAGATAACAGTAACATGTTATATTTACATTTTGTTAGATTTTTTTCATAGGTATTTGCTTTTAAGAATAGATCAGTCTTGGGACTGGAGTTGTGGCTCAGTGGTAGAGTGCTTGCCTAGCACATGTGAGGCCCTGGGTTTGATCCTCAGCACCACATAAAAATAAATAAATGATTTTTTAAAAAGAATAGATCAGGGTCTGGGGATATAGCTCAGTTGATAGAGTGTTTATCTTGCATGCACAAGGCCCTGGGTTCAATCCCCAGCACCACACACACAAAAAAATGATCAGTCTCTCTTCACTCTTTCCCTCCTTCCTTGTACTAACTTTGCATTCCTTTCTATTCATCAGCTTTCATTAATTCCAGTAATCATTTATTGAATATTTTGGCTTCTCTGCATACGTGATTATATCATCTGTGTATAATAAGGGTTTGGTTTGTTCCTTTCAAATTCTTTTACATTGTATTTCTTTTTCTTGCCTTTAATGTGATGGATAAAATATTCAGAACAATAATGCACAGTAGCTATCTTTGCTTATATTTGATCTTAGAGTTTGCTTAGCATGAACAGATGGTGAATTTTATCAAATGCTTTTTTCTGCATATATTAAAATGATTATGTAATATCATCCTTTAATCTATTAATACACTGAATTGAGTTGACCAAACTTGATCGTAATATATCATCTTTATAATCCTTTTTTCATATTGCTGGATTTGATTTAGGCTTTTTAAGTTAATATTTATGGGAAGATAATGTTCTTCTACAATATATATCAGGTTTTCATACCAACATAACACTAGCCTTATAAAATGAATTAAGGAGCACTCTCTGGTTTGTTGTTTTTGTTTTGTTTTTACTCTTTATATGGTTGAACTCACCTCTAAACCCATCCAGACAAAACTCTCTTATGAAAATAGTTTTCATTTCTGGACAATTCCTTAAATATTTATGTCAATATTCAGGTGTTCTTTCATTGCCATATCACTTTTAGTAATCGTTTTAATAGGAATAAGTGCATTTTAATCTGAATTATAAACAGTTTTGGTGCAAAGTTATTTATTCATAATATTTCTGCAGGATCTTTATTTATATCTTTTCATTCTTTTTTCTTTTTTATTTTTTGTAATTGTAGATAGACAGAATGCCTTTATTTTATTTCTTTATTTTTATGTGGTGCTGAGGATCAAACCCAGGCAAGCGCTCTGCCTCTAAGCCACGGCTCCAGCCCATGTCATCTCCATCCTTCTATTATAGATTTAATTCTCTGGGTTTTTTTCCTTCCTTTTAATTTCAACCTTTTTATGTCCTTGGATTTTAGATGTTTCTCTTATTAAAGTAATATAATTTCTTTGGTTTTTTTTATTCCAGTCTCTCAGTTTTTGTTGGTCCATTTATATTTAATTGTATTTTGACATATTTTGATTTACATCTATGATCTTCTTTGGTGCTATTTGTACCACCTTTTGCATGTTTCTTTCCTGCTATTTGATTTATTGGAATCAATTGAATGTTTTATCATTGCATTTTCCTCTATTAATTTGGAAGGTTAATCACCCCCCTTTTATTATTTTAATATGTAACCCAGAAATTATAATATACACCCTAACTATCACACTCTAATTTTGCAGTGACATCCTAGTAGTAATAAGTGTACCAATACCCTCACATAACATCATTTCTAAATATCCTTCTCTAATAGAAAGACCCAAGGCTTCTTGGAGAAATTATCATTAATTCTAGGGCTGAGACAGAGAAAATATAAAATAAGCCTGAAGCATCTTAAAGTGCCTGAAAGTAAAGAAGTGTTCAAAAAGAAGGGTCCATGTCAGAGAGACACCGAAACCAACCTGAATTGTTCCCAATGGCCAAAAGTAAAATAATTTGAGCAACAAAATAAAGGAGTATTGGATTATAATCCAAAGTACAAAGTATTATATGAATCCATACTGACATAAAGAAATAATTAGACAATAAATGAGAGAGAAGAAACAAACCTCCTTTACAAAAGAATTCCAAGTATTCAATGTAGCGAATCCCTCTGTTCCCTTAAGTGTGGGATGGACTTAATTTCAAAGAACAAAGTATGGAAAGGGAAAAATGATAACTTTACAGTAGAAAGACTGGCAGATACTACCTTCGCCAAATGATTAAGTTAATACCACCAGTGAAAAGTCATGTGGGCATCGTATACCCTTTGATACGATGTGATAAGAAGGGCATTTCACCTCTGATATTCTTTCCCCCCAAAAAACATAATCCTAACCTAGACAAGAAGAAAACATCAGACAAACCCAAGCTGAGGGGCATTCTATAAATACCTAGCAAGTACTCTTTTTTTTTTTTTTTCTTAAGCAAGAAAGAAATTTTTTGAGCCGGGCATGGTGGTGCACTCCTGTAATCCCAGTGACTCAGGAGGCTGGGATTTTGAGGATTTTTTTTTTTTTTTTTGAGGCAGGAGGATTGCAAGTTCAAGACCAGCCTCAGCAACAAAGCAAAGCCCTAAGCAGCTTAGTGAGACCCTGTCTCAAAATTAAAAATATATATATATAATAAAAAACCAGCTGGGGATATGGCTCAGTAGTAAAGCACCCCTGGTCCAAACCCTGGGACCAAAAAAAAAAAAAAAGGAATTTTTATATCAGTTGGACCAAAACTGGGAAGACAGCTATTCTAGAAATCTGTCTTCTATATATTGTCAAGAGTCTTAGGATTGTAGAGGGAAAAAACAAAAACAGGGAGCTAAAAGTTATACATATGCATAGTAATTTTTGTCAGTCTACAGTCTAGTTGCAGGTCTAGTTTTTTCTGGGATCCCATCACTGGAGTCCTGCTGGCTTCTTCCTGTTACACCAGACAGAAGAGGGGGGATTGTTATTGCTGGGGGATTTGGTTTTCATTCTCAGCATGAGATGGCTGCCAGAAGGAAGCTGGGACAGAGACATAAAGAACAGTTTAGAGGAACAAAATGGAGTCAATCAAGACAATGGCTGGATCTTTTAAAAAATTTTTTCCAGTTTTTAAGGAACCCCTTATTTCAGGACAATCTTATAATACTGATCCCTTAACCTGTAGGATCTGTGCTAGCTCCAGTAGTAGTTGGTTAGAAAATTGAATTGAATTATTTTAAAATTAAAAGTTGCTTTAATCAAAACTAAACAAAAATGAAACTATGACTGACTTTATACCATCATTTCCTGTTTAAAGTAACATTGCAGATTTTTATTTATTAGACAATATGACAGTTACTAGATAATAAGAAATTATTATTTTTTAATGTGTGATTTTGATATTACAGCTATTTTACCAAAAAGGAGCCCTTACTGTTTGGAGATAACTCCTGAAATATTTACGCATGTGTTATTAATGTCTGGGATTTGCCTCAAAATTGGGCAAGGGATGAGCAGTTGGAATATAGGTGAAACAAGATTGGCCAATTGGTTCATTGTTGGAGCAGAATAATGGATACATGGGGCTTTTTACTTTGCACATTTGATTTCTACAATATAAAGGGTTTTTTAATGAGGGAAAAATTATAGGGTTTCTACTTAACTTTTTAAACTTTGTATTTCTAAATGATATCTCTAAAACTCTTGGCTCCTTGCCACATTAAGTGCTTATTTGTTTCATCCTACTAGTTTAAATACATAATAAAAATCAATGAAAAGGAGTTCATTGCAGTTCTTTTCATCCTTAAGTTATACCCCCATAGGGATGTACAATCAAATGCTGGATTTGACTGTAATTCTAAATAACTTCTCTTTGTAGTTATGCCACAGTTTGATATAGATAGAGTTAGGTTTGTTTGTTTCAGGTTTTTTGAAATTAAAGTTCTTATTGAGAGACATATGTAGATTCTCATGCAGCTATAAGAAATAATACAGATGTCCTTGTAGACTTTGCCCAATTTCTGCCAACATTAACATTCTGCAAAACTAGTATATTATCACAGTGAGAATACTGACATTGATACAATCCACCAGTCTTATATATTTACCTGCATCAATTTTTCTTTAAGAATGCCTTTTTTCTTGCTTTAATCTTGATTTTTTTTTTTAGATTATGGAAAACCTTTACATGATTACAAAGTCAAGCCTATGAATAGGGTTCATTCAGAAAGATCTTGTTTGCATTCCTTTTCCCCTATCACTTCCTTGTTCTAGTAGTAACAAGTAACATCTATAAAAAGTATTTTATTTTAATTTTATTTTTTAATTATTAACTATTAAAAACAGTTATTTTATTTTTCCATTATTGCTGTTTGAAAATATAAGAAGAGCCAGGCACAGTAGCATATACCTGCAATCCCAGAAACTCATGAGACTGAGGCAGGAGGATCACAAGTTAGTGGCCAGCCTCAGCAATTTACCAAGACCCTCAGCAGCTTACCAAGATCTTATCTCAAAATAAAAAGTCAAAAGAATAGCCAGGCACACACATACATGCCTGTAATCCCAGTGGCTCAGGAGGCTGAGGCAAGAGGATTGTAAGTTCAAAGCCAAATTTAGCAATTTAGGGAGGCTCTAAGCAATTTAATTAGACCCTATCTCAAAATAAAAGGAGATGGGGATGTGGCTCAGTGGTTAAGCACCTCTGGGTTCAATCGCTAGTACCAAAAATAAAGTAAAAAGAGTTCATGATGTGGCTCAGTGGTAAAGTGCCCATGGATTCAATCCTCAGTACCATATATAGATTAAGAATTTGGGGATTTCACTCCTTTATAAAGATGCGGATACCATCCAAAGGCATATAGTTTTGGTTGTTTCCTCCAGAGGTTTTGAACTTTAATTAATGATTATGTTTTTTTTTTAAGTGGCCTTATATTTTCCTCAAGTAAAATCGTGAACACATTTGCTTTTCAGGGGCAGGGCATCAGTTGCGGAGACTGAAGAGTGTGGTAGATTGTACTATGTGCCTTCTTAGTGTATTCCTGGACACACCTTTTTCATCAACTTGAAAACTCAAAAGGGACATTTGGTTAGGTTATATATACTGTTCATCAGTCTACACATAAATGGCAGCTTGTTTTCTTGAGCCACTGTCTAAATTTTGAGGGTTTTTGTTTGTTTTTATGGAAATTTTTTATATTGATTGGTTCATAGATGGTCAGTTTTATACAGAGTGAATGATACAGCACTTTGCCAAAAATAAGTGTAGCATTGCTTAAACGTTGTGTATTAACAGCAGTTCTTTGTGATTGGGTTCAGTGGTACATTTTGCACTGCCTGGAGTTATGTTTTTATTCTGTTAGTAAATAAAATGTTCTTTAACGTCAAAACAAGGCATATGGTTTTGTGTGTGTGTGTGTGTGTGTGTGTGTGTGTGTGTGTGTGTGAGAGAGAGAGAGAGAGAGAGAGATATTAGGTATTGAAGCCAGGATTCCACAGGCTAAGGTATATCCCAGCTCTTTTTTTTTTTTTTTTTTTTTTTTTTGAGATTTGGGGGATTAAACTTAGTACCTCACACACACTGAGCTACATCTCCAGCCCTTTTTTATTTTAAGTCATCTACACTGGCCTTAAGCTTGAGATCCTCCTGCCCCAGCTTCCTAAGTAGCTGGAATTATAGGCATACACCACTGTGCATGGCCATTTTAAGAAATTTTTTTGGTGGGGCTGGGGGTGGGGCTACAGTATATAGCTATTGGGTTGGAAGGAATACATTTGGATATGGGGAGAATTGGGAGGCCATTGCTGTAGTTCAGTATGGACAGTGATGGCTAGGATAGATCAGTATCAGTAGAGTGCAAAGGAAATGAATATAGGTACAAATATTTAGAAATCAGAGGAGACAAGGTTTCACTTTTGGATAAAGGAAATAAGGAAAGGGAAGGAACCAGAGTTGACTTCGTCTCTGGCGTGAGTACCTGATGTATGATGGTGACATTGACTACCTTGGGTACCCCTGGAAGTAGGTGATGAAATACATTTTGGACATGTTAAGATTGAAGTCTCTATAAGACAACTGAATGAAATTATTAAAAGGAAGTTGAACACATGGAGATAACTACTGAAATATTTACGCATGTGTTATTGATTTGCCTCAAAATTAGGCAAGGGATGAACAGTTAGAATATAGGTAAAACAAGATTGGTCAATGAGTTGTTCATTGTTGGAGCAGAATAATGGATAGATGGGGCTTTTTACTTTGCACATTTGATTTCTACAATAGAAAGGGTTTTTTAATGAGGGGAAAATTACAGGGACACAGAGAGATCTTGGATACAGATATTTATGAGTGACTGCTATATAGATGATTTCTTTAGAAGAGTATACAGAGAAAAAGAAAAGAAGACTTAAGGGTTGAGGCGCTTCCAGACTTTAAAGGTTGAAGAACAGGAGGAATAACTGGCAAATGAAATAGATAAGGAGTAGATGAAGAAATGGAAGGAAAATCATGATAGCAGGGGTCACAAAGGCCAGGTAAAGAGAGTTGATCAAGGACAATTTTTGTGGAGAAATGAAGGGTTTCAGTACTTCTTAGTTCCACCCTTCACTAATTCTTTTATTCCTTAACCACTCACCAATACTCAAGTTATTCACAGCTCCCATTCTGATCATTTCTGAGATGTACTCTCAATTTGGTGTCTATTGGAATCTCCTTTCTCCCATTTGGTACTATTTCATTTCCTTAGTGAGAGACTTAGGAACATTAAAGGACAAGTGAAGAGGCCTGTATTGTTGCCCTAACTATTAACAACTTTATGTATTTATTAATTTTATTACACTTATTATCACACCTATTTTCTGTGAGATATAGCCAGAAATGTGGAATAGAGATGGCAAGACATGGAAACAGTTATAATGACAGGGAGGAGCGGGGGGTGAAGAAAGAGCTATCTTAGAGGAGGTAATACTGAAATTTAAAGGATGACCAGGAATTTGCCAAGTGGTAATAGCAGGGATGAAACTAGGCAAAAGTAGTAAAGTATAAAGCTATAGAAATCTCAGGAAATTCAGAGAAAGAAAACAGAATGAAGCCAGGCCTCTTGGAAACTAGGGGGGGGAAAGGCATTTTGCATTAACTTTGCTTTGGAAAGACCAACTTTTCCTATTTATTCAAGGGCCTACATGTGGCCCAAAAACAAGCTTCCCAGTTCCCAAATCTGCATGAAGCCAAAGTAATTTCTTAGAGTGTCTGTTACTTCACATTCCAGACAGAGAAAAACTACAAATGAATGAGTAAATGAATTTATCTGATTGTCTCCATTTCCCCTTCTTTTGTAAAACTAAGTTACTAAGTTGTTATCCTAACCACCTATAGACAGTCTTCTTTTGAATCAGGGACCTGTTCTATGTCCAACCAAGAGCAAATAAAAGTCCACCATTGTTTCCATGCTTGGGCTAGGGTTCTAAGTTCTAAGTCAACTTGTTCTAAGATGGCAAGTTGACTACACAAGTAGGAAAGGAGCTGGGCATTACAGGTAGGCTAAGAGCATGTGGAATGCTAGCCAGGATGTGAGTCAGCTTGTGTGCTTGGGATACTACTAATTAATAATCATTAGCTATTACATTGAAGCAAGGTGCAAGACAAGAGAATGACTGGAGATAAGTTTTGACGTGTAATAGTAAAATCACTGCACGCCATAGTTTACACATTTTAAAGGTCTCAATTCCTGTTAACAACCCACTGACTTTCATTGCAATGCCCATTTTACAGATGCAAAATCGGAAACTTAGAAGATTGTGACTTGCTCATGGTCCCAAAGCTAGTTTGTTGCAGCCAGGATTCTTTTTTTTTTTTTTTTTTTTTTGGTAGCAGGAGAGGAAGTGGTAACTGAGAATTGAACCCACGGGTGCTTAACCACATCCCCAGCCTTTTTATTTTGAGACAGAGTCTTGCTAACTTTCTCAGGGCCTCGCTAAGTTGCTGAAGTTGGCTTTGAACTTGGAATCCTCCTGCCTCAGCCCCCTGAGCCACCTGGATTACAGGCGTGCACCACTGCATGCCTAGAGCTTGCTCAGGTATGCCTAGGGCTTTTGATAATGTGCTGAGGCTTTTTATTTCATCTGTTCAACAAGTACTCATTTGAATGCCCACAGTGTGCCAGGCACTGTTCTAGGTGCTATAAATTCAACAGTGAGTAACTCAAAGTCCATACCTACATGAGATTTATATTCATTCTAGTGGAAGAGACTAACAAACAAGTATGTAATAATAACAGGCAAGTAGTGATACATGCTGTGAGGAACGGGTCAGAATAAGGAATAGAGAGTGATGAGGTTGCTGTTTCAGATAGGTGTTTATGGAAGCCCTTTCTCAAGAGGTGGCCTTTAATCAGATTTAAAGCTTTATTCTATAGGTGGTAGAGCACATTGAAATAACTTTACCAGGGTAATAATATAATCAGAATTGTGCAATGGAGAGAGACCTTTAAATTCTGTATGAAAAAAAAATCATTGTAGAGGGTGGAAACAAAAGTCAGTAAAGAATTCCAGGCAAGATGGGATTTGGAGTTCAACTTCTTCATTGTAATACAGACCAGAAGTTCCTACAGAGGAAGAAACTGGAGTGAGGCTAGCTGCATGAAATCCAGAGGTGGGCAGAGATCCTTAACCTGCAGTAGTGGCTAAGAAAGGCTCCAACCATCATATATAAAGTGGTGAAGGAAAATAAGGAAGAAGGAAAACAAAAACAAGAAATCCCCACTTAAGATTAGTGTTCATAGTAAAATTTCAAAGCACATGGGAAAAACTAACATTCTGCAACAAACTCAACACATAGGAAATTT
Source organism: Callospermophilus lateralis (assembly GCF_048772815.1). NCBI lineage: Eukaryota > Metazoa > Chordata > Mammalia > Rodentia > Sciuridae > Callospermophilus > Callospermophilus lateralis. The sequence continues at coordinate 28,011,338 of NC_135325.1, read as the reverse complement.
AGTTTAAAGAAAATGTGGGTATGACTGGGGTTGTAACTCAGTTGGTAGAGCATTTGCCTCACATGTGTGAGGTACTGGGTTCGATCCTCAGCACCACATAAAAACAAATTAATAAAATAAAGGTATTTTTAAAAAGAAAATGTGGATAATAGAAAAAATATTAAAAGGACTTTAAAACCCTCAAAAAGATAAAAGGAAAGAGTAACAACCATTGAATAAGAGTCTGTTTTATTTGGTGAATGTTGAAAAACCCTGAAGAGAGTGTGTGTGTACATGTGTACTTGCCTATGTGTTTGGCTGTCTTTGGAATCAATATGGCCAAGTTGAAAGGCAGTATTAAAGAACCAATAGAGAACAAAACACAGTTGAATAGAGATGGTATGTATGAAAGAGAAGCTGAGAGTCATGGAGGCTAGATGGAGAATATCCAACATACAAAAACAGGAATTCTAAAAGTTGAGCTTAGAGGGAATGATGAAGCTAGAAATAAGCTTTGGGGAATAATATTACGATCAATTCAGATCCTTTGTGTTTGTTGTAATTATAGGTCACCCACCCATAGATGTCCAAAGAGCTACCTATATGATATTGGACCTCAGGAGAAGAGCTGAGTAGAACAGAGTTTAGTAGTCACTACCATTACATTAGCTCAAGGCCTATTTCACCTTTTGGTACTTCAGTCCCTACCTTACCAACTTGTGAGAATGAAATGAGATGGGAAAGAAGTCTGATATCATAATACTGAGTCATCATCTTCATGGTCATTGTCATAAATTCTGTTTATTGTAGAACTTCAGGATGGAGATTAAGAGCTCAGGACTCTGGAGCCAAATGGCCTAAGTTCAAACCCTGGCTCTGCTAATTTGTAACCATGTGACCTTGGACAAGTTGTCTTAAGCCTCAATTTCTACATCTGCCAAATAGTGGGTGTCTCCTAGTGCTGTTATGAGGATTAAATGTTATTACTGATAAAGCACTTAAAATGGTACTTGGCGTGTAGTTAAATGCTCAGTAAATCTTTGCTACTAGCTATTAACATACCTGCATTTAACAGGAAACTTGATTATCTTAATCCCAGAGGAGTGACTATTCTAAAAATCATAGTATTTGAGGATGATAAATTTAGGTATCTATGTCTTCCTATAATACTGGAAGATTCCATTTAGTTAACTGCTGGCTTTTATTTGTCCATGTAAAGAGTTTGTTGCTGCTTGCAAATTGACCATGATGTTATTTGAACATTCAAGGACTCCTATATTTTTTCTCCATAATGTATGAAACTTAGAAATAATTCATGAGCATATGAGATGTTCTCCTGAGGACATAGTAATGGTTCCATTTTTTTGTCTTGCTAAGTTGGAACACTTCAGGCTTAAACAGATGCCTATGTTTATTGCTTCTGTATTTGTTTATATCTACATCTATAGTTTCATAAGTACCAACATTAACATTTAATTTTAGCTAGCAACTTGCCTAAAAGTAAGAATTATACCCCCTAGTTCAATTTCAGAGTGCAAATGACAGTAAAATGAAAACAGAAAATCAGTAATTAATGATATGATTATTTTGTTATCCCTGCTATGTTTGTTCAAGGTGAGATCATTTTCCAAATTAGCCCACCTTCCTCATCTGTAGGGCCACAATGGGGCTGGCATGAAACAGATCAAGAGAAAAAATGCCAGAGGCAGAAATATCAAAGAATGACCCTGAATCTTTGAATTCTGAAGATGCTGTAAGGAACCAGTTGTGGTTTTCATATCTCCATGTTTGAAGGGTACCTCCTCTCTAGAGTCCAGGAGCTTTATCATTACTGGCAGCAGGGTCCTGGACCAGCGAAACTGCCTTTAAATGAAGGGAAGGCTTCAAGGAGCAAGAAGGAGAATTTCTTTCCAGGGAGAAAAGTAGCAAGAGGTAGAGAGGCTGAACTATAACAATAGATACTCAACCACACCAGAATTATAAAAAAAAATTAGCAAGGAAAAAAAAGCAATCTGATGAAGTGATTATGACTAATTTGGCTTTGGGTAGCAGAGGTTTCATTCCATCTTCCCACAAGAGTAAGAAAGACTAAACCAAAGTCAAGAAACTTAAAAAGAAATGTGTTGAAACCAGCTGAACTAATATGTCCAATAGATGAAGAATTGCACGAAATTATAATTTGCACAACAAACTATATTTTAGAATTAATGGAGTTAAAAATTTTAGGGGGAGATGGCTGGGTAGAAAAGAAAGAAGTTCAAGGGTCTGGGTTTTTGGACATCTTGCCTTGTGCGAATGTAATTGGGGCCATTTAGTACTCAGTGTCTGAGGTGAAATCTACAGACCTCATTTTGAGTACAGAATCAATGGTAGGTTGGAACCTTGGTCTCTACTAGCACCAAGGTTCTCCTGTCTCTTGGCTAGTAGGAAAAGAACTTGTAAGGATATGCTGCAATTTTTAAAAGATCCCTGAAGAAACAGAATGTCATTATCCTCTTAATAACCCCATAAATCCATCTTAGGGCAAGGACAACCTCTTTCAAAAAGGTGAGCAGGAAGGATGGAGTTTATAATGGGCTAAGAATCAAGCCACTGAGTTTCTAGTCTCATCTGCTGTTAATTGCTACTAGCCCCAAGCATGTTTTTTTAATTAAACTTCCTGTTTTAAGATTCTGTGATGCCAGCCAGATGCTATGGCACACACCTGAAATCCCAGCAACATAAGGGGCTGAAGCAAGAGGATCACGAGTAGGCCAGCCTCAGCAACTTAGTGAGATCCTGTCTCAATATGAATTATTTTTAAACAAAGATTCTGTGATGTGACTCATCAAGATTTATACCTGGAGGTCACTCTGCCTTATTTTAGTGTTGGTGGTTGGGGAGGTGGATACTCAGCTGTGAGGATTAGAGAGAACACTGAGGGCTAACTGAAGTTTCTACAGGGTAGAACAGAACAGGGGCTGTTACTCCCATCTGCCTTCGTTTTTGTCTGAGAATTTCAGAAAACAATAGAGTGGTATGTTAACATAAGCAAGTAACAATTCAGAGGTCAGCTGCTCCTTTTTAGAACCATTTGCTGTCACTTGTAGCTGAAGTTTCCTCAACCACTAGGAGGCACCATTGTCAAACAGCATACATTAGGGGCTGGAGCCTTAAGCAATCAGAGAGAAAAAAATGTCAAGAAAGAAGAGAGTAAATATAGGACCCTGGAAATGATGACAATTCAGTCTTTGATATCTAGAGGGGCATCAGAACTACCCCGACTTTCTAGAACTTGATTAACAATATCTTAGACCACATTTCACTTTTAGAAGCAACAAAATCTTTCAAGCCACTATTTTTTCAAAGAAACAATTCTGTAGGATAAGAAAAGAGATTTTAGCCAGGTGTAGTGGCACAGATCTGTAATCCCAGCGACTCGGGAGATTGAGGTAGCAGGATTGCAAGTTTGAGGCCAGCCTCAGTAACTTAGTGAAACCCTGTCTCAAAATTAAAAAAAAAAATAAAGAATGGGGATGTAGCTTAATGTTAAAGTGCCCATGGGTTGCAAAATGCTGTTAGAAACACCAAGGTACTACAAGAAATCAAGCATGTGCTCAAAAGTGAGTGGGCAAGGGTTTTACTTCTGACAGTAGGGTGTGCTAGCACATTAGCAAAACCTGGCTAGCAAGCCCGAACCTGATCAGGCAGTCCATGGTTTATACACCTAACACAGTGCTGCCCTTTACCCTGATTGGAGAACTCAGGGGTACCATCTATGCAATTGGCTAATTTTAAAATTAGGGTGGGCAAAAGGAAAGGGCTATAATTAAAAGGACTACAATTGGATCCAGTTAAGCCTGAATACTATATTCTGAAAAATGGACCACCAGACTTTCTATCTCTCACAAATGCCCAGCACCACGACCCCCACACCCAACAAAAAAAGAAAAGAGACCTTAGAGATTGTTAAGTGGAGTCTTCTCATTTTATTGACTAGTCATTGTCAACTAAGAAAGATTAAGTATCATGATCAAGGTCTGCCAAACAGTTAATGTAGGCTTGAGCCTAGAATCACTGTGTAGGGGGCATTTCCCATTGCTTTGTCTGTCCCAACATTTGAACCCTTTTCCAGTATTTGGAGCATTCCTCATCTTAAGAGTCTTGATGTGGGATAGAACCCACTTTCCATTATAGATGCTAAAAATGCCAGATATTTCCTCTCCTTAGCAGATAGGATATTGTCATATGACATAGGGTTTATTACTCAAACACACCCACCCATGATGTGATAACTAGTGACAAAAAAAACAGGATCATGTAGAACTCTCAGGTGACAGGAAGGAAGATTAGTGGGATAATAGAAGTAATAGCACTCCAGGTAGTGTCCCTCATATGTCATTAGCAGGGACAGTTGTGCAAGCTGCAACCATGACAGTAGCAGTGGTGTCTCTGTCAGATCAGTTTAGGGTTTGCGTTCTGACTATGGGGCCCCAGTCTTGGTTTTATAGGCCTCCCTACTATTTTATGAGAAATCCAGTGTGCTATTAATAAACTCCTTTTCTGCTTAAATCAGCCAGAGTTGATTTCCACTCCTTGTAACTAAGAACCTTAACTGACCCAGAATTAAGTACCAGCAAAGTAAAAGAGGGATGACAGAAGACCCCATTCTAAGATGGGGCATCAGCCTTGTTAAGTGGTTATAAGATATGTGGTTGGACTGCCTGGCACCTGTTGGATTATCAACCATGGTTAGCAAGGCTCTAAGGTTAGGATGGAGCTGAAAATGGGGGGAAAAGGAAGCCAGGCAAGCTAAGGGCCAAATATCCAAGATTCCATATTCTGGTAAGGAACTCTGAGGAACCTAAGAATTCTTAATCAAACCTAACTTTCCAAGGCTTTATGAAGATTTATTTGTCAAAGTAGAAGCTTAGGACATATTTAGCAATTTATAAGTTTGATGTACAAGGTCTCAACATGAATCCAAACATATCCCTAATCCAAAATTCCAGATTCCTAAAGTTTTTGAGAACCAACATGAAGACACAAGGGGAAAATTCCATACTTGACCTCCTGTGACAGGTCACAGTTGAACCACAGGCACACTAAAAATATTGCACAAAATTGCCTTCAGGCTCTATCGTATATATATATGATATATATATATATATATATATATATATATATATATATATATATATATATGAATGAATATAAGATATATAATATAAATACATATAATATAAATGAATTTCATGTTTAGACATAGTGGGTCCCATTCCCAAGATATCTCACTATGCATATGCAAATATGCTAAAATCTGAAATCCCAACCACTCTGGTCCCAAGCATTTTGGATAAGGGATACTCAACCTACATAATTGCTAAGTATCTAGACATATGTTAACAGAGTCTTCCATTTGTACACTTGTCCCAGGCCCTACACAAGCTAAGGGAGACTGCCTGTGGCATATGTGCTAAAACAGCTTTAAATCTGTACCCTGGCCAGTGACAGTGGCACACACCTGTAATCCCAGCAACTTGGGAGGATGAGGCAGGAGGATCATAAGTTCAAAGCCAGCCTCAGCAACCTAGTGAGGCTAAGCCATTCAGTGAGACCATGTCTCTAAATAAAATATTTTAAAAGGGCTGGGGATGTGACTCAGTGGTTGAGCACCCCTGGGTTTAATCCCCGTTAAAAAAAAGAAAAACAAAAAACAAAATCCTTACTCTGGTAGAGGCAGCCAGAATTGCAAGGTAGGAGAAATTGTGTGATGTCCTCTTTTCTCTCTCTCTCTCTCTCTCTCTCTCTCTCTCTCTCTCTCTCTCTCTCTCTCTGATTTTTCCCTTCCTTCAGTGCTTAGCCTCTTTGTGTCCATTCACCCCCAGTTGAAGACCTTCTTAGTACATCATTTACACCTCAGTGAGCCATGAGCAATCCCTTCAGACAAGACTTCAGCTGCAGCACCCACTAAGAGGGCTCTTCTTTGTATGCACTACCAAACGTTCAGACCTACAAAATTACCAAGGCCACATGGGCAACAGATTGACTTAGAAGGATAGAGGACAGGAAAAAACAGAGCTTTCCAGGCAGGTAACACTAGGCATTCCTCTTCCATAGGAATCCATTCAGCATTTCACAAAATTCATCAATTAGAGTAGGAAAAGAGGAGTTTTAAAATAGTGTTGTGAAAACTACCAGTTCGAAAGTCAATTTAGATCCATCACCACCATCCCCCCATGCAAATGAGAAAACTACAGAAGCTAATCAAATCATAGGAAAGTAAGCAAGAAATAAAATTATTTAACAGATCTTTGGAGAGCTTTTAAAGCTTCAAAGGACTGGGATTCACAAAGGAAAACATCAATAGATTTAACAAAAATTGAAAAAAAACTGGAAAATTAATTTGCTTCAATATTGACATAAAAGGGTTACATTCTATTGAACAAAAAGAGTTCACTCCAATGAAAGGGAAGATATTATGCCTTGTACACAAGTGGGTGAGGACAGGAATAAATAGTTCCCATCACAAGAAATACAGTTAGTAAATAGGCATTTGGGGATATGCTCAGTCGTTTAAACATTTTTAGCAATACATCAGAATTGCTTTATTAAGCCATTAAGTTCCTATTACAGTAAATATCCTCTTTCTTTATTGAAAAAAAATGAAAGTTTCTATCTACTTGCATATTATAGTTAACAGTCCTGACTAAGTACTTCTCTGGTCCCTGTCCAAGTTCATACTGAAAGAATATGATTGTAGGGATTTGGGCAGAGAACGTGGATTCCCCCAGAGCGTGTTTGTAGTCGGCCCGTGTGAGTTCGGGAATAAAGAATTGCTGTTTGAATCTAAAAAAAAAAAAAAAAAAAGAATATGATTGTATACGTACAGTATAGGTGGGAAGGGAGAGTTTAGCTCAAATTAGGGCCCCTCACACATTCCCCCAGCCACCCCACATCCACCTAATATGTTGACTCACCTCCTGGAGCTTCAGGCCCTACTGTCATTGGTCAGAAAAAATGCCTTGAGATTCTGCTCTCCTTTTAACTACCACACAGTTACCACCACTCCCGCATTCTCCCTGTGCTCTTGCCTGCTCTTTTTCTTTTCCTCTTCTCTTCTCCCTCTCCCCCCACTCTTCTCTTCTTCAGGACTGATCTGCCTACTTCCTCAAGACTTTCTGAATCCCTCAGAGATGTACTTTTTCCTTCCATTGAAACTCATGCCATCTTCTTTCATTCATTACAGTTTTTATCTTGTTTCTTCATTTCCTCTTCTGCAGTGTAGGCTCTGAGAAGATGAAATCTTTGTAGAACTGGTCTTTCTATCTTCAACATGTAGTAGATGCTTGATAAGTGTACAGTGAAAGAAATCGAATTCCTTCTCCCAATTATGGTTTAGATAGGGGAAGAGTGACAAAGGTTGTATGTTATATGACTTCTCTTTCTTTTAGAAATGCACTTCCCATCCACAAATTCTTGTAAATACTCATCAGCATTTTATTCAGATAAAAGACTGTGCCCTGAAGCCAAATTGTACACACATGACAGGCACCTGCCCATGAAATAAATAATAATTGGTAGTATAGATCTAAATTACCACAAGCATGGGTGCTTAGAGCCCCACGCGTTCCATGGAGGAAACAGTTTGGAGCTGCAACAGGCCAGCAAGCTTGTAAGAAGTTGGTAAAGGTCATCAGTATCAGGGTAGGAGTCAGACAGGTAGAAAAGTGGAGAGAAGACATCCCAGAAAGAGGCATAAAGTGGGCAAAAGTACTGGAATAGGTGGTAGTTATAATACATTTGGGAAGACATGAGCAAAGTCTTGAATTAGGAAATAATTAGGAAATAATTCATGAGCAAAGTCTTAAATTAGGAAATATAGTTCTTTTTAATCAAGAGACTGATTTATATCTTCCAATCTTGGCATATACAAATCTGTATATGCCAGGCATTTATCCACAAGCTTAGTAAATATAGAGAACTCATTTAAACTGTTATCATTAATACAATATTCACATATATCATCTGGGAGGATGAGGATGGAGGTTGTGCATTTTGAAAATCCCCCTGGGGAGCCAGGTGTGGTGGCCCATGCCTGTAATCCCAGCAGTGCGGGAGGCTGACGCAGGATGATCGAGAGTTCAAAACCAGCCTCAGCAACTTAGTGAGTTGCCTAAGCAACCCAGAAAGACCCTTTCTCTAAATAAAAAAAATTAAAAATGGCTGGGGATGTGGCTCAGTGGTTAAGTACCCCGAATCCAATCCCTAGCACATATATATATATATATCTCCATCCCTCTGAGAGTTCTAGAGTATGAGATCCCCATAATAAGCATGAAAATGGATTTCTTGTGCAGAGCCCTTCTTCATGCTATTATTTTACCTACTTAGTTGGAATCTCTTGTGTTCCATTAAATAACTGAAAACCTTGAGTAGAAATTAAAAGTTTCCCAAGGTGAGCATTTTGGGGGGCTGATACATGGACTCCAAAGTCAGACTGCCTGAGTTTGAATCTTGCCTCCACCATTTATTCTTTTTTTTAATTGTAGATGGACACAATATCTTTATTTTTATTTATTTATTTTTTATGTGGTGCCGAGGATGGAACCCAAGGCCTCGAGTGTTCGACGCCAGTGCTCTACCATTGAGTCACAACCCCAGCCCCTGCCTCCACCGTTCAAAGGGCTGTGTGATCTCTCGAGCAAGTTACTTAACCTTTGCTGTTTCTCAGTTTTCTTACTTATAATACCTACCTCACAGAATTCTTGTAGCCATTGAATGAATCAACATATGTAAATCACTTACAAAATGCCCATCGCATAGTTAAGCACTCAATAAATGCTACCTTTAATTTTTTATTACTGCAAAATAAGATTATGTCTATTGTAAACTTATGAATACAAACTGCTTTGGAATTATTTGTTGTAGCTGCATTGCAAAGGGGTATTTTTGCACTTTTAACAATTAGAATAGATTTAGTATGACAAAAGCATAGTACCTGATAATTAAAAAACAAAAGTAAAAGGAAAAATTTTTTAAATTCCATAGTCCTACCCACTCTTGAGCACTAATTAGTTCCCTTGGAATGTTTGGGTCAAAGAACATCTATATTTTTAAGGCTTTTGTCAAGCACTATAAAATTGCCCTTCAAAAGGGATCATGTTGATGTATTTTTTCCATCAACTGTGGATTTCCTGATCTAAGAAAGTTTCTCTAAGGCAGAGGGGTGTGTGTGTGTGTGTGTGTGTGTGTGTATGTGTGTGTAACATGGATTGCCATCTTCTCAGACTAGAATGTTAGAACTGTGCTCAAAATGTAATGCCTCAATCTGACACAAGTTTTTTGTGTACTCTTTTAATTATCATTGTTAGAAATATTTTCTAATTTTCATTATGATTTCTTCCTTGATTAATAAGTTATTTAGCATGCATTTCTTCACCTCCAACCAGGTGTGGATTTGTTTGGTTATTTTGTTGATTTATTTCTTACATAACTACATTGTGATAAGGAAATGTACCCTAAGTACATGTTTCTTGCTGAAGTTTTTAGGCTCAGCTTTTATGTGCATTGAGGTTTTTCTATGCTATCGATATGTCATACCAGAAAAGATTCATTATCCCAGTTTTCCAAATCCATCTCTATGGCACCAGCCAGGATAGTTTGTCAGGGCTTTAGCCTTTGTCCGTCTCTTCAGAAGTCCACCAAAGAATCATTCAGTCTCACACTGGTGCAAAAATCAACTGGCCCTATCAGTCTTCATGTGATTACCAGAATTCTCCAAAAGCTCCCCTCACCCCTGTCTCCTTTCCATAGCCCACTCTACCCCTCAGAGCAGAAGCAGCTCTGATTTCTTGAGCTCTAATTTCTTTCCCTGTTCTTGCTAGGTAATTTTTCATTCCCTGTACGGTTAATACTTTGAAGACTTAAACAATTTTTTTTGTCTAATTTCATACAGTTTCTATAGTTGCTATTTTTGTCATCTTCAGGGAAAATGCTGGTCAGAGAAATCCAGGTTTTATCTGTCCTTAATAACAGTGTTTCTCAAAGAATAGTTTGTAGACAAGTGCCAGATGACCATCTGTTACCTGTCTGCTGAGAGATAGGTACAGAAATTGAGAGTAAACATTTAAAAACTGTATTGCAATATATGCAAAATAACAGCACAGGATTTTATGCCTTCAGCTCAAAATGATCCTTTGCCAAAGTGGTATATTTGGGGGTGGTGTATTCTGATCCCCTTCAGTGTACAGCCAGTAATACCTTGTGCCTCCAGACCTGTGATCTATTTTCTTTGTTTGATACCTCGCCTTGGGATAATATTTTTTAATTATATAAACAATCATGTTCATGATAAAATATTTAAAATTTAGATAGAAGAAAGAGAAGGAAAGCTAAACTCATTCATAATCCCACCATTTTTTAATTCTGAGCAAATCTCCCATGATTTCTCTCTGCATACAATAAAGAGGCACTCCCCATACTCTCCCATAGAAGGGTTTTTCTCATCTCGCTCTCTTAGAATGAAGACAGCTGGGAAATTCAGAACCTGCTTTTTGAAGATTCATGACAGCCCCAGGAACACCCCAAGATAGGAAGCCAAAGACAAAAAGAAATGAAAGGAGCTTTATCATTGCTTAAAGAATCATTACATTATTAAAGTTTATCAAAGAATTGAATTATCAATTTTGTTTAAAAGGTTCAAGGTTATTATATCAGGACTGTACTATTAATATGTACATATTAAATTTCTGTGATGAATAAAATTTGCATAAGTAACAGTATTTTTAGTTTTTATTTCTGTATCATGAAATTTAAAATTAGCAGATTGCTTTTTTTTACTTTAATATCAATATATAAATAACTAATCAGATAGCTTTAATAAAAGGACTTTCACAGCAATGACTTCAGAATAATCCTTCATTGAACATGCCTGCATATTTAAAAACTTACACAGCTGATTTTGTTTGGCACTTCTGGCTATGAACCACTGAACTGAAAAAGCACATAATGACCAAAAGATCCCATTTATAATGCAACTAAAATGTAATGCTGGAGCTTGGATGTGCTCAGTAGTAGAGTGCTTACCTAACATGCCTGAGGGTTGGATCCCCAGCACCACACAAAAAATCATTTTATTATATATAAGAGAGAGAGAGAGAGAGAGAGAGAGAGAGAGAGAGAGAGAAACTAATAATCAATATTTGGAACCAATATAAAGAAAACCTTAAAACTATAACTTAGAGATATGAAGAGTAATGGAGAAACATATCATGTTCATGGATGAAAATATCTTTAAAATTTAATTTCTAGAAGTTAGTTTATAAATGAATGCAATACCATCTTAGTCAAAATATTTTTAAAGATTTACAATCTAACAAAATGATTTTAATTTTCATCTGAGGGAAAAAAAGAATAATGAAATGAGATGTATTTTGCCAAATATCACAAAGTGCCATTACAGTATTTAAAATAAGCCAGGTGTGCCTTCCTATAATCCCAACTACTTGGAGGCTGGGGCAGGAGAATCAGAAGTTTGAGGCCAGCATCAGCAACTTAGCGAGACTCTGTCTCAAAATAAAAAATGAAAAAGCTAGGGATGTAACTCAGTGGTAAAGTGCCCCTGGGATCAATCCCCACTACCAAAAAATAAAAAAAGATAAAATGATATGATTCTGGATCCAAGAATAAACACGTCAGTGGAAGAGAAACCTAAAAATACCCCATATATATATATATATATATATATATATATATATATATATATATATATGCATGTGCAGAGATTGTAATTTCAAGGACTAGTATTTCAGATATGAGCAGAAGGAAAAAATAGATTGATCAGTGCTATTAATTATAGCACAGGGCAGTAAATAATTTCTAGTTTTTTCTAATTGACTGATTTACCCCATAGGCTCTGGCTTCTCACCACTTTGCAAACATGCCTGCCCTCATTTCCCTTTCCTCTTTTCTCCTTTAGGTCCCTCCAAAAAATCTTCCTCTAGATCTCAGGACAGCTCCCAGATTCTTATGTTTTATTGTTATGGTTTTTCCCCCAAAGCTCCTGGTTTTTTTGCAGTAATATTCAGAAGTGAAATGATTAGAATGTGAGAGCTATGATCTAATCAGTCCATCCTAGTTTGAATGGACTGAGTTGTAATTGTATTCATGCGGGCTGTGGCTGGAGGAGGTGGGTCATTGGGGGCATGCCATGGAAGGATGTATCTTCCATGTGGCTCCTTCCACCCTCTGTCTCTCTCAACTTCCTGATCCCACCTTGAGCTGAGCAGTATTCCTTCACTGGGCCCTTCTCCCATGATGCACTGCCTCACCTTCAGCCAATAGTAATGGACTTCACTCACCATAGACTGAACTTCTGACACCATTAACCCTAATAAATTCTTCTTCCTCTTAGTAGTTCTCATCGGATATTTTGTTCACAGCAATGAAAGACTGACTATCAAATTTATTATGCAATCAATTTGGCTCTCTTATTTGACCAACTCCTCTTCTCAGCTGAACAGTGCTTATCTTCACAATACACAATTAGAAAGGAAAACACCTAAACAAAACCAATTCCTTCACTATGAGATATTTTTTTCAGTCCTCATAGATCAGCTAACCAGTTTAAACTGCAGCCAGGTTTAAAAATAGGAGTTTTTTTTTCTCCCACAGTACAAAGAAACAAAAAATATTCAGCCTCTGTGGTAATCAAAGAATTGTAAATTAAAGCAATAACAAATGACTTTTTTTTCTCCTCTCTGATTGGCAGAGATGAAAAAGAGTAGTCATTATACTGGTAACAAGATAGAGGAAAGGACACATCCACACTCACTAGAAAGAATATGAATTTTTTCTAATTTTAAAATGTTTCTGGTAGTATGTATATGGAAAATGTTATTGTATATATACTTTAGACCTAGCAACTCCCACTCCTAAGAATTTTACTACACAGATAATCAGAGTTGTTCACAAAGGTTCACCCAGGCTTGATTTCTGATGGTAGGAAACAGGTGATACAGTACTTCAGAGTAGACTAGGCCCTCAGATACATTTTGGAGAAGAACCTTATTTAACATTGGAAAATGTCCATCAGGTGTGAAATGGAAACTAGGTAAAAATTGTGAAACCTGGTATAAATGTGGAAGTATTTTTATTTATATAAAACCACACCAAGATCCAAATGATATAATCAGCTGTTCATTAAATATCTACTGTGTGCTCAGTCTTCTGGTGGGTATTGGGTGAGGGTGTGTTGAAAGTATAAACTCTACTTGTTGTTTAGAACTTTACACTCTTGTTGAAGTGTTATAGGGTCTGAGATTGTGCGTTTGTTCTTTGTACTCCCAGTAGGTGTAGCTGTAGTCAACCGGAAGAGCACTGGACACAGCTACCAGAGACTTGAATCCTGTCCCTATTGTATCTTTGTCCAATCACAGATCATTTGAAAATGAGAATGATTCTGACCTCATGGGGTAGTTGAAGGGAGGTATGACAGGAAGTGCTCTCCATAATAAGTATGTTAGTGACTTTTTTCCCTTCTAGAAGTTTCTATTTCCTCAGTATAATACCTACAGCAGGTATACTGGAGACTGAGCCACTGGATTTGAAAACATTTTGTAAGGCTTAAAGCATGAAAATGGTATCTGTTAATATGTGAATAATTTCATTAATATAAGTAATGACCTAGCAATAGTTACAAGTGCATATATGTGTATATGTATTTACATTATGTAATGCCAAATGTTGTGACTATGTGTAGGTTGTTAAAGGAAGAAAGCAAAAGAAGACATTAATATAACTGGTGGTCATTGAGGGGGCTTCATAAGAAGTGGGATTGGAATGGAAATTTGAATCGAGGCAGTTATTGATTAGGAAGAGCAGTTTATACAAATGTGTATGTCCAAAAAATAAAAGGGAAAAGAAATGATATATTCAAGGAGTGCTAAGAAGACCATTCTTCTAGAGAGGGTGGTTTCTTGAAATGCCATTGGACACGGTAGATAGAAGAAAGTAAGTGTGGCCAAGACCACAAGAGATCTTACCTATCCTGTGAGAAAGAGAGAACCATTGTAAGTTTTAGAGCAGATAGTAACACTGTGTCACCATCACATCAATGTATTAGAATATATTTGTAGCAATTAACTTTGGTAACGAAAGTGTAAACAAAAATATAGATCAGCTCATTCTTTTTTCCTTTCACGACACATAGCTCAAATTTCCCATTTGGTGGTGATAACTACAATAAACTGTTTTAGATCTTTGTATTCTTGAAGTATTACATTACATGACTAGAAACCAGTAATTTTAGAATTTGACTCAAAATGTGTCCACAGCCTCCAGCATTGCTCCTTTCTGGGACTTCTTATCATGATAAACTAGAGAAAAGAAAATTTATAGTCAGTTTTCCATACCTCATGATATTGGATACTCCCATTGCCTTACTCTTGCTAGAGGTTACTTTTCCTGCACGTTTTCAATGTTAAGATGGTTATAATATCCTGTATAATTTATGCCTGCTTTTCATTGAAAGAAAGGAGATTTAAATAACATACAGTCATTAGCAATAAGTCAACAAATAACTTGATGACAGTGTATTCACTTTCAGTGTTGCCTTTTTGGAATTTCTTCTTACATTCCTTTTTACATTTCTCTACAGTATGGATGGAGCTGATCTGTGCTTTGAAATCGTAAAGCGAGCTGATGCTGGTTTTGTGTACAGTGAAGCTGTAGCCAGGTATGTATCTGTATCTAACTCCCCAGAGGTGGGCCACGGATGTGGCTCAGATGAGTGGTAGAGTACTTGCTTGCCTAGCATGCACAAGGAACTGGGTTCCGTTCCCAGTACTGCAAAAATAATAATAAAATGAGTCCACAGAAATAAAGTAGAGGAAAGTAATAATGAAGAAATCACCTGCTCTTCTAATGGATGGTGAGTGCACTGCTGCTCTTTGCTGCAAGGATCACAACTGTTTCAATATGCATTAGCAGAATCAAATAGTAACTCAAAGTGCAAACTACCAAACAATGAATTGGTCTATTTAAACATGGGTTTAGGGCTGGGGTTGTGGCTCGGTGGTAGAGCACTTGCCTAGCACGTGTGAGGCACTGGGTTCGATCCTCAGCACCACATAAAAATAAATAAATAAATAAATAAATAAATAAATAAATAAATAAATAAATCAAAGGTATTGTGTCCAACTACAACTAAAAAAACATTTAAAAAAAAAACCAGGGTGTACATTTTCACACCAGTACTGCTGTTTTTCCCATTTCTGATGCTTTTATACAAGGAGGGATTTGATAGCCCAGGAACCATGTGTAGAAATGAACTTGGGTTTCTTCAGTTTAATATTTGTTCTTTGATGCACCTCATTAGTTCTTCCTTTTGCCTTTAGTGATATCACATTGCTATGTGATCAGTTCATCTAAGGAAAAACACAAAGCAGTAAAAGAAACAACAAAAAAATCATTTTTCTACTGAATATATTTGCTTCAGGCCAGTGTATGGCAACTGTTGTTCTTAAATGGAGTTGTTATAAAGACCTAATGACTCAAGATAAGAAATAAATATGAAAAATCATGGATGCCAAGCAAGTACTGGGCCACTAGGTTATATATTTAAAGCAATACAGCTATCTGCTTTGGATATATTAGATCATATCATAATTACACTCCAGTGGGTTTCCTGCTTAAAACATGGTGTGGTGCAGTAGTGCATTCCTGTGATCCGGTGGCTGGGAGGCTGAGGCAAGGAGGATCAAGAGTTCAAAGCCAGCCTCAGCAACTCAATGAGACCCTGTATCTTAAATATAAATACACACACACACACACACACACACACATATATATGATCAAATTATGTATATGTATATGTGTGTGTGTGTGTGTGTGTATATATATATATATATATATATATATATATATATATAATTTAAAAAGGGCTGGAGATGTGGCTCAGTGGTTAAACGGCCCTGGATTCCATCCCCAATACCAATCAATCAATCAGTAAAACATGGAGTACAACATCCCAGCATCCCTCCTCAGTCACCAACCATAATATGTTGAAAGGTTCAAACCCACAAACCTATTAGGATTTATTAAAACCTTCTATCATTTGAGAAAGTTATATTAAATGATTACAACTTCCTCCTCCTACCATTCCTTTTATAATAATAGCATCATAGAAGGACATAGCTGGAAACAACTTAGAGACCATCCGAATACAACTTTGAACCCTACATGACTTGACTGTCTTCAGATTCATTGCCCTGAATCATCCTGTCTAGGGAGCAAGGACTCCAGTCTTAGAGATGGAGCAACCATGGCTATAGCACAGAGTAAAGAATATGCTCACTGTAGGAAAGCTGCTTTCCTACACTACTGGGGCTAGAGAGAAACAGCAAATGAAAGTTTATATATGTTAACTATAATTATTTCTTTAGATTCCTGATAACATGTTAAAACCAAAGCTAAATACCCTCTTTGTGTCATGCTCTTTTTAAGTCCCGGTTGCTATTGTTGGGCTCCTATCACAATTGTAAATTCATATTTTTTCTTGTACCTAAAAATTTTTTAAAAATTTCTCTAATACCAAAAATAGTCAATGCTATCCTGATTTTCTTGTGACCTAGCTGTAAATCACTTTATATGACAAAATGAAATTATCAGTCTTTTGCATATTAATGCTTATTTGGGTGGAGTTTTTTTGTGTTTGGGTTTTTTTTTTTTTTTTTTTTTTTTTTTTTTTTTTTTTTGGTACCAGGGATTGAACTCAGGGGCACTCCACCACTGAGCCACATCCCCAGCCCTTTTTCGTATTTTATTTAGAGGTAGAGTCTCACTAGTAGCTTAGGGCCTTGCTAAGTTATTGAGGCTGGCTTTGAATTCATGATCCTCTTTTCTCAAACTTCTGAGTCACTGGAATTACAGGCGTGCACCACCGTGCCTAGCATTTGTGTGTATTTTTAAGTAAGTTGAAGTAACTTGCCTTTGCTACTTTTTGCCAGGTGCAATGGCACATGCCTATAATCCCAGCAATTCAGGAGAATGAAGCAGGAGGATCACAAGTTTGAGGCCAGCCTCAGCAACTTAGTGAGGCCTTCAAGACTTTAGTGAGACTGCTTCAAAATAAAAAATGAAAAAGCCTGGGGATGTGGCCCAGTGGTGGAGTTCCCCTGGGTTAAGTACCCGCCCTCCAAAATCCTACTTGTCTATATTGCAATTTTCCAAGGGCAGCATAGCATAAGATAAAGAAAGCCAAAAATTCAGAATTGTGATTCTTTTAAAATGTTTTTCCTCAATGGAAGAAGATAATTTTTTTTTTCTTTTTTGAGCCATGGTAACCAGGATATCTGGCATATATGTTGATAGAGCTAATATTAAACCAGTATTACTTTTACTCTGTTCCCCAGTCATTTTTTCTTACCTTTTCTTAGCTTTCCCTTAACTTCAAGCCTCTCTTTTCCACTGGACTGGGCAGGATGATATCATGCAAAGGTGACATCATACAATGAAAGAATACTATGGTCTCTCCCAATATTGAGATTTATAGAAAGGGCAGATGCTTATATTTCAAAATGAAAGCCTGTTGACTTTTAAATCCATTTATATTTGCTGTTAAAACGGTGATTTTATGAAAGGAACTTTCCAGAATGGACCATAAAAGAGTAGCATTGAGACCACTAAGTGACATTGCTCAGAGAGAGATTTGGATACAATTTATTAAAAAAAAAAACAGGAGAGTATAATTTCTCATTTTTCTGAGTGTACAGGTTGCAGAATCACATTGGTTATGCAGTCACATATATACATATCTGATTCAAATGTATGATATGTCAAGATCATTGTATGGTCATGTGTAACTAATTAAAACAAATTTTTAAAAAAAGCAGGGGAGAGGGCCCAGACAGTATTATTAGGTATGTTCCCTATTGCAGATCATCAATGACCATGTAACAAGGGCACATGGTTCTTCCTTTTGTGTACAGTGTCTGGCCAGATGACTCCTTAACCTTCCTTTCTCCCTTCTGTTTCTGAGATTCATTGTTAGGAAATTCAGCTTTTATCAGTATTCTAGTGAGACCAACTGCAAGAAGACTCTGAGACACCAAGTAATGAAATTGCTAATGTTGTTTTTCCCCAACTGGCTGAGTTTCAAGAGGAGCAGCAAAGCATGGCATCAAATAAAAATCTGCTCAGCACTTAGTACAGCCCAATTAGTGATTACCTCTGTCCTTTCAGGGGTGATGAGTTGTGGAGTGAGCTAACATATGGAATCAGATTATCAAATCAAACTCTTGCAAATCAGAGAGATCTTTTTACCAAGTACCAAGCTTTACTGAATAATTTCAAGGATACAAGCAATCAAAAGGCTCAGCTGAAGCAGAAAGAGACCTGGGCTATCAAGGATAGCTCTCCACATCATTTCTTCCTGCATCAGTAATGCACCCTGGCCCAGAATAGATTCTCTATCCAAGGTTTGTGGGATTCTACATACACAGAGAAGCATTTCAATTATGAAACATCTCCGTTTTATACCCAAGAGAGATGGATAGCTTATGTGACATTCTCCAGGAAGCCATCTATGCCTCAAAAATCCCAGGTTCTATTTACCATAGATAATCTTAGCCAGGAACATTCTGTTAAGGACATTTCAGAGATAAGGTGTCTTCTGCATGGCAAATAGCATTAGTCTTTTTTACCCAGAGTTGACAAGAAGAGTAGACTGAGTCACCTCTCCTTTTCTTCCACCACTCCCCTAATAATGCCTACTTAAATAAATAGACTTATTTATTTATTAAATAATTATACTTATTTAATAAATAAATAGATTCACTTAAATAGATTGCTGGCCAGTTCTTTCCTTGCATGGAATTACCATCTTTCCTGATCCTTAGGGAAGGTGAACACAAACATATATATTGCTGAGTTTCTCTGTAAAGCAGGGACCATGATGCTTCATTAAACGAAGATTTGGGGGATTTTTTGTTTTTTTGGTTTTTTGTTTTTTTTTTTTTTTGGTTTTGGTTTTTGCTTTTTTTTATCCATGGATTGAACACATCCCCAGCTCTTTTTTATTTTATATTTTGAGACAGGGTCTCACTAAATTGCTGAAATTAGCTTTGAACTCATAATCCTCCTATCTCAGCCTCCTGAGCTGCTGGGATTACAGGTGTGTGCTACCATGCTTGGTTTAAATGCATTCTCATTTACAGTATTTTTAACTTAAGATGGGTTTATACAGCTTCAACCCCATCATAAGTCGAAGATCATTTGTACTCTTGGTCACACACTGTTGCTAATTGACCCTATTTCCACATTTTAATGACTTTTTTTAGAAATGTTAACTCCTTCTTTGTTCTTCACCTGTCCCCAGTGGAGGAATTTCAGCAGACTCCAGCTGCCCATGTGAGGGCTGAGACTTCCCAGGACATGGGCCTAGAACTAACCCTGCTTTGTTCAAGAGTGCCCCAACTAAAACCTGATTAGATTACAAAGAGAAATTGTAAACATAGGAGGCTCTTCCCTCTTTTGTCCTCAGAGGTAAATGGGAACAAGGCAGAATGTCCACTGTGGTGGCAGACAGAAGGCCCCACCCTTTGGTTAGAATCTTCCAGATAGTTTGTGCACAGCTTACTTAATAGCAATCCAGTGTAACTAAATAGAATTGAGTTTTAGAAGTTTTTTCATGTTTTACGTTTTAATCTTCAGTTTGCAGAGCAATTTTACTTATGAACTCTATGAAATTCTCTTGACCTGGCTTAGAAAATATAGAACATATTATTTCTTCATTAAGCTCATCATTCATGAGTCTGCCAACTTTTTTCATTAAGTTCACTTTCTTGTCTGCTCACATAAAGAAAATATGTCTATAGGCAGCTAAAATAAAGGTGGGAGTTATGAACTAGGGACTCTGTGTATTAAGTTTTAAAAATAAAAAATTTTTACAGCTTTAAATTTCTTTAATTTCTTTTGTTTTCTACAGCCATTACATGAGACAGATACTGGAAGCTCTACGCTACTGTCATGATAATAACATAATTCACAGAGATGTGAAGGTAAGTCATTCTTATCACTAATTTTAATTTTATGAAGAGAAATTGACATAGTAAATTATAATAACCAGAAATTTTTTAATACTTTCATAGAGAGCATCTTACATGTAATTTTATTTGAAAATAAAAAAGGTATTTAGCTGCTTTATATTGAGAAAGTCATTATACTGATTCTTAATAGGAACACCTTATAATTTCAGTTTCCTTCTTTTTATTAAAGATTGCATACAATCTAACATTTCATTATTCCTCTTTTGCCATTGTGTGAGAGAAAGAAATGAAAAATCCAACAAATAGGAAAAATGAAACTCCATCCTACAGTGAGTTAATTGAGGGGAAAATTAGAATTTGGTTAATGTAGTAAAAGTTAACCATACACTTACATTTTCATAATGTTGCAATGTAAAACAGTCAGCATTGCATTTTCTTTGCAGGTAGTTTTTAAACATAGTGTGAAATCATAATTATAGATGTAATATAGTTTGTACCCTTAGAACATAAGTATGATCATTATTCACTCTTTCTGCCCATTCCATCCTAGTATCAAGTTAATGAGAACTCTCAGTCCCTGGCTCTTTAACATTTTCAACCAAAATATAGAGGCAATCCAGAAAGGACCAGTGAGCCCTTCTCCTGGCCTCCAGCCCCTTCCAAGACTGAGATTCAACAGGGAGCCTCTTAGGTCTCTCCAGCTCTACTTTCAGACTCTTGATATTTTGTTGCTGGCCTCTCTCTAACCCCCAGCACCCAGAGACATGGTGCTTCTTCCTTCAACACATACTACTAAAGGCCTGGCTTCTTCAGTGTATTTTAAATGGCTAAAAAAAATTAAGTAGAGTTTATTTTAACAGAAATTCTTGTAGTTAAAAGCTGAGGTAAAACATGAGCAATTCCAGAACCAGCTAGTAGAATATTAAAACAGCAAATGAAAATCATTGGAGAATGTACAAAATACATATTAGTGTAAGTTAGTGTATAGTATCTTATTTGTTCTTTTCAAATATGGTGATAGGAAATTGATCCTGCTGTAAGAATGCAATACTGAACAAACCAATGGTTGCCTACCACTTTTATAAAAACAAATTTGTCAGTTATCTACAGAGTAAGGAGTATGGAAAGGTAAAGAGGGAAGGGAGTTATCAAATTTAATAGCATACTGTGTGATTCTTTTGCATTTAATGAGTATGAGAAGCTACATATAAAGTAAAATATATCTATGTATATTATAAAATATATTCAAAAAAATAATGTAATAGCATTGGGTTAGAACTGTTTCACTCAAGAGGCAATTTCGTTTTGCATGAATTCTGTTCTTGAAAGATAATTGTATCAGCAAGATGTAATAAATCATGATTGACAATGCACTCCACTGGAATACTTTCAATAACATAATCAGCTTTTGATTAGCCATGATATTTGCTATAATGACAACTCCAAACCAAATAAAATCCAAAAGTAGTTATATTTGACTTCTCCTTCTAATTTATATTCTGACTTATTTATTCAACAAATATTTGAGCACCTACTTCATACAGAATATTGTGCTTGGAGACCTAAAAGGATTATGGTCTCAGGAAGGAGATAAGGTAGTGTATCTTTCATCATCTACTGTAGATCAACACATACCAAAATTTGGTGACTTGAAACAACAACTGTCATTATCTACTCATGGTTCTGCATTTTGGGCAGAGTTCAGTGGGGACAGCTCAGTTCTGTTACCCATTGGCTAAGGCAGCATGGCTAGTTTCCACACAGGCTTCCCTCAGTTTTCTGGCATCTCAGCTGAGCAGACTAGAACAATGGGGAGCTAGACAGGCCCTCTTCATTGTCTCTCATTCTGTGAGTTCTCTTACTCTTTCCACATGGGCCCTTCTCCAGCAGGAGAGTGGCTCAGGGCTCCAAAAGAGCAAAAAGGAAAGTTGCCAGGCTTCTTGAAACCTGGGTCTGGAATTTGTACCCTGTCACATCCTCTGCATTCAATTAATTATCAGTCGTAAAAAAGGTCATCAAGTGCCAAATGCAGTAGCACACACATGTAATCCCAGTGACTATGGAGGCTGAGGCAAGAGGATTGCAAGCTTGAGGCCAGCCTCAGCAACTTAGCAAGGCCCCGAGCAACTTAGCAAAACTCTATCTCAAAATGAAAGAAAGAAAGGACTGGGAATGCAGTTTAGTGGTAGAACACCCCTGGGTTCAATCCCCCTTCCCCCAAAATGATCATAAGGCTAACCTGGGTTCAAGGGGAAGAAAAATAGATTCATCTTTTTAAAATGTCTTTACTAGTACATTGTAGTGGTACATAATACTTGGGTTCTTTTTGACTTAATCATACATGCATGGAATATAATGTGCTCCAGTTCAGTCCCTAGTACTTCTGCTTCCTCTCCCCTCCTCCCTCACTGACCCTCTTCTTCCACTGCTTTCATCTTTTGTTTGGAGTAGTGTGGATGTACACAAGAACAGAAGAACTTGTTGGTGGTCATCTTTATAAAAAGGCAAACTAATAATTATTATACAAGGTAGAGGGATTTCATGGAGGAGGTCATGTTGGAGCCTGGTCTTGAGTCATGGGGTTGTTACATGGAGACAAGAGGACATTTCATAGAGAAGGAACAGTGTGTGCAAAGACCTCAGTTTTGCATTGGATTATATTAGATTAGTTTATTATTTCTAAAGTACATGCCAAATAATTTTTAGGAAGCACCCAGAATCCTGCTGAGGAAGGAAAAAGAAGTCATTCTCAAACTGCAAATTAATAAGAAACACCTTTTTTTTAAGTCAGCAGGGAGACTCAACACAGAGTGCATATTAATGTTGGTATTCTTGATATTTCAGTACCTGGAATCTATACATTTTGCATAGGTAAATGGAATACTCACAATTTACTTAATCAGCAATGTTGAATTTTGGTGTATTTTCTTAAGACATTCATCTAAAAGATATTTACTGACAGCCTACTGTGTGGCAGGCACTGTACTAGGAGTTGGAAATTAGTCAATGAACAAAGCAGACAAAAATCACTGCCCTTCTGGAACTGACATTCTAGTTCAGAAGAGACAGACAATACTCATTGTTTGTTTGTTTTGGGTTTTGCAGTACTGGGGATCAAGTCTGGGGCCTCACACGTGCTAAACAAGGGCTCTACCCCCGAGCTACACTCCCAGCCCAAGACAACAATCAATAAGCACAAATAAGGAAACTATAGGGTAGGCTAGAATATGAAAAGGACTCAGGGAAATAAAAAAGAGGGGCCACAAGGCCAGGGAGTGTTAGAATAGGGACAATATGCCATCTGAGCAAGGACTTGAAGGAGGCAAGGGAGGGACTGAGCTGATATCTAAGAGGAGAATGTTCTAGGTAAAGATACAGCCAATGCAAAGGTGCCAAGACAGGAACTCAAGTAGCCCAGCAGAGGAACAGCAAGGAGCAGGTATAGCTGGGGCAAAATGAACAAAGGGGAGAGTAAAGAGGCCACAAACCTCCCCCTCCACCCTGCATCCCTCCCCAAGCCAACTTAGACCAGAGAGGTAGCAGTGGAAGTGGTTTAAACAAAAAAAAAAGCAGTTATATTCCAGATATATCTCAAAAGTTGTGTCAACAGGATTTACTAATATGACTTGGGTAATTTAGGTAAACTTAGTTTGATTGAGGACCTGGTTATGGAGGTATTCCCACATAGTGGTCATTGTAAACCTTTCCTAACAATGCATTTCTCTCTTTCCCATTCTCATAATTCTTACCATAAGAGTTAAAAGCATGCAGTTTCTCAAAGGTCCCACCATTATATTGATTAATAGTACTTTTTTCTTTACTTGGGCATTTCTTTTTGAAATGATCATACTTGAGTCTAAAAAGGATTGTTAGATTTGAGTGTACAGACCATGTGACCTGTAATGGAACCTGCTTGCTTTGGAGAAGCAATTTCACATGAAATTGCATTAAAAATATTGATAAGCCAGGTGTATGCCTTTATATTCCAGAGACTCCAGAGGCTGAGGCAAAAGAATCACAGGTTCAAGGCCAGACTCAGCTACTCAGTGAAATCCTGTCTCAAAATAAATTTTTAAAAAAATTAAGAGGGCTGGGGATGTGGTTCCGTGGTAAAGCTCCCCTGGGTTCAATCCCCAGGACCACATACAACAAAAAGTAATGGTACAATTCTTTGAAATTCAGGGAGACATGTCATCATAACATAAGTTCTCCCAACAGCCACACTAGTGACATTTGGGACCAGACACTTGTAGTGAAAGGCTATCCTGGGTATTGTAGCAAAACTTCTCAGCATCCAAGCCAATAGCATCTCCTCTCAGTTGTGACAACTGAATAAGTCTTTAGACCTTCCCAAATGTTCTCTGGGGCACAAAATTGCCCCTGGTTAAGACCCATTGTCATAATATTTCTCAGACATTAATTAAGGCATGCATGCAAATTTCCATTTTTTCTGTCATCTTCTTCCCTTAATTCTTTTTTTTCTTGTGAAAGGATGAGAAAATTTCCATTATGTTTTATTTTCTTCTTCTCATCCCTAAATTAAAAGAACTTTGGAGAAAATTTGCACAGTCGTCCAAGTAAATGCATCTGCTGGCTCC
Source organism: Callospermophilus lateralis (assembly GCF_048772815.1). Lineage (NCBI taxonomy): Eukaryota > Metazoa > Chordata > Mammalia > Rodentia > Sciuridae > Callospermophilus > Callospermophilus lateralis. Next base: position 27,986,734 of record NC_135325.1, on the reverse strand, counting down.
TTGCCTGCCTTTGCTGGCTCTGCTAAGCACACAGTTTGTGGAATTCTCTGGGCTCTCCTAACTCTTGCAGGCAGCCCCACAAGGCACCACCTGGATGTGCAGAACCTCAGCATTCCATAGGCCTTTCTGTCACTCTGACCTACTCAGGTGCAGTTTTAATAACTGAAGTTGAAGTGAAGCAGCTCCTCTGGGAGCACAACTGCTTGCTACACTGCTTTCTATTTTGAACGGGGCCTATGCCCAGAAGGTTGAGGTGCTCAGTTTCTAGTTTCAGAAATGTGGAAACTCACGGTGCACATACACTAGCCAGAGGCCTCCCGCCCAATTGTTTCTTGGTATGCTTCCTATAAATGGTTTTCCTCACAACATGTGTCAACACGCCTGGCTGCCCTTCACTCCCCTTCTGGTCTCAGTTCTCCTTTCACCTTCTGATGGCCTGACTTATAAATGCCTGTTCGTCATATAACACTGCTTGCCACGGCATTGCGGATTTCTTAAAGTATTCCTTCCTCTTGCCTTTGGTTGCTGACATTTCTTTGATATCTGTGACCATGACTCCCCAAAGTCCTTCATATTATATAAAATAAATTTTTCTCATTATAACCCAAACTTACTTCTTTTATTCCTTATGATAAGAAGCACACTGTTGGGGCTGGGGAAATAGCTCATTTGGTAGAGTGCTTGCCTTGCATGCACAAGGCCCTGGGTTTGGGGGAAAAAAAGCACACTGTTAATCCTCAGGCATTACTTCTGTAAGATTGTTGAATATGATGTGGGCTTTCGGTTTGAATACAGTTTTAATATTTATCTTGCATCTCTAACTCCTATGTATGCTTTTTATCCTCCCATCTACCCTTCTAAATGCCAAAACTCCTTGATTTATGGGAGGAAAGGGATAAATGTTTTTCTTGTTAGAAGTGGCTCATTTCACTGCTTCTCTCCTGAACCAGGGGTGGTATCATGTGGCCAAAGAGGTTTTTCTGCCAGGTGTAAAAACCTTTCTAGCTATAGGAACTCTCTCCAATGATATCAATTCCATTGGAATTTGGGGACCATCAGAGGAAGGTCCCAAGCATTACGCTGCATAATTGAAATGCTTAACAAATTACCAATGTCCCTTTTGTGTTCCCTTTATGATTTGCCAGCAAGCTTCTCTTTCCGTGGTCTTCACATGTTTACTTATAACAGCTTCCACCCTTGCAATCTGCAAAGCAGGGGATAGGCCAAGAGTCCTCACCAAATTAGAACCAGATGAGCCATCTTCCTCTTCCACCCACAAAGGACAAACTCACTTCCAGGTTGGGTAATTATCCTGAATTTTGTTTATATAGTCTTAATGGTTTGTGTTCCTGATTAATAGTTTGAAATCTGCTTTAATGAGAGTATGTATATAGGAAGAATGAAAGGGGAAATAAACATGTCTGTTTCCTACTTAAAAGAAAATCCTGTTGACCTGTAAGTCAAAATTCAGGATTTTTGAAATCCCAAATTTGTGGTTGACTACAACTCACAAACAAGTTAAAAATATCATTTTTCTGAAATCCAAACTTTAAAATTGGAGTAAATTTGGAAAAGGATTTTTTATATAAAACATACACTGTGACATTAAATAGCCAATTTTTCAATTCCATTTAAACAAAAAAACTCAACATGGTTTACAATCTGCTGTTTAGGGAAGCATCTGTGGTATAAAGATAAACATGATCATAAAAAATTCAAAATAAAAAATGATTATAATATGTAAGCTCAGTATATAGTTCAATACATGGCATTTTCTATCAGAATGAATAATTTGAAATATCTAAGTGAATCCCACCATTGTGTACATCCACAATGCAGTCCTAATTAGAATAAGATAGCTCATGCTTGTATAATTTTATCAAAATGGAATCTTGTCATGTATAACTAAAAAGGACCAATGAAAAAAAATAAGTAACTCAGAGAAATTGTGCTGCCTTTTTAAATGTAAGAAACTCTACTGTTTTTGTTTTTTTAACTTTCTTGTAGTTGTAGATGGACAGAATGCCTTTGTTTTTTATGTGGTGCTGAGGATCAAACCCAGTGCCTCACGTATGCTCAGCAAGCCCTCTACCACTGAGCTACAGCCCCAGCCCAGGAAACTCTACTTTGATAACATCTTTTATTTAAAGTAGTGGGTAGATTATCTATAAAGTGATTTTTTAAAATTATTTTTAGAAGCTACATATTTTTTAAACTCCTAAGTACAGTGAACTTTAATATAGTATAGTGTCAGATGAAAATTACTGATCATCTCAGTTCCTCTTATTGCTTATTATAACTGTGGAAAATTCTGGGCATCTCAGGAACTTTTGTGGTGGACTTTGAGTTATTCTGATTCACATGTCTAGAAAGTCACTAGAATGGACACCTCCATTTACAGCCAGCATACACTTAGGATTTCCAGGTCTTCTCTGTCTCTGAAAATTACTGAACCAGAAATCCGATGGCTACTATAAAAGACTAGATACATTCTGTTAAATACTGAAAGCTGGAATATGTTCAGACTTTTCTCTGAACATTTTAATCTCTCAGTTAAACACTGAAATAAAAAGGAAAACAAATATTTACTTTTTTATTATTGGTTTTTAATGAAAATCAACAAAAGTGTCAGAACCACCTCTAATGATTTTAAACATGGCTCTTAGAGAATCTATACAGTGAATTGTTTCTACAGTTGTAATTCAGGAACAAAACACGCTATGAAATTAAAGACTTGGAAGTATCATGTGAACTTACTTTAAACTTCTCCTTGATCACTGAAGGAATTACCATGTGGAGAAAAAAGTTAATCTTTAAGCAGTTTCTAACAAAGTAGTAAGTTACAGTTAATGGGTGAATTTGTTCAACTGTTTTCGTTTGGTTCTTATCAGAAAAAGAGAATGCAAGTACAGTGGGAGGATAAATAGAAAACTGATTATAACTCCAAAGATGCTTTTGATCCAAACACATTTACTTTTTAAAAATTATAATGTATATGATAACAGAATGCAGTCACCATCATTTGTCTTACTGACTAGATTTACATGGAAGAAAGAAATGACCATTAAGAAATGCTTACTTATTAAATATTTACTTAGATACTGGAGAAAAATCAGGGCTTACTTAACTATGCACTTCAGTTTTTTCATCAGCAAGTAAATTGGCATACTTTATGGTTGTGATGATTAAAATAATACGTGTTAAGCATGTAAGCAAAGTACCTGGCACATAGCAAGTGCCAAGCAACATTATCTGATTTAAAATACTACCTATGAATAAGGTAGTATTTTTCTGTTCTACAAATGAAGAAATTAACATGTAAAATGGGTAAGTAATTTGCTTAAGGTTGTCCAGCTAAATAAGATATGGAACCAGGATTGAACCCAGGGAGTCTGAATTAGGGACCAAACTAGAATGCTGCTTTATCATACATTCACTTCACAAAATTAATTTAACATATCTACGTGCCAGGTACTTTTTTTTAAAGAGAGAGAGAATCTAGGTGGTGCTGAGAATTGCACCCGGGTCACACCCGTGCTAGGCGAGCACTCTACCGATGAGCCACAATCCCAGCCCAATCATTAGTAACATTTTTATATTAGATATAGAGGAAAATACACAATGTGACGAAAATGGGCATATGACATTATTTTAGCTTTTTATTTTGACAAAGCCTAATCCAAATATTTAAGCATATTTGTAATATCTGCTCAATGAATATTGCCTCTCCCAGTAATATGAGTCAAATAATTTCAAATAAAAGTGTTTATAAAACCTTGGATTTTTATACTATATTATTCATGCGCCTTGATAGGACTTAAGTGAGGACATTTCTTATAAAGTTTTTTATGTTACCAACAAAACAAATGCTAACCTTTGCATTCCAAGATGGACTCCTATATTCTTCATACAAAGCAGACAATCCATAAACCATTTGCTTCTTTATCCTACAGTCATGAAATACTGTGTTCTGAACAGAAGATCCACAATAGAATTCAAACAGATAATGGTCGGTTGGTTTCATATACAGTGGTATCCTTTCAGTATGTTTGACTTTCACCTCTGAAAATCTCTGCCATCTCAACTTTCAGCATAAATAGAGCTTGAAATCGAGTTTTATGGATATATTTACTTATTTTAAAAAAACAGAGAGGCTTTTTTGGTGCCTGCCATCAACCAAGCTATGACATGTTAATCATTTGGGTTAGTGTCCCTAACAGAGTCACATGAATACTTCCTGTTTCATGGCATTTTCCATCCAGAAGTCAACCATATGGTTGTATATGTGGTGAATTAGATTTTGTAAAGAGATTATATAGTATCTTCTTGAATGTTTTATCTAATAGAAGAAATATAATGGGGTCTGTACTACTTCTGGCTGAAGCAAGACAAGTGAGGACGTTTTTTATTTCTATTAAATAATTCAATTGCTGGCAGTCCCCTTTCTGGTGCAGAACAAAAAAAATGGGTTTAAAAATACTATATGGAAGAAAGCAAATTATGAGTAGAATCTGGATAACCAAAAGATGTCTTTTCACAGAACTGTAAGTCAGATCTTTCTCCACAATGGATGTACAGGTCCTTACTTTTCTCAGATGATTGACAAAAGAGTAGTATGACGTGAGCACTACTAAAAAGGAAAATCCAATAAACGTGGTTCCAATAAGGCCTGCAATCTGAGAGATCATGGCTCCTAGTTCCATCTGTGGATTGTAGCACAGGCTCTCTCCTCCTTCCGTAGCCTCCACGACCGAATAGTATATGATAACGGGAATAATTATGCCCAGGACAACTCCCCATATATAAATGCATAGTTTTCTGGCAAAGTTGGGCTGGCGAAATTTTTTCAATAAATGGCCATAAAATATTTTCTCATAACAGGATGTAGGTCCTTGCATGGAATCCTTTTTCATTAAGGTAGCATAGCGGCTTATGGCAATCCAACATAAAATTAAGAGGCTGACAAACATACTCACATGCATGGACAGCGTTCCCAGAAAGTTGACCACTATGCATTGTGCAGAGTGATATTCCCATTGGTAACCTTTCAGGAAATAGATACCCATGAAAGGCATGGCACCACACACAAGTAAGTTTGCAGTCACGAGATGTGCCAGGTAGATGTGCGTTGATGTTTTCTTGCCTATTTTTGTTAAAAACACCCACTGAGAAAGTGAGTTTCCAAAGAGACCAACAATACAAAGCAAGGTATAAATGATTGGCAGAGCCGTGGAAGAGATCATAGATGGTTGAATGCATGTTGAATTGTTCCTCATTTATATCAGATTTTTTTTAATTTGTCACAGGAGCTGGAACAGAATTGCAGATATTTAATATTCAAAGTATGGATAGAATGTAAGCCAGATCATAAAAAAAGCAATAGTTACAAAATGTATTGGGTGGAAAAAGAACGTGCAGATGGCTTGCTTCTTACCTTTTCTAATCACAATTGTCCAGTTGAAATACAAATGGAGTGTTCTTATTATGATGGATAGTGCTTTTGTCTAAAAAACAAAATTTGATGCAAGGATATAAATGCCTGAGAATTATCACCTGACTTTGACAGAATTTACAGTTCTTAGATCATAAAGCAATGTATAAGTAAGTGATGACACATTTTGCCTAGAAATGTAATTTTAAAAAATTTAAGGTACATGCAACAATACGAGCTGGTCAAAGGAAGGTGTTACAAAAGTATTTTGTTTCACATTTAAGAAGAGATGAGCTGGGCTCAGCAGTGCACAGTTTGTAATCCCAGTGACTGGGGAGGCCAAGGCAGGAGGATCACAAGTCTAAGGCCAGCCTCTGCAATTTATGAGAGACTATCTCAGAAAAGGCCTGAGGGTGTAGCTCAGAGGTAAACGCCCCTGAGTTCAATCCCTAGTACCAAAAAGATAAGACTGTTTTTTTAAAATATATTAGTTACATGCAAATAGTTTTCCTGGCTAGGTTAAAGCACTTCTCTATAATCCAATACTATAAAGAGTCCCTTTTCATAGTTCAGAAGTAAATTCAATTCCTCATCAACAAAAACTAAGAACCTGAATTTTAAAAAGAAAATCATAGTGACCAAGGATAGACTTCAGAATCCGAGGATCATTGCCAAAGGGCATCAGTAATTTCTCATTTCAACTAGTTAATGCTAAACTGCCATACTTCAGTAAGAAGTTGACTTTAAAATTATGTCAAAATTGTAGTTGCTGTGCTTGTTGACTAGAGCGCCCTCATGTGTCCTCATGTGTAATTTAGTATCTGGGTTCTTCAGAGTTTTAAATTTGTTTGGAGGATATGCTGTTCTAATCACAGGATAAACGCAGGTATAGTTTTTTTTGCTTTTGGAAGTCTTATTTTTAATCTTTCTTGCAGAGTACACATGAAGTGCTAAAGAATGACAAACCCATTTTCATTCTTACTTTTCTCCTTATTTCCTTATTTTCTTTAGGCAATAATAACAAAGACAAGTTACTGGATTCTGGCCAAATAAAAATCATGATCTCCGTTTAGAATGTGCCACATTTCTCTGTTTTTCACCATTGCTTTTTGGGCACCACATTCTCCACTCCTTCACAGTCTACAGCAGGGTTTCTCAATTTTTAAAAACAAAACAAAACAAAAACATTGTGTTCTATTTTGATAAGCATGAAAATTTTACCATACACCAGTCTCAGCCCTCAGCCCCTCAGGGCTTTTTTAGTCTGTACCCCTCTTCAGATCATGGTTTTATTAATTTTCTGCATCTTTAAAATTATGCTTTAAAATTATGTCAATTTTTACAAAACTAGGCATTTTTTCCAAATATGATATCATAATTTCAAAATGACTTTTTGAGCCACACAATCCGCACTCAAAGACAAAAATTAAGAGCTGTGCAGAGTAGGTTCAAACACTGAGACCCTTAATTAATGCCTACCACTGTTTTCATCATTTCATTTATTTTGTTGTGACTTTTATTTAGAAAACAGTCCATATGCTTCAGAATGAGTTTGTATCTGGAGAATTGCAGTGTAGATGCAGTTATATAAAACCTAATCTGTAACTTCACTGATTTAAAAATCAGTCAAATAGAGAATGAAGTGAGCCAGTTTATTTCTTAAGAAAAATTTATCTGCTCAAAGTAGATTTTGATTTTCCATAAGGAATGGAGCTTCCTTTCATGATGATATTAAAGAAAAACACCAGCCCCTGCCTTGTGTGGATAATACAAAACATACTAAAAACAGCAAAAGCAAAGATGCCTCGCTATGAATATCAATAGCAAATGCTCCTGAACAAAAGGAAGGTAAAAGACTCTGGCAGAAGCTAGCTTCATCGGACAGATGAAGTCTCTGCAGGAACCTCAAGGTAGCAAAGGATAATTAGTTCACAATGTTTAGTTCACAAATTTGTGTCTCCTGTGTACCTGTCCTTTAAAATTAACTTTGATTTTTAAAGCTACTAGCTAAATTGTTTTCAAAATTTGGGAAATACTATTACATTTAAAATAGAATCAAAATGACATGTTACAGATACAGAATTGCTTTCCTGAAAATGTCAAGTCCGTATTTGCCTCAGTAGAATGCCTGTCAAGTTACTCGTGTAGACATTGTGTCTACTGATTTGACAAATGAAAAAAGTAAGTTCTACAATTCTTTACTAATATTTATCTACATAAATACACTCATTACCTTTCCTAATGATCAGTTTTCAAAGTGTAAACAGTTTATACCTGTTAGAGTTCTTATAAAACAAATTTATAAGTTATAATTAATAAATAATTACCCTTACCTGTCTGTTTATGCCAATTAAGGTTATATGGTTCAAGGTCGTGATGCAAATTTCAGACTTACAACTCTCTGATCTTCACGCTTCCAGTGTCCTTAGTCAATGTAAATAGATTCTTGCTTGACACCAACTACAGTCGGGGGAAAAAGGAAATTAAACTGAGCATTGAAGAAATTCAATAGTTATGGTAAATGTAGCAACCACCTCCTCAAAAAAAAAAAGCCCTCATTTCTCTATTTCTGTAGTGAGAGGAAGTTGATGTGCAATATATATATATATGTAGATATATTACTTCCTTATGATTATTTCATGAACTACTTACACCTCAGCTTTATGAAGCATGATTGGCTGCAGTTAAGTTCAAAGGTGTAATTCCCCATAGCTACTTAATTTTATGTGACACAGTGATAGAGGGAACCCAATAAAATATTAGTACAAATGTGTTCATAAACTTATCTGTAATATCCCTTCTGGGTGGCTTATTTGCTGTACTGATAATAGAGGCAAACACACTCCAAGTTTTCTTAAGAGCAGCTTCCCAGAATCAAGTATCATAGAACTGAACTAGAATTTCATAACCATGTCTGAGTTGAGATCTTTTGTTTTAAGGTTGAAGAAGCTGAGGCCCAGAGAGACTCCCTGTCAGTACAGACTGCACCTTGGGCTTTGGGTTCAGTATGTTATTTGGAGCATTTGCAATGAATTTGGAGAATCCTGCGAAGTGGCAAGTGGGCCTCAGAGCAAATGAATAGTTACAACATAAAGAATTATGAAACCAATTTTATATATGATATTTTTAGTCAGTCGGTGAACTACTAACCAAATGAAAGCCTAGCATGTACAGCTGGGGAGTCAGACTTGCCTCAAGCACTATCTTCCTATGGTAGTTAAACCAGTGGGAGTCTGAAAAGGAGAACAGAGAACAGAAATCTAATTTTATCAAGTCTGAGCACTTTAGTTATTAGTAAATCATTTAAAATTAATAGAAGCACTCTGCCACTTCTCATAACCCCCAACACTTAAACCTTATTTCATGTCTATTGCATAAATTCCCTCTGATGTTTGCTAATATTTTTTTCTAAAGCAAAAGTGAAAACTCTCTGAAGTTTCTGGAGTCTGTCCTGCTGCTGTGCATCTTTGCAATGCTTGCCATCATTTAATTAAGAGTAGTTAGGCGGGCGCAGAGGCGCAGGCCTGTAATCCCAGCAGCTTGGGAGGTGGAAGCAGGAGGATTGAGAGTTCAAAGCCAGCCTCAGCAACTCTGTGAGACCCTGTCTCTAAATAAAATACAAAAAAAAGAGCTGGGGATGTTGTTCAGTGGTTGAGTGCTCCAGGGTTCCATCCTGGTACAAAAAAAAAAAAAAGTAGTGATTCATCCAGGGTACATGGCTATTAACTGCAGAAATTTGGTTTCTAGAATTCCCATAATTTTTACTTCAGCAATTTCTCATGTTCCTGGAAGGAATCACTTAGAGCAAAAACTGGTGTTGCTAACTAAGGGTGTAGCTCAATGGTAGAGCTGTGTGCCTGGGTTCAATTCCTAACACCATCAAAGTTTTAAAAAAATGCAGCTTGAAGTAATTTAGAAAAGAATGGAAATGGAATGTAGTTTCTCAGTGATTAATAAAAGATTGTTTTAATATTTCCAATTGGAGCTTAAGAATATTTGGCAGGGGGGCCAGGGTGCCCATTGTCCCCAAAACTCAGTATATGATACACAACCATGGGCTCCTTCAGTCATTCAAGCCAAAAACCTAGGGCTCTTCCTGGATTCCTCTCTTTCCCTCATGCCTCACATCCACTCACCAGCTGCGGTCTCAAGAGAAGAAATGTCTCCAGAGAAGGGTCCCAAGGCGTTCCCAGTGGAGAAAGGAAACTTAACTCAGTAGCAGGGGGGTTCTTCAGCAGGAGCCAGACAAAGGCCGAGACAGAGTTTATTTAGGAAGGTAAATAACACATTCAAGAATATGAGCTGTCTCTAGAGTGAGGAGCAGCCGGATTTGGGCTTGGGGTAGGGGTGGGGTCCAATATTTAGGGAAGGGCATATCAGGGGCCATACAGGAGATGGATCCAGGGAGGAGCCACCAGTTTTCCTACGCTTGGTATTTCTCCCTCATTTTACAAGTGCATAGGCCTGGGGCCTGTTGTTCAAGATTTACTACTATGCTTTTTACATCTCAATGGCTTCCGGGGTGTTTCCTTTAAGATTCAGGGCTTCTCTTTATCCTAAATTCACATCTCACTGCTACTAGAGCCTCTTTCACATCACCACCATAAAGTGTCATATTTCGGGAGAGCTTCCTAGGTGCCAGACTTCCTGCTATTTGCTTTATATGCAATTCTTATTTAATCTTGAGAAACACCCTGAGAAACAAACATCTCCGAAGTCAACACTTGTCACTTTTGCAGTGTTCTGTTAGTCACCCAGAGCCAGACCTGATTCATTGCAGGAAGAGTAAATATCAGTAGATAATGATCACTGTTAAGATGATCATCTTAACATCTACCACAGATGTGAGCAGTCATTGAACTAGAGTCAGAACTGTTGGCAGTTCGTTTACTGGACTTCCTTGCAGGTCCATAATGGCACCTTATGATACTTAGGAGAAGTAAACCAGGATTCAGTTTCAAGTACTTTTAATTTCATTCAGGCAGAGTTTCCTGTTCAAGACTCTGAGGCAGCAGAAATTGACTATAGAAGAAATAAAGGCCATTTTGTTTTTCACTCTTTGAAAGCCCTGAGCTTCATTAAGCTAACTTGTCATCCAGCAACATCGGTATAAATTCTTCATGATTTAAGGGATTTTGTGTTCCTAATTGAAATTAAAAAAAAAAAACAAGTTTTATTTACATTTTCCTAAGAAATCGGGAAATATCATTGTATCTGATAGAAAAGGAATGAAGTACCAGGAAACACAAGACTAATAAAAATATTACTTGAAATGTCAAGAATAATAAAGTATTTTGCAGGGTCTCTGTAAAAAGTGGCCCCTTGGGAGTTTCCTATTCAGATCAGTGGGAGTTTTCTTTAGTTCTTCTTCATCTTTCCCATCCTTTTTCTCGTCAAAGTTCTACTTGTGTTGTAAGAGTCTGAACACTCTTGCCTCAGTTCGAATTACTTCCTATATCACCTGCCAAATATTTATCTCCTAAGTGTTCTGCTCTGACCCTCACACTCTGCCTCCTGAAGTGTTTCCTACAGTTCAAGTCCTGACTTGTGCTAAGTTTCCTTGATACTTGTGTGAGTATTAACTGTAATATTTAATCAGGCCCCAGAATTCCTTTGGAGTGGTTCAGTGACAATGGTCTAAAGGGCAGGCACGTCATCATTCATTTTGGTGGGCTGTATACAAACAGCAAGGGTACATGAGCACTTTCCTGAGTCACCTCAGTTTTGGGGATTTAGGATTAGGGGCCCTTATCAGTTTCCTTCAGATTAAGAAAACAGAGAACATAGGACAGCTTTGAACCTTTGTGTTTCAACTCAAAAGTTATTTTTAGGCCATCTGAGCTTCTGTCTAAACTGGCTGCACTTGGCCTTGTAAATATTCTGTCTGACCAATCGGGAGCTCAGGGCATTGGAACACTTTTGTGCAAGAAGAGAAGACCTGGCTGGACACAGTGGCGCACACCTGTATTCCCAGCAACTTAGGAGACTGAGGCAGGAGGATCACGAGTTCAAAGCCAGCCTCAGCAATAGCGAGGTCCTGTCTGTAAATAAAATACAAAATAGAGCTGGGGATGTGGCTCAGTGGTCAAGTGCCCCTGAGTTCAATCCCCAGTACCCCACCCACCCCCCACCGCCAAAAAAAAAGAAAAGAAGACCTGCCTAATTTTATCCACATTCAAACATCACAAGGTAAAGATGATGATTTTTGTAAAAAGAGGTCAGTGGTAAGTCTTGTCCAGTTCAATGCACATTCAAGCCAGTGTTTGCCTTAAGGAGGAATGAGGCACAACCTGGTTACTCAAACCTGTGGTTTGTTCAAGGTTTGTCAGCCCCTTGCTGTCTTCAGGATGTGGTGTCTGGCCACAACCCTGTTTCCAGTTGCACTGCTCTCAGGCCCTCACCTCCTGCTACAGGCAGCTCTAATCATGGGCGTCCCACCTAGGGTGCAGAAAAAGGACCTCTGCTTGCTAGCTAGAGCTGATTTCTCAATAAGCAGTGGGAGCATTTATCTCAAGTACCACTAAAAACAGCAGAGTTTAGACATTTATAATTGCACAGAAAAGTTATTAGCCTTCTGAAAAAAAGTGTAATGACAAAACATAAATGAACCTAATGATCCAAATTTCACTATCATTCAACTGTGACTTTTGTCTTTTCATATAGACCTCAATGTGCTGGCTGGACATTGTCCTCTAAGAATGCACAGCAGAGAAACACTATGCAGGCTCACAAGAAGTAGGTTCACCTCAAAGGTGAAAAGTAGATGAGAAATTAGCAGGCTTAGAGGAGGGGACAAACTTTAGCCATGGGTCAGACAAGGCAAAAATGTCTTTGAATTTCAGCATCTTTGAATCACTCAAATTTAATTTACCTCATGCTTCAGAAGCAACCATTCTCTCTCTCTTGTTTTTTGTTTGTTTGTTTGTTTGTTCGGTTTTATTTATTTATTTGTACCAGGGATTGAACCCAGGAGCACTCAACCTCTGAGCCACATCCCTAGCCCCTTTTCTATTTTATTTACAGAGAGGGTCCCACTGAGTTGCTAAGGGCCTTACTAAGTTGCTGAGGCTGGCTTTGAATTTGCAATCTTCCTGCTTCAGCCTCCTGAGCTGCTGGGATTACAGGCATGCACCACAGTACTTGGCCTTATGTTTTTATTTTGATACAGGGTCTCACTAAGTTGCTAAGGCTGATCTAGAATGTGATCCTCCTTTCTCAGCTTCCCAAGTAGTTGGAATTATAGGCATGCTTAACTACACAGGCAATCGATCATTTTTTCCTGTGGGTTCTTTGAAATGCCAAAGTAAAGATTTCTGAAAATGAAGCATTTGATCACATCAGACCCTGGGAAACAGCAACTTGGGTTGCATTAAGGTCATTAAGAAAGCACCATATTCTGCAATATTTGTAATGTTTTGAATAACCAATAAAAAAAGAAAAAAAAAAAGAAAGCACCATATATCAGTGCCCAGAATTCTCATCGCTCCACTATCTCTTTCCAGGACCAAGGTTTCATGGCCATTGATTTTATTACCAATCATTTCTTTTGAACTTCTAGATAAAATTAAGTCCTTGTTCCATATCACTTTCTATCCTTATTCAAAGGGGGAAAAGAAAGAGAGATGAGGAAGAACTGAGTATCTGAGGTCTTCCTCCTGTACTGGTTAGTGGGTTAGTGTTTGCATTTGGTTTCTCATATTCAGGGCACCAAGTATTGAAGTAATCAGTTTTTCTGAGAACCGCTGTTAAAAATTAGTAATAGGACTCGGTATGTAGCTTAATGGTACAGCACCTGCCTAGCATGCACAAGGCCCTAGGTTCCATCGCCAGCACAAGAAAAAAAGGAAGGAAGGAGAAAAGAAGAAAGAAAGATTAATAATAATAAATGACAGCCACTGAATTTTAAAGATATTTCTAAAATAAATGCTATTATTACTTTCCTATTCTAGATGATAGTTTTAGGTCTATACAGGACAAATGACTTGCCTGTGGTAATAAAACTGGTATACTGTAACCCCAGATTGTCTGATTTCGGAGTCCACATTCTTTTTTTTTTTTTTGTGGCTGGGGGTTGGGGAGAGAGGTTGTGGGTGCCTGGTGTTAAACTCAGGGGCCCTCGAACACTGGGCCACATCCCCAGCCCCATTTTGTATTTTATTTTGAGACAGGGTCTCACTGAGTTGCTTAGTGCCTCGCTTTTGCTGAGGTTGGCTTTGAACTTGCGATCCTTGGAGCCCACGTTCTTGTATACTACTTTATACATACTCTCACTGTATAAGATAGTACCCACAGAATCTGTTTTGTTGCTTTGGATAAAGTGACCCAAAAAATGTATCTCATTTATGTACAAGTTTCCAGATTTTGATCTGGAAACATTAACTCCTGTCAATCTTCCATTGTAGAGATACCCCTTTCCCTTAGTAATCAATAAGTACTCTGAGGGTCATATTTTGAGAGTCTATGAAATGTTTTCCTTCCACACCATGGAATTAGCATCCATTGATGATGATTCTTGTCTAAATCCACAGTTTCACTGGTGTTTGCATATTGGTAATTCTTTGATAGAGAAGTTAGACTTGAAGCAATCATTTTTAAGGCATCACTCTAAATAAGTCTTGTTTTATTTATTTCTCAAATAGAAGCATAGGTATCAGAGTTTCTAATATTTTCATATTGCCTCATCTTTCTCTTCCTCCAAATGGTAAAATATGTTGTTTTAACAAAAGTAAAAAGAGAGCATTGAAGCTAGGAAATAATAAGTTCTCTAAAGTTCCATATCTCCGGAAATATTTAGTAGAAAAAAATTGGAAGGAAGATGCCGGAGTTAAATTTTAACGCAGTCTGTAAGTGGTTCACTTCTTGCATGGTGCTCTGGCCAGCAGAGGGCACTATATCACCGGCCCTTGATAAACCCATTGCTATCAGCCGCAGAAGCTGTCCGCATTGCACTATTTTCTAACTGGAAACTTAAAGCAATAGAAAAGTTTAGGGTTTCTTTTTGTTTTAATTTTAAGCTCTAATAAAATTATAAACTATATTTTAGTAGCTGAAAACCAATTTAAATGTGATAGAATAAAAGTAATTGTATAGACAATGGATTTCTGTCCTTAAGATGAAAACCCAGTACCACTTATCTACCTTTAATACACTATGTCCTTTGGGGATTGTTTTGTTTTATTTTGTACTAGTGGTTCTCACAAGAGTCACCTTGGTAAAATATTCAGAACCATAGTTATCCTGATGGTAAAAAGAAAGTCTTGACATTTTAGTATGTGAAAGTTTTCATTACCATCTTTCAGTTTTTAACTTTTTAAAAAATCATGGCAACCGAGGGATATAGTTGTAAAAGGCAAATAGTACTAAAAGGCTTGTAATAATAACAATAACTGTAATTTAAAGTATGTTTCACCTTTTGAAGAAAGCATAGGAGAAATCACCTTTGTCCTCCACGGTAGTCACTTTCTCCTGTCAGCCTATGAAGACCCCTTCATCTTAAGAGATGCCCTAGCCAGATGCAGTGGTGCTTGAAGGTAATCTGCTGAGGCAGGAGGATCTCCTGTTGGAGGCCAGCCTGGGTAATATCGCAAGACCCTATCTGAAAAACTAGAAAGGGTTGGGGTTGTGGCTCAGTGGTAGAGCGCCCCTGCAAAGGGAAAAAAAAAAAAAACACCCTAAACTAATTGTCTCATTATTCAGTTCTCTCCATCAGGGGGAGTATATGCTTGTTAGTATCGTTGAGAACTACTCCCCACCACGTAAAAGGTTTAGAAAGTTAGTGTGTGTGTGTATGTATGTCTCTCTCTCTCTCTCTCTCTCTCTCTCTCACTCACACACACACACACACACACACACACACACACACACACATACATATGCAAGCACACACAGGCTTGTGAGCTTCCAAGTAAAATAATTTGGAGCGTTGCCTTTTTTTGCTAAAGAAATTTCTTAAATTCACTGTTGCTTTTTAAAAATTTCATTCCATACATTCTCTTCATTTACATTTTATATGCATCATTTATCTGTTGCTGCATACCAAACCACGCCCAGACTTGGTAGCTTAACAAAACAATTCTTAATTCATTCTCAACTCTGCAGTTTGTTCTGAGCCGAGCTGTCTTCTGAGTCTCACCTGGGATCATTCATGCAACATAGTCATCTGGCAGCTCAACTGAGGCTTGGTGGTTCAAGATATCCTCACTCACATGTCTAGAGAGTTACTTGGGATGGTTTGGCAGCCTGGACATCCCTCTCTATGTGATTTTTCATCCTGGATTTATTTACGATGAGATGATCTTGGGTTTCCAAGAGAGGAAAACTGGCAGCTGCAAGGTCTCTTAAAGCTTTGCTCAGATGTCATACAATATCCACAATATTTTATTTTTATAATTATGATTATTATTATTTGGTGCCAGGGATTGAACCCAGGGGCACTTAACCACTGAGCCACATCCCCAGCCCATTTTTTTTTATATTTTATATACAGACAGGGTCTCGCTGAGTTGCTTAGGGTCTCACTAAGTTACTGAGGCTGGCTTTGAACTCGTGATCCTCCTGCCTCAGCCTCCCAAGCTGCTGGCATTACAGCTGTGCACCACCACACTGGCCACAATATTTTTACTGGTCAAAACAAGTGTCAATATCTGTCCAAATTCAAAAAGAGTGGCAGAGAATTCAGGGTCATTTTTAATCTACCTCATTTGTTTTTAATATTCTTGTAATTTTAAAGTTCTAACAACACTTATATTTCTTCCTCAAAGTGCAGTGCATTGGTTCTTTTCTTTGAGATGAATATAGTATGTGTACCTCAGAGTCCACTATTTCCTGAGTAATATTCCTCAAAGAAAAAGACATTGTATTTGCAAAGGGATGCCCTTCGTGACCCACTTAAGTCTTGAAGCTGTTGTTATTTTGTTTCTTCTTCATTTTTTTTTAAATTTAGATGGAATGTTTTGTTTTACTTTATTTATTTATTTCTATGTGGTGCTAAGTATTGAATCCAGGGCCTCACACATGCTAGGCAAGTGCTCTACCACTGAGCCATAAACCCCAGCTCCTCTTTTTCATTTTTAAAGATATATTAAATGTGCCATGAATTTATGCTGCTTCCTTTGTATTTTTTTAATCCCTTATAGTCTCTCCCTTTCTTTTCTGTTTCCAGAATATTAATCTAGCTTTTCAATAAAACCAGAAGAAAAATCGAATTCTGCTACTTCCCAATAGTATGTTTCACCCTGAGAGTTGGATCAGTGAATTTATCCAACTAGAGAGTGAACACTAGAGAGTGAACGGCTGCAGAAAGATGACCAGACTAGCAGGGTGGAGCGGCTACCCCCTCCCCACTGTCTAGGTTGTACTCATTACTCAAAGTTTCTTTTCTTTTCAGGATCACAAATATCAAACCATTGGACCATAACACTCACATTGACTTACTTAGCTGCCTTCTCTCCCTACTTGCCATAGATATCTGGAACCCTCCACTCTGTCCCTGCAAGAGCTGACCCTATGTGTTCCTGTGTTTTTCAAGCCTTGCTAGCCACAAAGGGGAACTGAATATGAACATGCATGCAAACCTCATCAGTTCCCTTTGCAGCCATCTGAGCATGTTTTTTATTCATATAGAGGAAACAAGTGTTTTTCTTTGAGTAAAAACTGAATTTCCATGTGGAATTGAAGCATTTCTGCTTCTGACAGATGGGGGCGGGGAGGTGGACCACAAGAGAAAAGGGCACTAATTGATGAGAAAGGCATTTAAAAGAGAAAGTAGGGGGCTGGGGCTGGGGCTCAGGGGTGGAGCGCCTGCCTCTCGCATGCTTGGGGTACCTGGTTTCATCCTCAGCACCACATAAAAACAAATGAAGATATTGTGTCCATCTACAACTAAAAAAAAATTACAAAAAAAGAGAGAAAGTAGGGCAACAAGAGGTACAAAAGTGAATCAGGGAAGAGAAAGAGGAGCTGCTGAGTACTGAAAAGGAAAAAAAAACCAGCAGGGGGGGTAGGTGACAGGGGTGCTAGAAAGTCTCCATAATTAAAAGGGTCCAGAAGAGGCAGGAAACACAGAAGGGAACTGTCTACTAAGGAACTGTCTGTAACAGCTATGCCAGCAGTATTGATGGAAGACATAAAAACTTTGGGTCTAGAAACTTGCTGTTAGACAAAACTTAAAAATATGACACAGTAGAGTGATTACCATTCCCACCTGAGTTCTTGATACTGAGCCAGGGTTTTTTTCTTTTCAACTGAACCAAGGGCACTTAACGCCTGAGCTGCATCCCCAGCCCTTTTTATTTTTTTGTTTTGAGACAGGGTCTCACTGAATTGCTTGGAGCCTTGCTAGATTACTGAAGCTGGCTTTGAACTCATGATGCTCCTGCCTCAGCCTCTGGAGCCACTGGGATTACAGGTGTGCGCCACCGCGCCCAGCTGAGCCAGGTTTCTAAGGAAGGTGCTTGTCCCTATTTCACAATGCAATGTGGTAACCAGTTCAACCACCCTAATTAGGCAAAACAAAGCCATATCTTATTCTGTCATCTCACCAGGCACCCCCATTTCCTTTTACTTGCTCAAATATCAGAGTATGGTTCTGACTAGCATAAAATGGAATGGATCTGCTACCTCTCTTGTCCAGGACCTTGCTATAATGAATGAAAGCTAAGGCTAAGTTACCCCTTTTGAGTTACTTCCTCCACTTATTGGATCCAAATTGGCTCCCACTCTATATCACTAATTCTGATGTTTACTCTCAGCTTCTGCCCATTCCATTTTGCATATTTCCTCTATCTTTCCCTTGGCATTTAGGTATTTGGATAACATTGGATGTTTCTTACTTGCTTGGTGCAGTCTTTTAAAACTCATTTGGTCCTAACACCCCTTTCAGTAGAGGAAATAGAGCTGATCCAAGATTACATAGTATTGGTGGAACCAAAAAATGAACTAAGGCAGTCTGACTGTGTCACCCACCCTTTTAACCTGCTATACTGCCTCTTGGCTCATTATTTAATGATGTTACTGGGCTAATAAAACCTATCAGGTTCAGACTCACCATAATTCTTGTCCTGCCCTTACCAATAAAATCTGAAGTACTCCACATCCATTGGCCAAGACTAATCCCCTGGACTATTTGAATGCTCAATACCTACATTTTCCTGGAAAATTGTTTTTTTCTAATTTTACTTCACCCCCTAGTGAATGGTTAATTCTTTTCTTAGATATGCTGATACATTTAATCAGGTCATCTGGTCTAAGAGACTTTCTATCTCTTTAAAATTCTTCTTCATATCTGTATTCAGGTTTTGGGGGTCTATAGTTTAGTGTCCAGAAAATATTTCTATTTTCATGATTTCAAAGATCACCTAATTTGATGCCTCTGTGTTATTTGTAACTGAAATACCAACCTGTTGAATTATAATTTTATCTACAAATTCTTTAGCTTAGTCCTTAAGGGATGTAATGAAAGGGCCAGTGTTTAATCTAGATTTATTGATTAGAAAAATATTTTACTTTGCTTATGAGCAAAATAAACCATATACAAAATAAAAGGCAAGTATATTAGAACTTATTTGTAGCCCATATAAATAAGAAAGGATTGTGCTCCAGAATATATAAAGAACAACTTCAACAATTTTTAAACCTTTATTTTACTTATTTATTTTTATGTGGGGCTGAGGATCAAACCCAGTGCCTCACACATGCTAGGCAAGCGCTCTACCACTGAGCTACAACTCCAGCCCTTCAACAATTTTTTTAAATATTTTTTAGTTGTAGAGGGACACAATATCTTTATTTTATTTATTTATTTTTATGTGGTGCTGAGGATCAAACCCGGTGCCTCATGTATGCAAGGCAAGTGCTCTACCACTGAGCCACAACCCCAGCCCTTCACAATTTTTTTTTCCAAACTGGAGTTTTTTTCTTTCTTTTTTTTCTTTTTTTTATTTATTACATACATGACAATGATGATAATTACATTCATAATTATCCATTCACAGCACAATTTTTCATAACTCTGTATATAAAGTATGTTCACACCAAATTATGCCATTCACAATTTTTTAGAAGAAAAAAAGGCAAGCAACTTAGGATAAAAGGGAGGAGAAAAGGTTTAGATATGAATAGATCATTCACCCAAGAAGAAACCTACGTAAGCAAAAAAATAACATGAGATGATGCTCCCTAGCACTGGTAATGAGGGATGTGCCAGTAAAAACCACAATGAGATACCATTTCACACCTATCAAATTGAGAAAATTTAGTAAATGTGATAAAACCAAGTGTTAGTGAGGATGTGGGTAAATTGGAACTCATGTCTGTCTAGTGGCACGATGGGTATATAAATGGTAAAATCACTTTGGAAAGTGATTTGTCAAAACCAAGACAAGCAGACAGACCCTTACAACCAAGCATTCCTACTTCTATCAACTATAGACAACCTTCACGCATGGGGGCAAGGCATAAAAAAGACTTTGCTCAATTGTGGTTTCTAATAGTGGACCAAGTGGAAACCACCTAAGTGCCCATTGTCAGGGGAAGTGGAGAAATGAACTATTGTTTTTTCCTACAGTGAAGTACTGTATCAGTGAAAATGAATGAATAAAACTTCCTTGTTATCAACTAGATAAGCATAATTTGAGTGAAAAAAGTTGCAAAGGGCTATAATACTAAGACACCATTTGTGTGAACTTTTGAAACAAAAAAATGCATATTGTTATGCACATATATGTTGTAAAAGTACAAAAATGTATATCCAAATGATATGTGCTAACTTTAGGAAATAGACTTGTGGGTTGATATGAAGTGAGCTTTAGGATATCTAACTTTTTGGATTGCACATATGGGTGTGAGAAAAAAATTTTTTTAAACTGGGGATTGAACCCACAGACGCTTTACTACTGATCCACATCCCAGCCTTTTTAGTTTGAGATAGAGTCTCATTAAGTTGCTGAGAGACTCCCTTAGTTGCTGAGGCTGGCCTCTTGCAATCCTCCTGCCTCAACCTCCCAAGTGGCTGGTTAGAGAACTTTTAAGTAAGGCCAAAATATTAACACCTGTCCAATTTGGATGATGAGTGCTTACCTGCATATTATGTTATATTTTTTCTTCTTTTTATGTATTCTAAAGTGTTTCATTACTAAACAAAACAAAAATTTTATATGTGAAATTACCAGGCCAGATTAGAATTAACAATTAACTGTTGCTCCTGAAATAATTTGCATGTCTTATTAAAGCAAATAGAGATTCTGTGCACACCTGTATCTAAACCATAATTAGAAAACTTTTCCAAAGCTCGTCTTATGCATTTCATGGGCTAGAAGCACAATCAATTAGGGTAACATGCTCAGATTCAATTTCATTTTTTTCTTCAATTCCACCTGTATGAGTCTGTTCTGGATCATTATCCCTGTTTCAGAGAGAGCTTTCAGAATGTACAAATGTATGATAGCTGGAAAACCAGTCTTAAGGAGTTTGGTGTTTTGATATCAGACAATTTTGATGAATGATCAGCAGAACTTTGGCCCCAAATAGATGTTCATGGCATCTTAGGATTTGTAAAGCAAAAGACATCTCAGCAGTCACTACAGTGCATGGATAAAATGAAAAAAAATGGAAAACATTTTCTTAGCAGAGACAGTGACTATGAAATGGAAGCTTACCAACTTGCATCCCTTCATATGGAAAATATAGTTACTGCTTATACCCCAATGCAATGGAGACGAAATGGTGATTATGCATGTAAAGCACCCAGCACAGTAAAAAGCACATAAATAAGTTTTTTTTGTTTTTGTTTTTGTTTTGTACTGGGGAGAACCCCAAGGGGCACTTAACCACTGAGCCACACTCCCAGCCCTTTTTTATATTTTATTTAGAGACAAGGTCTCACTGAGTTGCTTAGGGCCTCGCTAAATTGCTGAGGCTGCCTTTGAACTCAAGATCCTCCTGCCTCAGCCTCCCAAGATGCTGGGATTACAGGCATTTGCCACTGTGTCTGGCAGCTTTTACTTGGCTTCTCATTCTATTGCATGTGAACTTGAAGGAGGAAAATAAGAGGCAAAATGGAGGTTTAGTACAAATCTGTACCTCCTCTCCACTTCTCGACCCACTGTTAGAACCACCCAACCAGCTTGCCAAGTCTTCCTCTGTAAATCCAGACTGAGCTGAGGTGCTGCCGGCAGCCATTCAACTGAGCCATGTAGCCATGACAAACGACACTGCGCCAGCCATCCAACCTGAGAGTGTGCCATAGTTTCTCTTTCATCTGAGTTGACATAATTCGGATTATATTTGGAGTTACAAATGCTTTCTTCCAGTCAAAATATAAGCTGCTTTAAAGTTTATGGTGTTTGTGGGTGCCTGACACAAAAGGCTCTCCAGTGAATATCATATCTGTTGAGAATATTTCTCCTGCTTTATGCTTTCACTTTTGTAGTTATACATGAACAGAATGCCTTTATTTTATTTATTTTTACGTGGTGCTATGGATCGAACCCAGTGCCTCACACATGCTAGGCAAGTGCTCTACCGCTGATCTATAGCCCAACCCTTGGTTTACAGTTTTTGACAAAGAAGAATCTAAATTTTTGTTCAGTAAAATCTATCGATTTTTCCCTATACCTATTTCTGTTTTTTTTTTTCCCCAAGGGGGTTGTGCTGGGGTTAGAACCCCAGGATGCTTTACCACTGAGCTACCTCTCCAGACCTTTTTAATTTTGAGTTTGAAATGGGGCCTCACTAAATTGCTGAGGCTGGCCTCTAACTTGTGATCCTCCTGCCTCAGCCTCCTGATTCACTGGGATTACAGGCCACAATACCCAGATTTATTTCTTTTTTTAATTAATAGAAAATTCTTTCCCACCCACAGATGAGTTAGTCACCTATGTTTTTTAATATTTTAGTGATCTCATTATTTACATTTCAATTTTACATCTACTTATATTCTTTTTTGGTGTGATACAAGGTGAGGCAATAAGTTAGCTTTTTAGTTTAAGAAGGTATACCACTATTGATTAATCTATCCTTTCCTTCCTGGTGTTTTTTGTAATGTTTCCTTTATTTGTGGTGATTCTCTCTAAGGGAAGAAAATATATCATTTACCTAAGAAACTTTGTAATATTCTAGCACATCTTGACTAACAGAATCTTAGGTCTCCCTCTGATTTGTTCCTGCCCTGACTCTTTTGAGAGCTATTAATATCTCATATACTCTTCTCATATGTCATCTAGGGGTCTACAAAGAGAACTGTCCCACTGATTAGTTTATCTTTCATCTGCTCTTCAATGTTTTTCTTATTGAAAGATATTTTAATATCTGGTAAAGTAAGTTTCCATTACACAGGTTAAATATTCCTTATCTGGGATGTTTGGACAAGAAGTGTTTTGGATCATAGAAGTGTTTTTCTGATTCAGGAATATCTGCAGAGACTTTACCATTTGAGCATCCCTAACCTAAAAATCCAAAATCTGAAACTTAAAAATGTTTCAGGATTTCAGGGCTGGGGCATAGCCCAGTGGTAGAGCACTTGGCTAGCATGTGCCAGATCCTAGTTTCTATCTCCAGTATTGACCAAAAAAAGTTTCAGATTTTGAAACATTTGGGATTTCAGCTTTTCAGATTAGGGATGCTCAACAAATACTTCATATACCTAAAAATTAATTAGCTCATTAACATGTTTCTGCAGCATCCAGGTTGCTTGTTCAGAGAACTCTATTTCATGTTGTTTTTCTCTTATGAATAATTTTCAATAATGTCAAAGTTCAAATAGTTGCAATGATATCAGTTCTAGTTTTATATCAGCAGGACTAATCCACTTTTAAAAGTTGAAAATAAAACCTTGAGCTGAGTATGGTGGTACACGCTTGTAATCCCAGTGGCTCAGGAGCCTAAGGCAGGAGAACCGTGAGTTCAGAGCCAGCCTTAGAAACTTAGTGAGGCCCTAAGCAATTTAGCAAGACCCTGTCTCTAGACAAAAAAAAGGGCCGGGAATGTGGCTCAGGGATTAAACACCTCTGAGTTAAATGCCTGGTATCAAAAGAAAAAAGAAAGAAAGAAAACCTTCTGTACTGGAAGAGAACTTTCTTTTTCTACCAATAGGATGGGGGAAAGTCAACCACCCTCAAACCTGGCTCCACACAGAAGACATTCCAAAACTAACAGCAGTACTCAGCATTGAGGTCTCAGTACTCAGTATTGAGGTCTCACTCTGGTAGGCAGGTGGTGCATCTTGCCCTTGTTTGGTTTTGCATATGTGAGATGTTATTTAGAAACTTGTTTTGAAGATCTTTTGCAAGGTGAAAGTATGTATATATTTCTGAATTTCCCTTTTCGGTATGCTTTTAGCAGTGAACCTTGGGTTGGGGGAGGTAAGAACAGTGTTTCCTACTTATATACACCAATGTTCAGTAAGAAATAAAAAGATTTTATGCAATAAATAGCCCTATATTTGGTGAGTCAGTAGCATATTTTTCTAAAACCTTAGAACTGGATAGTTCTATCAGTAAACAACCCATAAGGTTACAGACAGATGGACTTTCATCAAAATTTATTTTATTGAAAATAATAATATAGCAAGAATTAACTCAGTAAGCTT